>NC_044909.1:46733111-47046861 GCF_001633185.2 Quercus lobata
GATCGAAAATTGTGTAGAGAATTTTTTAAAAACTGATTTTCACGTGTTCAAACTCACTTTTTCAAAAGTTTTTCAACTTTTTCTCTCTCTCTATATGACTCGGTAAAGGCTCCAATCCGATTTTTTGTCATTTTCCACCATTCTTTTTGCAAGGTTTTTCTCTCCCAAGGCCGATAAGACCTTTATACCCTTCCTTTTGTATTTATTTTCACTTTTCATGCATCAAATCATGCATTATTTGGGAAATTTCGAACCTATGAAATTTTTGGGTTTTTTGATGAATTAAGCATTTTCTTTCACAATTGATCAATGGGTTTTTGTTGGGGGATTTTATAAACATGATCTATGGTGTTTAATTTGATCAATTTGATGTATTGTGAGAAATTGAAAATTCTAGGGCTTGAAACTACTCGATTTGGGGATTTTGTTCAAATTGAGTTTAATTGATGAAATTGGCTTGTTTGATTGATTAATTTGATCATTATAAACTGTTTTCCAACTTGTGTGATGATCAATTGGTTAATTTAGTACAAATTGAATAAGTGGTTTTTAAAAATTTTGGGGTTTTTTTTTGTTATAAAGTCTATGCTCAAGCCAATTTTGTGATTCTACACTTAAATTGAACTTGTTATTACTGCATTAGAGCATGCATCATGACATTTATCTGTTCATGCATCATATAGATTGTTATTTTTATATTTGGTACCAAACCTTGCAATCTGCCCTTGTTTTTTTTTTTTTTTTTTTTTTTTTTTTTTTTTTTGTTTTTGTTTTTGTTCTTTCTCTTGTGTCTTTGTCCTTACCGTAGCACCATGCCTAGGAAGACTAGAGCCCATAGGACATTTTCCTCTTCTTCTGCTCCTTCCTCTGTGGGCACTTTGTTTCGGAGTGCGAAAAGCCAAGAGTTGTATGAGACACTAAACCTTAAGAGAAAAATTTGTGCTGAGTGTAAAGTTTTGTTAGATGGGCTAGATCCTGCCATTAGGGCAAACTTTGAGCGTCAGGGCTGGTTGCCACTTTTGGATATTGATTATCCTCCTCTTGCGACCCTGATTAGAGAGTTCACCATTACTCCTTGTGTAGTGGCTAATGCTCTTGGGGTACTCGTGGTCTCGAACCCTGTTTATCCTTATGATGAGTCTCCTCCCCTAGATGACATCAAGTCTTACATCACTGGTACTTCTATCTGGTGGGGTTTTGATCCTCGAATACCTTCTGGTGACCTCACTGAGACTACCTATCTTTTCTTTAGGATAGCGTGTCATTCCTTGTGGCCTATCTCTCATCTGCACACCATTCCTTTGGAGCGATGTGCATTTTTATATGCTCTTGCTATGGATGCTCTTATTAGTTTTCCTCATCTGTTTCTTTGTTCTTTGAACAAAGTTCATAGGAGTTCCTCTACCACTCATGCTCTTTTTCATCCTGTTTTCATTCATAGGATTTTGTTAGGTTTAGATGACTTCCCCGCTTCTAAGCCAGTATACATTATTGCTCCCATAGGTACCACTTTTCTTAGGCAGAGGGTTGCTCAGATGAGAGAGAGCTTTAAATGCCCTCGAATTGACCCTTCTGGTACCGCACCCCTTCCTTCTTCTACAGGAACTACTTCTGGTGAGGCGTCTGCTGATCCTGTTGGTGCTACTGTTGCTGCTGTTCCTCCACCTCCTACTTCGGATGACTTTGACATTTGTCGTACATTGGAGACTGTCGTGACCGTTCAGGTGGCTCATGGTCAGATTTTGGTGGACGTGCTTGATGAGCTCCGTGCTTTGCAAGCAGATTTGGCGCATCTTCGTCATTTGCCTTCGCCACCTCCTTTTGATGATGGATTTTGATTGCCCTTTGGCATTCCGTCACAAAAAGGGGGAGTACTTTTGGACACTTGTAGAGGATTTTTTGTAGTTAGGGGGAGAGTTTTTGTTTGTTGGAGCTTGTGGAGTTTAGATTGTATCTAGGTGCTTCACTATGTATGTATCCTTTTTGGCTCTTGATGTATTGTTTTTGGGCTATTCATGTTAGGGGGAGATACATTGTTATTTATGTTTCTTGTTTCATTGCTCATTGATTTATATTTATGAGTTATTCATGATATATGTCTTTGTTTTGTGTTTTGTGAAGTCAAGAATTTATTTTTGTTTTACTTGTATTTCCACACATGCGTTTATGTGTTTGTTGATGTATTTCAGGAAATATACAGGTTGATTCAGTTGTGCTGCTGTCTACACTTGCAACTGATGGATAGTAGTTAGGTTGGATTATTTTGTAATAGGCATTGTTTTTGTAAAGGGCTTTTACTTGTAACTTTGAGCATTGTGTTTGTGTTTTGTCACGGATTGCCAAAGGAGGAGTTTGTTAGGTTCTAAGTAATTAGGAACTAATGTATTAGAACTCTAATTTGTATTGTTGGCAAACCATGATCAAAACAAGTTTTTAGTCTTGTTTTAGACTTGCTCAAAGTATGTGTTTTATGTAAAGTTGGAATCGAGCTGCTGCGGAATTCATTGTGCAATTCGATCTGGCTCAATCGATCGAGAATTAGACTCGACCGATTGAAAGTCGGGTAGAATGTTTTTTCTGCAGAATTTCCAACTCAGCCCTAAGCCCATATGACGTTTAGGGTTTTATGTTTTGCCCTAGGTATAAAAGGGAAACCCTAGCCACATTTTTGAGGTTGCTCTATTTGTTGTGTGTGTGAATCTCTTGTGATATCTGAGAGGTGGTTGCCTTCACACATGCTTAGGATTATCAAGAAGGAGATTTCATTGAGAGTTTGATGATCATTCAGTTGCTACAATAAAAGCTTAAAGATACACAAGTAGGAGTGCTTGTACTTGCTGGAGAATCCAAGAAAAAAGGAGTACGTGGTCTCGGAGCTGTCACGTGATCATGTCAGTAAGTTCTCTACTGGTGGGTAGCAATAGGATGTTAGTGGTCTAAGTCGCTATTGTTTCGATTCTTTCATAGTGGATTCAAGTTTACCTTGAGGATAGCTAGGTTAAATCCTCCCCAGGTTTTTACCGGTGTGGTTTCTTGGTTCATCATATCTTTCTGTTCTTTATATTCCGCACTTTACATTGATATGATTATATGATTGTGTAAACCTTGATCTGAAATTTGGACTAAGTAATCACTTGGCTAATTAACTAGGTTAATCCAATTGTGTTTTAAGGGGTCTAAAAACGTACATTTTTTTCCTCAATCCCACTATTTTAAAATTATTTCAAAAAGATATTTATTACCATAAAATAATTATATGAAAATTACTGATGTGGATTGGAATTCATGCCATGTCATGAGGCTCACGTCCTCAAAGTGACCTTAGCTTTGTTACTATTTCAATAATTTACTTCTACCAAATGATGGTCATGATTTCATGCACCTTTCACCATTTCAAACCTTGGTTAGAAACCAGGAAGTTCAATGAAGATTATACACATCTTGAGTTTGTAGTTTGTTTCTTTGAGCTGTTTCCATTATATGCACGATCAACTCAAACTTCTTAGTACAATCAAAAACCTTTTATTCATAGGCTCTAGTGTACCCTTTTAGAAAGTATGATTAAATCCACTTTCAAAGAGTTGCATTAATTCCAGGAAAAGAATTTGGTACACTTCTAAAGCTACAAAAACTCCACCGTTACAAAAGCCAAAGTCAAAGTAATACAACAAAGCCTAATTAGTTGAAGGATTTCATAGAGCACTAAGCTAGGGTTCAACTCATTCAATTTTTCAATCCAACAATCAATTAAAATACACATTTCTTTCAGAGTAAAAGGTATAAAATAGCATGCTTCAGTGAAAAAAGAAGGTCCAAAAACCATATAAGAAAGAATTCTTAGAAGATAAATTGCTGTTGCACTAGATTGGAGATGTCAGTAATTCGAATTGATATCATGCATGAAATGATAAATTCATAAATGGATCAACCTTGAAATTGATATCATCCTACTTTCCACAAACTCTTTTGATTAAGATTTATTATCCATCAATTACAACCATACTAGAGAGGTGTCATCAATATAAATAGAGGAGAGAGAAAAATAACGAGGGCAAATGAAACAACGGAACTAAAGAAGGAGACAAACCTAGTCATAATATGCAAAAGAAGTCGAACACTCAAACGGAAACAACAATGGAGAGAATAGTTTCAAGGCTATGCTCAGATGGAGGCATATTTCTTTCAAATCCAAATATTATGTTCTGCTCTTTTTTGATGGTGAAGTCAGATTGGAGTCAGAATCATTGTCAACAAAGTAAGTCCCATTGAAGATGAACCCATATCAAACCCCACATAACAAATATAGTAACTCCATCTCCATCACATGCTTGATTAAACTCTTTACTTCTTAATACAGACAAAAACTTATTGTCATATGCTCTGGTGTATCCTGTTAGTAATCAATACTTCATCAGTTGGGTCTTTTTTTTTTCCTCAAGCACTTAATCAATTTTTATGAGATGCTGTAAACTTAAATAAATGATATGATTAAATACACTTAAAGGATTGCGTAAAATTCATGGAAAAGAACTTGGGTACACTTCAACAATCTACAAAAAATTCAGCTGTTACAGAGGCCAAGTAATACAACAAAGCCTAGTTAGTTGAAGGATTTCACACAGCACTTGGCTTGGTTTGACTCGTTCAATTTCTCAATATCGCAGTCAAACAATCAATAAAAAAAGTAAACATTCCATTTCATAATAAAAGCTATAAAATAGCATGCCCAAGTGAAAAACAAAAGGTCCAACCAAAAGAATATAACAAAGAATTCTAAGAAGATCAATTGTTGATGCACCAGATTACAGGATCTTTGTAATTACTAATACATACATGAAATGCTAAACGCATAAATGGACCGACCTAGAATTTAATACCATTCTACTTTCTAGTTTCCACAATCTCTTTTAATTAAGATGTATTTTCCTTCAATAAAATTAATATAATTAAGGGTAAATGCTACACTGCAACTAAAGGAGACAAACCTTGGCATATATATATCTCCCGAATTCGTTCAATATTTTCTCCTCTTCTTTAATCGCAGATTCAGATCAGAGTCAGAATCATTGTCAACCAGGGGAAGGGCCATTGAAGACGAAATACTAGACTTTTTAGGACAACAGATACATTCTACATTGACTCCCCACCTTCTGAGCTCAAAATAATAGTTGTAGTCCCATTCATATGTAACCTCAACATGATTGTAATCAGATGGATTTCATTCATTCAATAGTTTCTGCAATTTGAGATGTGATCTAGAAAATATCCTTAAGAGTATCAGAAACATCCCTTAGCCGAATTCTATTAATCCCAACTTTGTCAAAACCATTAATGGAGAGGTAAACCTCAATAAATGGACACAAGGAAAGTAGCAGCACCAGTCCAAAAGCGAAATAGACGGCAAAAAAATTTGGAAATTTGCGACCAACATGGAATGATATGGAATTTCCAACACTTTTATGCTTGCAATTCAACCACCACGGAATCTCTATACCTGGTACTATGAAATTATGATTATCCGTATCCACTAATAAGTTGAACAAACCACTACTTATAATAACGATGGATCCACTAATATGCCGTTTCTTTCTCCTTCACATAAAATTTTTCCCAATCTGCATGTAATTAGTAAATTCAACGAATTAAATTAAGAAAGAAAGTTAAAAAAAATATTGTTTATTTTTTATTTTTAATTACTTGGAAAAGAGAGACCTGATTCAATAATCTGGTTAAGGATAGTGCATCTAAAGAGAGATACTTCCTTGCATCCACATAATTTATAAATCGTGGAAGCCTCAAATTTTGTCGTAGCTGCTTGCAATTTCGTAAATCAAGGGTTTCTATTGGGGTAAATCTGTTTAGGCTTTCAGGGATTCTAACAATATCATTCCCAGATTGATTTAGAACTTTCAATACGGGAAAGTAACTAGGTGTCATCAAAATTTCTGATTTGATTCCACATCTACTTAAATTCTGTTTCCATAAGCTTAGAAACCCATCTTCGGAAAGTCCATCAAAAGAATTAGATAAGAACTCAAGCATTTGCAATTTGTAGATACCGTCTGGAAGAACCCTAGGGTTGTGGCAACCACTTAACCTTAATCCAGTAAGCCGAGTAAGATACCCGATTGATGAAGGCAACTCTCTGATGCCACTCCCAAATAAATCTAATTTCTTTAAACGTTTCATTTCTTGATGAATATTGGGGAATTTCTCAAGCATAGGGCATCCAAAAAGACTAAACTCTTCAAGGGATATCAACCTAAGGTTGTTTGGAAGAGTTTGAAGACTATCACAGAATACAAGGTTCCATTTCCGTAGCTTATCAAGAAATCCAACGGACTCATGGACCATAAGTAACTTTTGACAAAAAGAAAGGTCCAATGTCTCTAGGTTTGGGGCACACAATTCAGGTAATTCTACAATAGAGCCACACTTCCAAAGTTTGATATGTTTTAAAATTTTAAATTGGATACCCTGTAGATTAAAAAAGAAATTCAAAATTTAGTTTTGGCCAACATTCAAAAAAGTTTTAAGAAATTATAATTCATAAATACTAATAATCATACCTGCTTGAATATTGTCTCGATTATAATGCGACTACTCCTTCTCATATTGAGTGCAACAAGCTTTTAAGGACAATATTTAGATGGCCAGGAAAAAGGAAATTTATGCCATTCAAGTAACCATAACCCATTAGGGAGATATTGAAATTCTTCACAAATGTGTACATTTTCAACTAAAAGAAATTTAAGATTTTTCATCCTTTCAAAAGGTTCACTCTGTAATTTCATGGTTACCGGTTCAGGTGAGTGCAATATCATTGCTTGAATTTTATCAGTCCCCTAATTGAACAAAGAATAAAACAAATAAGTTTGATTATATAATTTTTTTGAAAGCATAAAAATTTTGAAATTTTAAACAAAAAAGTATTTGGAAAAAGGAAAAGTGAAGTAAAAGAACTTGTACCATATTTCTAGTTAGCACTTCATAAGCATCCTCATAGCACCATATCCTGCTACGATTTTCAGGGTTTTTAGATTCTTGTTGAACGATTTCCCTACCCATTTGTTGTAACAAGTCATGCATTGACAATATGCCATATTGATCAACAGTTATGAGACACTTATCAATAAGTTTGCAAATACCATCACGTGGATATAAATTGCAAGTTTCTAGTATATTTGTAATGTAATCCTTCGCAAATCCCTTGAAAAAACAAGCAACATAGAGAAAAATATCCTTTTTAGTTTTTTCCAATCTGTCATAACTTATTTTGAGCTTTTCTTGAATTTTTTTGTGAGGAATGTTTTTATACTTTTCGAATGCATTTTCCCATTCATGTATACTTTTTCCACACAAAATAGAACCTATTATTTTTAGTGCTAATGGAAGACCATTGGCATAATGTACAATTTGCTTTGCAACTTTTGAATAGTCTTCCCCCAGTTTATTCATTTGGAAGGTATGCAGGCTGAAGAGTTCATGAGCTTCACATTGATTCAATTTCTTAACCTCATAAACTAGATGATCTTTTCCAAGAGTGGTTACCACTTGTTTGTCTCTTGTTGTTATAATAATTCTACTCCCTGAACTAAACCAATCACATCTTCCAAGCAAATTTTCTATTTGGTTCAATTCATCCACGTCATCAAGAATTAAAAGAAACCTTGTATGACAAAGCCTATCCATTGGGAACATTTTCCACCTTTAAATATGTGTCTTGTAATATCATAGAAAGAAGTGTCTCTTGTAGTTGGATTATGCCATTGGTTGTCCATGACTTTTCTCTAACATTCTCTAGAAAGTAGCTCCTATCAAAACGATCAAAAATTCTATTATAAACAGCTTTTGCAATTGTAGTTTTACCTACCCACCCAAGACCATGAATCCCTAGCATGCGAACACAATTTGGTTTTGTATCCAAAAGCAATTCTATCTCCTCCACACGAGAATCTATTCCAATTGGATATTTAGCGACAAATAGTTGTGTCCGATTTGATGTGATACTTGATATCTCTTTTATAATTCTTTTGATAAATTGAGTTTTGGATTCAAAGCAACTGCCAAGCACAAAAGCATAAGAAGCATTTGATGTGTTAGACTATAAGAAAATCTATACTATAATATTAATATATATATATATATATATATATATTTTTTATATATTCATACGAATTTTGGTCATCTCCTAATTGTAAGTGGTGGACACTCACTTTCATATGAATCTACCACTTTTCTACATCACCCACAATCAACCCTTTATAGTTGTAGTAAAAGTTGTGTTCCTAAACTTTTTCCTCAATTAAATTAAGCACCCTACTTATGAAATGCTTCCTCCCACTTTTCCCTCTTTTCCCTTTTTTCTAGAATTTGTTCTCAACATTTTCCTCTATACCAATGTCTATTTTATTTATTTATTGTCTTATTCTCAAATTGTTGCTTAGTAAGCTGTTAGGACATATGTGATTCACATGTTAGGAACATACGTCACTATTTTATGTAATTGGCTAATCCTTTGACAAAATGCACTTTACTTGTATTTGGGTAGATCTAGGATGTGTTTAATACATCAAGAAACCTTGTTTCAAGACCAAGTGTTAAAGTCATGCAAGTCTGTCCAAGATTCAAGTGCAAAAAGTGCTGTTCATTAAAGCTCACAGCTAGCTTGATAACTAGCCATCTATCAAGCTTTAAGAGCTGTTCCAGCAGCTTGACAGATAGCTACCTGTCAAGGTTTATGAAAAACAAAGTTTCAGATCTGCTTTGACTCTAATCCATGATTATGTGTTTGTGCTTTCTTTTCTCAGAACCCTAGACATATAAAAGAATTATTTTAAGTGCTGTCAAAGATGGAACAAGTTGCAAAAGTGTTGAGCAAAGTTTGTTCAAGCAAATTGTGACCGAAGACAGAATTTTCCCTAGTTTATCGTTCTTGTGGAGAAGTTGCTGTGTTTGTGCACCGTTGGGTTTTGTGACCAAGCATCTTCTTGATCTTCATCGTTTGGATGAACTGAAGAACTTTGTAGCCAACAACCTTCTCTAGTTGGTGATTGAAGTCGCGTACTAGGATCCGTGCAATTGGTTAGTCACGTACTGGGAGCTGTGCATCAAAAGGAGAGATTTTCACTATATAACAAGTCCAATTAGATATGGGGGTAAGGGTTCAACTGTAGGTTGGTATAAGATACTGGGATTCCTTTACTTGTAATCGCTTGTTGTGATAATAGTGGATTCTCAAGAGTGTGACCTTAAAATCACCCGGTGGGGTTTTTGCTATGTTGGTTTTCCCCATTCGTAAATAAATTACCGTGTCAATTTAATTTTTGCTGCATTTAGTTTAATTGGTGATTTGTTTGTGCTACCACGTGTTTGCATGTTAATTTGATTAATTAATAAACTTGGCTAATTAATCAATTGATTAATCACAAGGGGTTAATACGTTTTTGGCCTATCATAAGCAATTAAGGATGCGATTTGTTAGGTTCTAAAGTTTAGGATTTTATGTATTTAGAACTCTAATTTGTATTGTTGGCAAACCATGATCAAAACAATGTGTTTAGAAGTGTTTAAAGCTAGCTCAAAGTTGTATGTCAATGTAAAGTTGGAATCGAGTTTAAAGCAGGAAGCACTGTGGCTTTCGGCCTGGCTCTATCGATCGAAGCTTAGGCTCGACCGATCGAAGCTCGGGCAGATTGCTTTTCTGCAGATTCGTCCAACTCAGCCCTAGTTGTTTTAAAACGTTTTTAGGGTTTCTTATTTGTCCTAAGTATAAAAGGTAAACCCTAGCCACGTTTTAGTGTTGCTCATATTTGCGGTTTATGTAAATCTCTTGTGAGATCTAGAGGAGCTTTCCTTTACACAAACTTAGGGTTTTCAAGGAGAAGATATTTTCTACACCTTGATGACCAATTCAGTTGCTGCCATTAAAGTTTAAAGAATACACAAGCGGGTGTGCTTGTAGCTGGTGGGAATCCAAGAAAGAAGGAGTCCGTG
Organism: Quercus lobata; assembly: GCF_001633185.2. Lineage (NCBI taxonomy): Eukaryota > Viridiplantae > Streptophyta > Magnoliopsida > Fagales > Fagaceae > Quercus > Quercus lobata. The sequence continues at coordinate 46,743,108 of NC_044909.1, forward strand.
GATTCGGAACTTGCACGTGGTCGTGTCAGTAAGTTCTACTGGTTGGTAGCATTAGGAAGTCAAGCGGGGGTGCTTGTAAGTCCTTTTGTATGAACTTCGATTCTTTCAAGATAGTGGATTCTAGTTTACCTTGAGGATAGCTAGGTCAAATCCTCCCCAGGTTTTTACTGGTTTGGTTTCCTGGGTGATCATATCATTGTCTTATTTATTTTTCGCTGCTGTGCATGATATGATTGTTTGATTGTGATAACCTAGACTTGGAATTTGGACTAAGTAACAACTTGGTTAATTAACTAGGTTAATCCAATTGTGTTTTAAGGGGTCTAAAAAAACCATCAAGTGGTATCAGAGCAGGTAGCTCTTTTGTTGTTGATTTTTTGATCACTGAGCTGATCCTTGACCCCTTTGGTATGGATTTTTGGAAATTCTTTCTGCTTATTCATCAACTTGCTTACTTTGTATATTTGTCTCTTGTTGAGTTTGTTAAATCTTTCCTTGAAAATCTTGGTCTTATCATATGTGGTAATAATTATTTGTGTTATACTGCCTTAACCGCTTTAAAGGCACGTGATTCTTGTCTTTGGTATTTGGATAGTGGTTGTTCCAGGCATATGACAGGAAACAAAGGATTATTCAAGACTCTTTTTGAAGGAAAGATTGGGACAGTCATTTTTGGAGATGGAAGCAAATCTGTGATCAGAGGCATTGGAACTGTGGACATCCCAGGGTTACCGGTCTTTGACGATGTTTGGTATGTTGATGGACTAAAGGCAAATTTACTCAGCATCAGTCAGATTTGTGACAATGGACTAAATGTTCTCTTCACTAAGCATGAATGTGAGATACTTGATGGTGGAGGTGACTGTATGTGTGTTAGTGTACGAACAGCGGACAACTGTTATGGATTGACACCAAGCATAAGCAACAAGTGTTTTAGTGCAAAGATTGATCAAGTTGATTTGTGGCATCAACGGCTGGGGCATGCAAGTCATAAGCAGTTAGAAAAGATTTCAAAATGTGATGCTGTTGTTGGTTTACCTAAGTTTGAGAAGATAGATAAATGCATATGTGGACCATGTCAGATAGGTAAACAGATAAAATCTAAACACCCGTCTGTGGCTAGTGTTCAAACTTCAAGACCTCTGGAGTTACTGCACATTGATCTTATGGGTCCTGCTCGAGTTCAGAGTTTGGGAGGAAAGAAATATATTCTAGTAGTTGTGGATGACTTTACCAGATACACTTAGGTTTTGCTCTTGAAAGATAAAGCTGAGGCTCCTGAGAAGATGATACATCTGTGTAAGAAATTGCAAGTTGAAAAAGATACAGTGGTAGACAGAATCAGAAGTGACCATGGAAGAGAATTTGAGAATACCAAGCTAGCTACTTTCTGCAATGAACAGGGCACACATCAAGAATTTTCATCACCCAAGACACCCCAACAAAATGGAATAGTTGAATGGAAAAATAGGGTCGTTCAAGAGATGGCACGTGTGATGTTGCACAATAAAAAATTGCCAAAATCTTTCTGGGGAGAAGCAGTTAACACTGCTTGCCATATACTAAACCGGGTGTATTTCAGACCTGACTCCAAGAAGACTCCTTATGAACTCTGGAGAGGAAAGAAGCCAGTTGTCAAGTATTTCAGGATTTTTGGTAGTGACTGTTACATTCTACATGATAGAGAGCACCTAGAGAAATTTGATGCTAAGAGTGACAAAGGATATTTTCTAGGGTACTCCTCTACTAGTAGGGCATATAGGGTGTACAATCTGAGAACCAAAACTGTCATGGAATCTTCAAATGTTGTGATTAATGATGAAGTATGTCCAGAAGCACATTCAGAAAGTACTACTCAAGTTCAAGATAAGCCAATGGAGGTTAATGACTCTCTCCCTGATGATTATGTTGTGAAACATAGTGATGAGGAGCTAATGGTGTTGAATGATGCAATATCTGTGCCATCAAGTCCTGAACCTTCCACTCCAGTTCATGAGACTCAACAGGTTCAACATGAGTTTAGTCCTTCATCAGAACAGAGAGGTACAACCAGATCTCTGGTTAAAGGTCCTTCCTCTAGAGTAAGGCTGAATCATCCCTCCTCAAATATATTGGGAAGTCTGAATGACAATATGAGACTAAGGTCAAAAGCCTTAAGTGTAATTACACACTCATGCTATCTGTCCCAATTTGAACCGAAGAAGGTAGATGAAGCACTTCAAGATGCTAATTGGGTAAACTCTATGCATGAATAACTTCATCAATTTGTTCGGAATGATGTGTGGGAATTAGTTCCTAGACCAAATGATGTGAATGTAATTGGAACTAAGTGGATCTTCAAGAACAAGTCAGATGAACATGACACTGTTATCAGAAATAAATCAAGACTTGTTGCTCAAGGCTACACACAAGTGGAAGGGATTGACTTTGATGAGACTTTTGCTCCAGTAGCAAGATTGGAATCCATTAGGATATTACTGGCTATAGCTAGTCACCTGAACTTCAAGTTATATCAAATGGATGTCAAAAGTGCTTTCTTGAATGGAATGCTGCAAGAAGAAGTTTATGTTGAACAACCTAAAGGATTTGTTGACCCTCACAGACCGGATGATGTGTATAAATTGAAGAGAGCATTGTATGGTTTGAAACAAGCTTCACGGGCTTGGTATGATAGATTGACTGCATATCTTACTGAGCACGGCTTCAAAAAGGGATTTGCAGACACTACTCTCTTCATAAGAAAGGATAAGAACAGTTTTGTTGTAGCTCAAATTTATGTAGATGATATTGTTTTTGGTGCTACTAATGATTCTCTTGCTCATTCTTTTGCAGATGAAATGAAGGCAATGTTTGAAATGAGTATGGTTGGTGAACTAACATATTTCTTGGGATAACAGGTGAAGCAAACGGATTCAGGGATCTACATCAACCAAGCCAAATACGCAAAGAATCTAGTCAAGAGATTTGGACTGGACCATGCTGCCCATGCTAGAACACCAATGGCCGCCAATGCAAAACTAAAAAATGATCCATCAGGTGAGTCTGTTGATGTTACACAATACAGAAGTATGATTGGATGTTTGTTATATTTGATTGCTAGTCGCCCTGATATTGCTTTTAGTGTTGGTGTTTGTTCTAGATTTCAGTCTAATCCTAAGGTTTCACACTTAAATGCTGTCAAGAGAATAATTAAATATGTTGTTGGAACTTGTGACTATGGATTATTTTATAGCAAAGAGTCTAATCTGTCTCTTGTTGGTTTTTCTGATTCTGATTGGGCTGGTAATGCTGATGATAGAAAAAGCACCACTGGTGGATGTTTTTATGTTGGTACTAATCTTGTTGCCTGGATCAGCAAAAAGCAAAATTCTGTGTCCTTGTCTACTGCCGAGGCAGAATATATTGCTGCTCACAACTTTTTTGGATGAAAAAGGTTCTAACAAATTATGGGATATCCCAAGATACCATGGTGGTTTACTGTGATAACTCTAGTGCTATCGACATATCTAAGAACCCTGTTCAGCATTCTAAGACTAAGCACATAGAGATTATGTATCACTTCATTAAGGATCTTGTTGAAAGAAAAATTGTGTGTCTTGAGTATATTCCTACTGAGCGTCAGAATGTCGACATTTTTACCAAACCTCTTGATAGAAGTAAGTTTGAGACTCTTCGTCAAGTGATTGGTGTGATTCTGTGTCCCTGATTTGTCTTTGGCTTCTTAGTCCTTGTGCTTCATTGCTCTACCCTTTGTGACCATTGTTCTTTGTTTTTTTTTTGTTTTTTTGTTTTTTTGTTTTTTGTGTCTCTAGGGTTTGCATAGCATAACATTCATGCATTTCATTCTAGGTATTTTTTTTTAATTAAAAAAACAATAAAAAAAAATGGAAAAGGAAGCGCATTTTGTTTTGCACTATTCTTCTTGGTTTTTGAGAACAAGATTGGTCAATTTATTTTCACATAACATGTCTTTTGTACCTTGTTTAGTTTTGATGAGTTTATTTATTGCACTCTACTAGTTGAAGATTTGTAGTGCATGTTGTGTGGGAAAGATGTGTATAGTTTTTAATTACTATGTCTTAATCTTGAAGTCACATGTTTTTAAATTGTTGGACTTGAACTTTTAGAGAAAGGCATAAATAACCATCTCACCACTGTTCACTAGCCAATCATGAACACCTTAGTGCATATCATAAGATTTTGTGCTCGAGAAAGTGTAGCACATGCACAAAAAGAACATAAGGTGAAGCCTCGGTAAAAGTGCTTAATTCTTAAAATCTAATTGGTGTGTACTATTAGGCTTGATGCCAAACTCACATAACTTAAAATTGGAATGTATATTATGAGACATAAATACAAGAAACTTACATGATTGCAAGCTTATGATCTAGGAGATGTGGGAGTTATATGATGTAACTCTTTAGGTGATAGTCTCTTTTAAATTCTTTGTGATGAATTTTGTAGACTTTGTGATTGATTGCTATTCACATATCACCTCACATGTATCTCAAGTTTTTGCTAGTTGCACACACTACACAAGTTATTCTTTGCTAAACTTCGTGCATGTTATTGTGTGTGTTTATGGTCTGACCAACCACGTTTTTGCAATTACTTTGAATTATGTGCAAACTAAATTTGTTGCATGAAAATTTGTGGAGAATGCAAAATTTTGTTTTTGGGAATTTTGGACTTAAAATTCTTGATTGGAAAAGCATACCGTCTCATACTCATGCATTTTTGTTCTTAAAATTCAATGCTTTGAGTCAAATCATCTCGTTTTTTCAAAACTTGTGTTTTTTCCAAAAATTGGTGAGTCTCTGCCTGATTCGATCGGTCCATTCTGTTTTTCGACAGGTCGAAATTTTTTAAAATTTTTAAAATTTGAGAGAGGGAGTCTCTGTCTGTTTCGACCAGTCGAGGCTGATTTTCGACCAATCGAAACTCGTATCTTAGGTTTTTATAAAAGCTGAATTGGACTTTTTCAAAGTCACTATTCAAACTTTTTCTTACTTTTCTCACTCTCCGCGTTGGCTCAAGGCTCCACCATTCAAGTTTTTGTCGTTTTCCTTCAAATTTTTTGCAAGGTTTTTGTCCTTGGAAGCCGGTAAGTCCTTTTTGCCCTTCTTTTTCAAGTTTTGTTCTCTTTTTCATGCATTTTTCATACATTCTCATTGCTATTTTCGGCATCTTCACACTTATTGGGGTTTTTGATGATTCAAGCCTATTCTTGTGCAATTGATCAATGGGTTTTTGTGCCATGATGTTATATTGATGTTCCCTATAGTTTAATTTGATCAATTTTGTGGTTTTTGAAAAATTGAAAATTCTAGGGTTTTGAATTTGATCAGAATTGGGGATTTTGTCAAATTGGCTCAAATTGATGAAATTGGCTTATCCAATTGATGTAATTGGTCATTATTGTTGTTATTATATCATGTGTAATGATCAATTTGTCAATATTTTTTCAAATTGATCAAGTGGTTTCTAAAATTTTGGGGTTTTTGTGTTAAAACTCTTAATGTTCAAGCCAATTTTGTAATTTGAACCTTTTTTGGACTTAATTCACTACAATAGACCATGCATCATGCAATTTAAGCTTATTCATGCATCATATAGATTTTTGTTCTATATTTTGTTTTTGTGCTAACTTGCAGTCTGCCCTTGGTTTTTGTTTGTGTTTTTTTTTGTTCTTTCGCTCTGTGTTTTGATCCTTATCTTAGCACCATGCCTAAGAAAACTAGAGCTCATAGGACCACTTCCACTTCCTCTGAGTCTGCACCTAGGGTTGAGTTGTTTAAGAATGATAAGTGTAGAGAAGCCTATGACTTTTTGAACTGTAAGCGTAAGATCTGATCTGAGCGAGCAGTTGTTTTAGATCAACCTGATCCGGCCATTAGGGCCAATTTTGAGTCTAGAGGTTGGTTGCCTCTCTTAGAGATAGATCATCCACCCCCGACCGCCCTGATTAGAGAGTTCTACTCGAACCTCTCTTGTCATGTCTATGATTCCAACACCCTAATTAGGAGTTGGATATGAGGTGTAGAGTTCACCATTACCCCTCGGGTAGTGGCTGAGGCTCTTAGGGTGCCGGTTGTTTGGGATGCTGACTATCCCTATGATGAGTCACCCTCTTTAGACGTTGTCATGTCTTACATCACTGGGTCATCTATCCAGTGGGGTACTGATCCTCAGATCACGTCCGCTGAGATTACTGAGACGGCCTATCTCCTCTTTAGGATAGCGTGTCATTCTGTGTGGCCTATCTCTCACTTTCACACCATCCCTTTAGAGTGATGTGTGTTTTTGTACGCTTTTGCTTCCGGAGCGTCCATCAGTTTTCCTCACTTGTTCCTTCGTTCTTTGAACAAGGTTCATAGGAGTTTTGCCGTAGGGCATGCGCTGATTCATCCTATTTTCATTCATAGGATTCTGCTCTACTTAGGTCTAGATGGTTTTCCGTCGGGTGAGCCTGTTCATGTGATAGCTCCCATAGGTGCCACCTTTCTTCGTCAGAGGGCTGCTCAGTTGAGAGTTGCTCCTCCTCGTCCTAGAGGTGCGTCATCTAGTAGTGTTCCCCCTCCTCCCTCTTCTACAGGTACAGCTGCTGCTGAGACTTCCGGTGCTGCTGCTGCTGCTGAGGCTGATGTTCCTCCACCGACTGCTTCGGATGATTCAGACATTCGTCGCACGTTGGATCATGTCTTGACCGTTCAGGCGGCTCAAGGACAGATTTTGGTGGACGTACTTGATGAGATCCGTGCCTTGCGTGCGGAGTTGGCGCAGTTTAGACCACCTCCCTTTTGATGATGGATATCTTGTTTGCCCTTTGGCATTCCGTCACGAAAAGGGGGAGTACTTGTAGGATTTTTGTTTTCAGGGGGAGATTATTTGATTTTGGTTGGAGCTTGTGGAGTTTTTAGATTGTATCTAGGTGCTTCACTATGTACTTAACTTTTTTAGCTCTTACCTTGTTTTTGGTGGGATATTCATGTTAGGGGGAGTTTTATGTTTTGTTGGTACTTTATTTGTTTCTTGTTTCAAACTGCTTATTGATTTATATTTATGAGGTATTCATTGATATATGTCTTTATTTGTGTGTTGTTTGAAATCAAGAAGTTATTTTGTTTACTTGTATTATTTCCACACATGCGGTTATGCATTTTGTTTAGTGTTTCAGGAAATATACAGGTTGATTCAATTGAGCTGCTGTCTACACTTGCAACTGATGGATAGTAGTTAGGATTGAATTTGGTTTATGAGCATTATTTTGTAAAGGGCTTTTCATTTTGTAAACTTTGAGCTTCTAAGTTGTGTTTTGTCACGGATTGCCAAAGGGGGAGTTTGTTAGGTTCTAAAGTTTAGGATTTTATGTATTTAGAACTCTAATTTGTATTGTTGGCAAACCATGATCAAAACAATGTGTTTAGAAGTGTTTAAAGCTAGCTCAAAGTTGTATGTCAATGTAAAGTTGGAATCGAGTTTAAAGCAGGAAGCACTGTGGCTTTCGGCCTGGCTCGATCGATCGAAGCTTAGGCTCGACCGATCGAAGCTCGGGCAGATTGCTTTTCTGCAGATTCGTCCAACTCAGCCCTAGTTGTTTTAAAACGTTTTTAGGGTTTCTTATTTGTCCTAAGTATAAAAGGTAAACCCTAGCCACGTTTTAGTGTTGCTCATATTTGCGGTTTATGTAAATCTCTTGTGAGATCTAGAGGAGCTTTCCTTTACACAAACTTAGGGTTTTCAAGGAGAAGATATTTTCTACACCTTGATGATCAATTCAGTTGCTGCCATTAAAGTTTAAAGAATACACAAGCGGGTGTGCTTGTTGTTAGGTTCTAAAGTTTAGGACTTTATGTATTTAGAACTCTAATTTGAATTGTTGGCAAACCATGATCAAAACAATGTGTTTAGAAGTGTTTAAAGCTAGCTCAAAGTTGTATGTCAATGTAAAGTTGGAATCGAGTGTAAAGCAGAAAGCAGTGTGGCTTTCGGCCTGGCTCGATCGATCGAAGCTTAGGCTCGACCGATCGAATGTCGGGCAGATTGCTTTTCTGCAGAATTTTCCAACTCAGCCCTAATTGTTTTAAAACGTTTTTAGGGTTTCTTATTTGTCCTAAGTATAAAAGGCAAACCTTAGCCACGTTTTAGTGTTACTCATATTGCGGTTTGTGTAAATCTCTTATGAGATCTAGAGGAGCTTTCCTTTACACAAACTTAGGGTTTTCAAGGAGGAGATATTCTCTACACCTTGATGATCAAAACAGTTGCTGCCATTAAAGCTTAAAGAATACACAAGCCGGGGTGCTTGTAGCTGGTGGGAATCCAAGAAAGAAGGAGTCCGTGGATTCGGAGCTTGCACGTGATCGTGTCAGTAAGTTCTACTGGTTGGTAGCATTAGGAAGTCGAGCGGGGGTGCTTGTAAGTCATTTTGTATGAACTTCGATTCTTTCTGATAGTGGATTCAAGTTTACCTTGAGGATAGCTAGGTCAAATCCTCCCCAGGTTTTTACCGGTTTGGTTTCCTGGGTGATCATATCATTGTCTTATTTATTTTCCGCTGCTATGCATGATATGATTGTTTGATTGTGATAACCTAGACTTGGAATTTGGACTAAGTAACAACTTGGTTAATTAACTAGGTTAATCCAATTGTGTTTTAAGGGGTCTAAAAAAACCATCACGATTATTAGATTTTCTCTCCTTCCTAGTATGATAGTATTTCAAAAACCATATCAAAATGTAAACAGAAAAGGAATCAGTGAAGAGGTGGCAATCTAGAGTGGACTTATGGGTTATCTCTTGTTTATTTCCTACTCAGTACATGGACATAAAATTGAGAGGTGAAATCATTTACCTTGAAGTGTATATCCTTTATATATTAATTTAGATATGAATGCTCATTTACTTATTTATGACGAATTTGAAGTTTTAACATGTGCTAATTTTGAGTATACAATGCAAATCCACTGGTCTATGGGATTTCAAGTTATATATATAAAGAGTAAGTGAGTAACAAAAGTAATATTAAGGAGGTGTTTGGTTCGCCGTGATATTACATTATACCATAATATTATATTATTGTAATCTTACATTAATGTAATCTCAACACAAGAATACAACATTACATTGTTTAGGAAGGTGATGAGATTAAGATGATGTGATATATTTTGTAATTTTAAATTATGGTAATGTTGGCCAAAATGGGCATTTGCCCATTTTGCCCAAAACAAGTAGTAAAATGTCCCTATTCTGAAACTATTTAGTCATATGCCCCTGTTTTAAACTCGATTTTCTAAAAATCGAGTTTCAATGAAAAACTCGATTATTAGAAAATCAAGTTATAGGCAAAAAACTTTAAAAAAAAAAAAAAAAAAAAAAAAAAAAAAAAAAAAAAAAACTTGGAACTCGAGTTACATGTAACATTTTGTAAGTAACTCGATATTCATCAAATCAAGTTTTTCATTGAAACTTGATTTTTTTAAAATCAAGTTTAAAACGAGGACATTTTGCTAGGTAGTTTTAGAACATGGGCATTTTGCTACTTGTTTTTGGCGAAATGGGCAAATGCCCATTTTGGCTTGGTAATGTTAGAAAAAATAAAATAAACCAAAAACTTGAATATCACATCATTGTAATGTATGCATCACATCAAAAGTACATCACAACAAACTAAATGCCCCTTAAAAGCAATTGTGTTTCCTGTTATGGTAAAGGAAATTTCTAATTATTTAATTACTAACAAATGAGGAAACATGTTTTGTATGTTAAATCATGGAAGAATGATTATGATGAGATTCTTATGAAGTTAAGAAGTTTTCAAGCCTGAGGTTTTTTCAATAGATAATGTTAAAAAAAATTCTCTTCTAAAGAAAAAAATTGTGGGTTCCAGGTTTCCAATTAACTCAACTAGTAAAGTCGTTTATTGTCAAATAAGAGATTCGAGGTTTAAACCCCACCTACACTTAAAATCAATCGGTGTCTTGGGCCTCTTGGCTTGATAATAAAGAGTAATAACCATGAAGCGAACTCCATAGGATGAAATTCTATCTTATCTAGCAAAATGTTTTCTGAATCTAATGAGATATATTTTTAGAGAAAGTATACAAATTACTTTTCAAAGGTATCCAACGATTTTTTTTTTTATAAAGCTCATGAAAAATTGTGTGTGCGTGCTCAAAGAAGTTTTTCTCAAAGCGTATCTACGTATTAAGAAAATTTTCTAATTTTCATGTATTTATGCATTCTTTATAACTCATACCACCTAACCCCTTTTATTGAGCTCTGTTAGCTTACCTTCTTTAAAAAAATAAAAATAAAAAATCAGTTTGCAGGCCTTATGCAATAGAGTAGTAGCTGGAGCCTTAGTTCAGCTTCATAAGAGGTAGTTGTATTTTCATTTAGTTTTTACTTTTCTTTTTAGGAGTTTTGTTCTTAACTTTGTAGAGATGTTTGTATTTATGAATCGATAGTTGAGCGTTGGAACTTTTGATGTAATAGGGGATTTTAGTGTGTAAACTTGTGGTATATTCCAAATTCATGATGTTTGTTATAATTTGGAGAAAAACATTAGATAACCTATTTATCAACTAACAAATACACAATTTTTTGTTCACAGGTTTACTTTGATTCATATATATCAATATCAAGCTTAAGCTTGGTATTGACATGTTGGTCATGGTTGCAAATGTGAAATTCATTAGGATTGCGAGTCGTGACAAATTTTTTATTACAAAAAATATCTTATTCTGAAATTTTTGTTTGGCAAGTGATTATGGATGTGATTGTGACTTTTCCTATCTCTTAGCTTCTCAAAAACCGAATCAAAATCTATATGGAGAAAGGAAACAGCATAGAAGAGGCAATCTAAAGTGGATCCAATGTTTCTCTAATCTCTCTTGTTTATTTCCTATTTAGTACATGGACATAACATTGTAAGGTGAAATCATTTACCCTTCTAGAAGTATATATCTTTCTGTGTTAACTTAGAAATCAATATTCTTCTACCTACGCATGATGAATTTGAAGTTTTACCGTGTACTAACTTTGAGTATGCAATGCAAATCCTTTGATTATTTGGAATTAAATGGTGATAACAAAACTATTAATGTTTTATACTACAAGAAGGAAAAAAAGTAGTAATAGATACATACCCTTCCTTGTAAGAGAATCCAGCCAAATAAGTTGCTTTGGTTAAGGCTGCCTTCCAACTCTGAACCTTATCTTTGTTATGTTTTTCTTCATGTTCAGTTAGTGCAATTCCAAACTTTCCCTCTTGTTTACGTACTTCTGATGGATTTACTTTGTAAAAAATAGGTAGAACTAATTGGCCATAATTCTTACACTCAAGAATTTTGACAAGCTCATTCAAACACCAAGTTGAAGATGCAAAATTTTCAGAAAATATGACAATTGAAATCATTGACAATTCTATCGCTTTGAGAAGCTCTGTTGAAATTTCTTCTCCTCTTTGAAGATTATCATCAATAAAGGTGTTAAAACCTTTGTCATATAAAGCCTAATATAAATGACCGGTAAAATTATAGCGAGTATCTTCACCTCTATAGCTCAAGAAAACGTCATAGATGAATCGGGCAGTGGAAGAACAAGAGCCTCTTTCGTTGATTTGCAGTGCCATGGAATCTATGAGCAAAAGAATTGAGAAAAGATGGAGAAATTAGAAGAGAATGAAAGAAAGATGTAACTAAATGGAAATTAAAAGAGATATGAGTGAAGAAAGCCTAACGGACCGTGGAAACAACCTGTCTTTGTATGACTGGCAGTGTCCATAAAAGTAAAGACCCCTATTTAGTCTTGAGTCTTAACACGAACTTTCATTCCTTGACTAGCAGTGTCCCTAAAAGTAAAAACTCTATTTAGTCTTTACACGAACTTTCGTTCCTTGACTTTTAGTGTCCCTAAAAGTGACCGAAGACCCCACGCGTCTTCAGTTTTAAATCCAAGTGCTAAAATGTATAACATCTTATATGCTTTGAGCAATATCGAAAGAAACTATAAGAAAGTGCGAAAAAGTAAAAGAACTAAAGCCATGAAACAAGTTAGCCACATCATATGACATTGAAGGTTCGTACCTTTAGGCTAAGGGCATTTTGATTTGAATCCTATATAGTAAAGTGATTGGTTCAAGCTTGCTGCGCGGGTTCTTCGTTTATTCTCATTGTGGGGTCCTTCAAAACAAAAGGAAAAATTATGCTGTATTCTTTTATTTTGATCACTTGATCTCTTTTATAATTATGCAAAATTACGCTTTGCTATTAGTCATGAACTTCTCTTAAATTTTTTTTAAAAAAATGTATACAAATAATTCTTGAAATCGAAAGATTCAAGCTTTTTAAGTTTATTTTATTGATTTATAAATAACAAAGTTTGCTTACAAATTAGTTTGTAGCCAACGGCTACAAACTTCTTATATCTTTTTATTAGATGTAAATTTTAACAAATCTATCATAAGATTACATTTTCTTATTATATCATCCATACTTGCAAAATTTTACAAAGATCAATAACTATGTTATCAATCAAATATTTAAATTTGTATTTGTTTCTAGTACTAAGTTATGCATAAAAAATAAGTTTATAGATTTAATAGTAAATAATATCCCATTTGAATGAAATTTGACATGCATGTTAAGAACATAAAGAATATGCAATCCAATGGTTAGATTTACAAAATATGTAGCCATTTTAATTTTTTTTGTGAGAGTTTGTAAACTTTGTCCATTTGTCTCGTTAGCTTCTTTTTCTCCCTCAAATAGTTTGATTTGACCTAGACTCTCCCACACTAATTGATTATCTCTTTCAAGTAAGAACAAATCATTTTGATTCTCCTTATCTTGAATCTTGGTGTGTGGAATTGCACCCAACATGATGGTCAATACTATAGTTTTATCTTGAAGCGTTGGTCAGTAAAAAGTTTTTTTTTTTTTTTTTTTTAAATCCAATTTGCATGGAATTTTACTCAGAGTAATATAAATTAGCCTTCAAAAACAACACATTCATATAATTCTATGGTTAGTGAGATTTTTCAAGTTAAACTTGTTTCTTTTGTTAAAAACTAGTGCATTCACATAAATAAGTTCCAACAAAATTAAAACCTTGAAAAAAAAAAAGGCACTCTCCCCCTCTCCTTGTACAATGTTGTACACATTTGTTTAGTTTACAATGTTAAATTTACATTGTTAGTACAATGTAAATCTATAATTAACCTTTTATATCGCGTTCTCAGAGGCTCTTCTATATTTTTGGGTAAAGGTTAATGATTTGCTCCATTATAATTTGGGATTACTACATTTTCCAATCACAAAAAAAAACTACGGGTGTGATGAAAAAATAATTTCACCCACAAGCGCATAATACTCATCACAATTATTACTAATAACAAAACAATTATTACACTAAGAGTATACATATGACAAAGTCAATAAAACTTGGACACTAATTAATATATGCAATCCAACAAAGTTCTACAAACATCAAGGACAAAAAACCTGGGCACTTTGTCTTGATTAGCACTCTTTCCAGTTAGAAAATAGAAAATTGAAAGAAATATCTAAAGAAAAACCCAGCCCATAAATAATCTTTGTTATTTTAAAAAACATAAAACATGTTTCAAGTTTCAATTGCTTGTACCCTGCACCAAACAAGGTTTTTGTACCTTGTGCTTCAAAAAATTTGTTTCCAGATGATTACAGAGTAGGGAAAACGGGAGAAGTAACCTCTTTTTCCTATTTTCCAGCATAAAAAACCGGTCCGCACTAAAGCTCAATGATCCAATCATCAACATCAAGGCAACAATTATAAAAATCTAGGACTAAAAGCGAACTGAAAGAGAAAATTGAAGATGCGTCTCAAAATTAAGGCAAAAGAAAAAGAAAAAGAAAAGCTACATATTACCTATACAAATATTAGGCAATACACAACTTCTATCAACAAAAAAAAAAAAAGGGATAATGAATACAATTAAGGATGATATTGAAGAGTTTGCATGAGATCCAAACCAAATTAAAACCAAATACATGAAACCAAATACTAAGGGCAACTCATAAAAATAAAAGGAAACGTAAAGTTACATAATATGTAAAAGGGTAAAAGAGTGTTCTTTCTTTGTATTTCTATATACAAAATGAACATTTGAAATATACACAAATTCTAGTGTAAAAGAGTATTTCAATTTTGAACAACTAAAGATTGACATAAAAACATGTGAGGAAGAAAATATAAAAAAGATTGAGTATTAAGAAAATTATCTATACTTATGCCTCAAAGTGAAACAAAGGGAGGGGAAGAGAAGACATTTATTGATGTCTTGTTTTGGCAATTGGGTTGTAGTTTTTTAAAAAAGTAAAGGTATATGGTAGTACCTAAATTTAGGTATGAAAAGTTATAGTAGGAGTGTTTTGGTAAGGTTCGGGCACTTCATTTAACCCACCTAAGTTCGAGTGCCAACAGTTTTTCGTTGGTAGGCATCCATAAGGGTTAGTTAGCGGGTATTAACTTGAGCATCCTACCTAGAGGCTGGTGTAACTTAGCTAACCCCCATTTTTATTTACCCAAAAAAAAGTGTTTTTTAATTGAAAATAAAGAAGAAGGGAATTGGGAAAAAAAAAAAAAACAAAAAACAAAAAAAACAAAACAAAATTAAAACGTGAGAGTAAGGGAACTGCAAATTTAAAAAAATAATAATAATAAAAACAAACTTTTATTGTTATCAAAGTTCCTTGACTGGCACTCTGGCAGTAGCCTTTATTTCGTCTTTACACGAACTTTATTTAGAGTCTGTTTTGATATCGCTTATTTTGCTGAAACTGAAAACTTATTGCTGAAAGTACTGTAGATAAATGTTAGTTGAAATAGTACAGTGGGGCCCATGAATAGTGATAGGCCAAGAATGTATTGACCCCTTGTGATGAATTAACCAATTAATTAACCAAGTTAATTAATTAATTCAATTAGCATGAAATAAGCATGGTAGCACAAACAAATTACCAACTAAGTTAAAGTGCAACGGAAAATAAATTGATACGGTGATTTGTTTACGAATGGGGAAAATCTACACGGCAAAAACTCCACTGGGTGATTTTTAGGTCACTACTCCCGAGAATTCACTATTATTACAACAAGCGGTTACAAGTAAAGGAATCCCAAGTACCTTACCAACCTACAGTTGAACCCTTACCCCAATACCCAATTGGAATTGTTCTGTAGTGACAGTTCCCCTTTCAGATGCACGACTCCTAAGTACGTGACTAACCAATTGCGTGGATCCCAGTACGCGATTTCAATCATTAACTAAGAAAATTGTTGGTTGCAAAGTTTTTCAGTTCATCCACACGATGAAGATCAAGAAGATGCTTGGTCACAAAATCCTATGGTGCACATACACAGCAACTTCTTCAAGAGAAAGAGATGAACTAGGGCAAGAACTTCGTCTCCGGTCACAATTTGCTTGAACAGAGTTTGCTCAATGCTTGTGCAACTTGTGAACTGTTTTACGGCCCTTAAAACAATCCTTTTATATGTCTAGGGTTAGGAGAAAAGAAAGCCCAAAGACATATTCACAGATCCCAAGAAAATCAGATAGAATTTTGAAATTCTTAAACCTTGACAAATAGGAGGTGTCGAGCAGCTGTCTAGTAGGTGTCGAGCACACCGAGCTTTGAACAACTTTCTTAAGCTCGATAGATGCAACTGTCGAGCTTTAATGAATTTGCACTATCAGCTTGTTTTCTTGGACAGACTTGAAGGCTTCAACACTTGATCTTGAAACATGGTTTCTTGAAGTATTTAAACACATCCTAAATCTACCCAAATACAAGTAAAATGCGTTTTGTCAAAGGATAAGCCAGTTACACAAAGTAGTGACATATGTTCCTAACAAGTGAAACACATATGTCCTAACACTTGTCCTATCAGCACCTCCCTGAAGTCTCTATGGGTAGCTGTAAGACTAGAAGTCACTATTTTGGTATCACTTCCACATTAATGCTGCTAGGGGAGTGGGTGTCTTGTATTTAATGTGGAGGGGATTGCTTCTACACCCTTATTTCTTCATCCTTCTTATATTCCGTGCCAAGTCTGCCTTTCTTTCCTTCTTGATGTTTTAACTTTATGTGCCTCACATAGCTGGTACTCGTCCCCAAGGTCCGAGGTGCATCCTCAGAAATAACCTTAACTACTCGTTTAAATTAGATTTGGGATCCTTGTCCTCACAATAGTCCCCCAGAACCTCATTTTTCGTTCCTGACCAAGAAAAGTGAGGTTTTGGCTAATAAAAGTTGTTGACAAGGGCACACTTGCAAATAAGTTCCCTCGTGAGCACATCTTTTCAACTAACTGTGACCCGCTTTGACGCTTCGAAATCCCTAACTCCGCAATAAATGCAACAGGCGTCCTGTTGTTTCCCACGTTCTTCGATGAGATCGTGATCGAACGACTCAAAATTCATCATTAGAAGGGGCAGGAAGATTGCCGTAACTTTTTTCCCAACTTATATATAGAGAGACGTGAGGCTTTTCTCTCCATTTTGCCTTTCTAAAAGCAGAAAAGAACATAAATACGCTCCTCACATTTGATAACCTCGCTCGAGGAGTCCTTCTTCCCCGAACTTGTAAGTGTGTATTTTTGTTAACAAGAGTTCTTCCCTTATTCTTTCATACTGGTAGATTTTTTTTCTTTTTCCTAAATGGGTAGATTTTTTAGTTTGGTTAACACTCTCGAACACCGAGAGGAGTTTAAGAGATATATAGGATTCCTAGCAATGTGTCAATACAACATTGCAACCTAGGTGAGTGGCACGAGAAGAGGTCTACTGATGCCGTGGTAATTCCCATGATTGCCTTCATTAAAGGGGGCATGAGGATTCCTATGGGTAAAGTCACTAGGGATTTTTTAAACCTTTTTAGGTTGTGCCCTACCCAATGTGTTCCAAATATGTTTAGAACATTAGGTAGTGTAGATGCACTGAATGAAAAATTAGGTATACAACTTACCCATCACGATGTAAATTTGGTGTACAGTTGTCAGAAAGGTGTTGACAGAGGGGTATTACTTAAAAACTAAGGTTCCTGCCGTGAGGCTAATCTCTTGTCTCCCAGAGACGAACAAAGGCATGGACGAGGACTTTCTCATCATTTCAGGGGAGTGGCATGATGGACTCCATTGTCCTACCAAGAATGGAACTCAAGATGGGATGGCTTAGGGGCACTTAAAAAATCTATGTTAGCTTAGGAAATTATAAACAGTTTATTTACATGCCATTTCATCGTTTTACCTTTATGTATGTATATTTTCCTTTTACTTGCCCAGATTTGGGCCTGTCCAACCTGTAAACTAATGGGAATCCTTAACTGTTTTTCCCTAGAGAAGAGAGCCACTGCCAAGAGAAGAAGCTTGGTGAACTTCGATCTATTGAATCGAGTTCTAAGGTCTGAGATCTTCCTACACTGAGACGGTCAGCTCCGCATAGTTCACGTAATCCTGGGCTTCACACCCATGTCCAATCGCTTCTAAGTATCCAAGCACGTAATCAAGGCCTAAGACTCTCGCCTTGCTTTGGTTGACATGGCCATTTAAGGATTCATAAGCAAACCCCCTCCAGAGGGAACACAAGTAATTGAGCTCCCTACCTTCAAGGATCCTTAACCTATTGAGTTCCCTGACTTCGAGGATCCTCAACCCATCGTAGAGGAAATTATATCCTTGGATGAAAAAGCTGAGACATAATCTGAGGATCATACTTTGGAGGAAGACACTGAATATCTCGTCCAAGACAAGGATTTTGAGATCTTTTATCGTACAAATGAGTCTGAGGAGGAAGGACTCAGCCCCCAGCCAACTATAGCCCTAGTTAGTGAGGACCAAGAGGCTATTGAAGTGCCCGAAGGGATGGTGATAGAGAAAAGATTGCCAGATCTGCTTTCTCTACTAGAGTCCCAGCTGGGACCGCGGCTCCCGAGGTCCCAATAGTTCCCCAGCCTCCAACTCCAATTCCTCATACCCCTGTATAGACTGAACCTATTGGCAAAAAACAAAAGAGGGACAAGAAAGGGGTCAAAGAACTTATTAAAGAAGGCGAAGTCCAAGAGGAAGCCCCTCTTAAGCCTACCAAGGTGGCCAAGATGACCCGCACCTAACAAAGAAGGGGAGAGGAAAGCTCGGACACTGTCTCTGAGCGAAGATCTCGGGTTCCAAACTGGAACCCTTTCTTTACATTGGATGACTCGCCTTTGCGGGAGGATGCTTCCATCCATAATTTTGATGGTAGAAGAGTAGGCTACGTGGCCAATGTTGTAGAGCAAGCGCTTCTTCTCCCAAAAGACAATCGATGAGTTTCGGAACCTGAAGAAGCATGAGCTCTTCCTATCCGTAAAGAGGGACCTTGCTTTGGTAAGACATCTTTTACACTCATTTTTCTATCTCTAAAACTTCATTATTACAGTCTTGTCCATTTTATGCATACTTTCCTACTAACTTCTATCTCAACTATTCGCACACAGGCTACCCAAGCAACACATGTAGCAGAGGAGTGGGTCGACCAAGCATTCTGCGACTTGAAGGAGGAGGAATCCAAGCGCTATGCCGTGTAGAAGTCTCTAACTTTATCAGACAAGAAGTTGAAAGAGACTCTCTTTAAGCTGGCAAAATGTGACAAGGATAGGAAGAATGCTGAAGCTTCCATAGAAAGCTCGGAGAGGCAAGCTTAGGAGCAGCTCGTACATTTAAAGGAAGCAGAAAGCCAGCTCGCAATTGCCCGGATGACCATTTCCAAGCTGAAGAAGGAGCTAAGCCAGAAGGATGCAGAGATGAATATGGTCGAGCAAGCTGCATATGAACAAGGGCAGAAGGAGACTGAGGCCCACCTCAAATCTCAACTCCCTGTCGTATGTCGGAGCTTTTGCCTTCAAACCTAGATTGAGGCCCTCAATGCTATTGGAGTGGACCCCAATTTAGAGTTAAGGAATCCCGAGAAAGCTTTCTACCCTTCAGCAATCTAGGTGCGTCCTGTCATTCAGCCTTCTGTCAGTACCTTCTGCCCAACTCCAATGAGCTCCATTGAGAACCTCCCACCAAACTCCAACACTTCTGCTCCTGCCCAAGCCAAACCAGCTAAATAGCAGCCGAGCACCACTGCCTCTGCCAAGCTAAAACAGACCGAGCCCCCCCCCCCCTTTCTAAGCTCGGTGCAGCTGCTCCACAAAGCGCTGAGGTGGCCGCCAAGGTGCCCCCAATAGCAGGAGACCCCCCCACCAAGGTTATGAAACCCGGACCAGACCGCACGGTCCGACCGGAAAAATCTCAAACCGTTCATCTTTGCGGTTCTTTTAGCCTCAAGAACCATTCTATGGGAAAAAAACAGGGACCCGTGCGAACCGCGGTCTAACCTCACAGTTCTGAGAACCGTGATCAGACCGCTTCTCACGGTTCCATACTTTCCATTGTATTTAACCTCCAAAAAAAAAAAAAAAAAGGCAACAAAATGGACATTTTAGACCGTGCATGGGTTTTTCGGTCAGACCTGGACTTTTTGTTTGAAAATATTCACTGAAAACTTGTCGGAAGTTTTGAATCTTTCATCGTCGATGGGTCATCTTGTTCTCTAGAAGCCGAAAGTAGCAGATCTTGTTCGCTAAATTGATGTTTTGGGGGAGATTTTGCTCGGATCTTGTTCGCAGACGATGCAGCTCCTTCTTCTTCTTTGTTTCTTCACTGCTTCTTCAGTTCTTCTTTCGTTCTTCATGGTCTCCTTCCTTCAGTTTAAAGCAGATGACTTCTTTCAACTTTATTTTTGCTTTTTAGTTTGGTGAGCCTAGCACGTGTGACATGACAAAGCCTTGGAAAATTTCCATCTCATTCTGACTCATTGCCCCTCCCAACGTGATATGATGGAGAAGTGAATGAGCCTAATTTAATATTAATATATGATTGTTTTTGAAAGTTTCTGGCTCATTGCCGTGTGAGCCTAGCACGGGTGACATGATGGAGAAGTGGATGAGGACAAAAATGAGTTTGAAAGTGGATGAGCCTAGCACGGGTGACATGAGACATGATTGGGACAAAAATGAGTTTGAAAGTGGATGAGCCTAGCACGGGTGACATGAGACATGATGGAGAAGTGGATGAGGACAAAAATGAGTTTGAAAGTGGATGAGCCTAGCACGTGTGACATGATGGAGAAGTGGATGTGAAAGTTTCTGACTCATTGCTCCTCCCAACATGAATATTAATATTATTATTATTTTTTTACTATTAAGTTGGATTTTGAAACATTATAATAAAATTAGTGATATAAAAATGCATTTAAAAAAGTATTTATTTAGATTATTTTAGTCAAATTTTCAATTTTTACTAATTTAATATTTTTATTTATATTTAAAATAATTATTAAAATAATTATGACGTCATTACGGTTCGATCCCGGTTCGACCTCGGTTCGACCTCAAAAACCTTGAACCTCTCTCTTTTACGGTTCAATGAACGATCCGGGTCTAAAAACCTTGCCCCCCACAACTGTTTCAGCAACTAAAGTGGTTCCTCTTGCTCCAACTCCATTTGTTGAAGTGCAACCCACCATAGGGATAGGGACACAGAAGACTCCCAAGGCCTGAGGGATGTAACCAGGGGAACATTGAGCCACTTTTGTTGTTGCGTTTTGGTGTTTTTATTTATTTATTTATTTATTTTATTTTTTTTTAATGGAAGGAATTTTGTCTTTACTCGCCTTCTCTTCTGTATGTATCCTTTTGAACTATGTTTATTGAAAAATTTTCGTTAAAACCTTGCCTTACTTAACTTGTACTCATATTTTTATGATTTACAATTTGTTTACCATATCCATATATAGTTAAGTATTTATACCGAGGTATTAACTTATTTAGGTAGGTTATTTGAGAAATCGAACATAACCAAGGTCAGATGGAACATAACAAACATAGTTTAAGTGTTAATTTACCCGAGGCAGGTGACCCGAGGAGTCGAGCCTAGCCAAGGTTCAATTTAACGTAAACATAATTTAAGTATTAATTTACCCAAGGCAAGTAACCCGAGGAATTGAACCTAGCCAAGGTTCTGTTTAACATAAAAGCAACTTAAGTGTTAATTTACCCAAGGCAAGTAACTCCTTTACCCAAGGCAGGTAACTCGAGGAGTTGAACCTAGCCAAGGTTCTGTTTAATATAAAAGCAACCTAAGTGTTAATTTACCCAAGGCAGGTAACTCAAGGAGTTGAACTTAGCCAAGGTTCTATTTAACATAAAAGTAATCTAAGTGTTAATTTACCCAAGGCAGGTAACCAGAGGAGTTGAACCTAGCCAAGGTTTGGTTTAACACTTAAATGAATAGCTGAAAGTATTAATTTACCCAAGGTATGTGGTTTGAGGAACCAAGCATGACCGAGGTTCTGTTTAACACTTAAATGAATAACTGAAATAAAACGTACAATGGTAGAAACAAAAAATGGCAGGACTGCCTTTCATTAATAATAGTACCTTCATAGATTATTTACATTCCATGGACGTGGCATAACATTTTCATCTAGATCTTCCAAAAAGTAGGCACCTATTCCAGCCACCGAGGTGATACGATATGACCCCTCCCAATTGGGTCCTAGTTTTCCATATGATGGGTTCTTTGCAGTACCCACTACTTTTCTCAACACCAAGTCACCTGGGACTAATGGCCTTGCCCTCACACCGGTATCATACCCCTGTTTAAGCTTCTGCTGATAATATGCCAGTTGAACCATGACTGCTTCTCTTCGTTCATCAACCAAGTCTAAACTCCTCTCCAATAGTTGATTGTTATTATCTAGGGTGAACAAGCTTGTCCTTAGTGTTGGAAACCTAGTCTCTAGAAGGATCATAGCCTCAGACCCATAGGTCATTGAATAGGGTGTTTCCCCCGTTGATCGATGAGGAGTAGTCCGATATGTCCAAAGGAGGTGTGGTAGCTCTTCCACCCATCTACCCTTTACTTGATCTAACCTCTTCTTAAGCCCATTTACTATAACTTTGTTGACCGCTTCAGCTTGCCCATTTCCTTGTGGATAGGCTGGAGTTGAATATCTGTTCCTAATATCTAGTTCACAACAGTATCTCCTGAAAGCTTTACTGTCAAAATGGAGCCCATTGTCCGAGATGAGGGTGTGAGGAATTCCAAATCAAGTAACAATGTTCTTCCAAACAAACTTTTTTGCGTCTATGTCCCTAATATTGGACAATGGCTCAGCTTCCACCCATTTCGTAAAGTAATCAGTTTTGACCAGAAGCCATCTTCGATTTCCCACTGCCCTAGGAAATGGTCTTACAATATCCAAGCCCCATTAAGAAAATGACCATGGACTAGACAGAGGATTAAGTACACCTCCAGGCTTATGGACATTCAGAGCAAATCTCTGGCATTGATCACACTTTTTAACATACTCTTGCGCCTCTCTTTGCATACTAGGCCACCAATACCCTTGGGTAAAAGCTCTATATGCTAATGATCTACCCCTCGTATGACTTCCGCATATCCCCTCGTGCAATTCTTCCAAAAGTGGCTCCACTGCCTCGGGGTGAACACAAAGCAAGTATGGTCTAGAGAAGGAATGTTTGTACAACTTTTGCTCCTCGAACAACCAAAAGTGAGGGACTTTCCTCTGTATTTTTCTGCCTCTCCCTTCTCTAGAGGTAGAACACCTTCCTTGAGAAATAGAACTAAAGGATCCATCCAACTAGGTCCGACCCTAACCTGATGAACTTGGACGTTCTCCTTCTTCTCTTCGGCAGGCCTATATAGATCATCAACAAGTATAACCCGAGGTAAATCTTGTCTAGAAGAGGTTGCCAGAGTTGCTAAGGAATCAATGTGTGTATTCTTGCTCCTCGAGATTTGTTGTATGGTAAAAAACTCAAAACTTGACTGCAAACGCCAAGTTTGACTCAAACATTCCTGCATTCTTAAGTCCCTAGATTCCAACTCTCCCTTTACTTGCCCCACAACCAACCTTGAATCCGAAAAACTTCAACATTTTTCCCCTCATCTTCTTAACCATAGCTATCCCAGCCAGTAGAGCCTTATACTCTGCCTCATTATTTATGGCCGAGAAGCCCAACCTTCAGGAGACACTACCATCAACCCAACCCCAGATCCCTTTTGATTCACTGCGCCATCAACATATAGCCTCCAGGGTGAGGGCTCGAGTAGAGAAATGGTTGAAACTTGTTTTCCTTCAAATCCAGGCTCCTCGACCTCTACTTGTATTAGAGATTCAGTGAATTCTACCACCAAATCCACAAGAACCTGCCCTTTAATTGAGGTACGAGGCATGTACTTTCTATCAAATGCCCCTTAGAATCGTCCCCTATTTAGAAATTCTTCCTGTATAATCAACCTTTCGTAGCAACGACTGCAGAGGGAGTTAAGTTAAAACCAAGATGGTATGTACTTGGAAGTAATGGGGGAGTTTTTGCATAGCATGTACCACAACCAAAATAGCCTTTTCCAAAGGTAAGCAACGAACTTCAGCTTCGTGTAGTGACTTACTCATATAATAGACCGGTCTTTATACCTCATTTTCCACCCTCACCAATACCAGACTAACTGCATGAGAGGCTATAGCAATGTAGGCATAAAGGACTTCTTCCCTTTCGGGTTTGGACATTATGGGTGGCCGAGAAAGATAATCCTTCAATTGCTGAAAGGTGAGGGAACATTCTTCACTCCATTCGAACCCTTTCCACTTGTGCAAGAGTTGGAAAAATGGACGGTGCCAATTGTAAGGACACAACTTTGTCCATAGCCCAAAAGATTTGGACAATGGGGAAGTGATACTTGTCCCATCAGCACCTCTCTGAAGTCTTTGTGGGTAGCTGTAAGGCTAAAAGTCACAGTTTAGGTATCACTTTCACATTAATGCGGCTAGGGGAGTGGGTGTCTTGTATTTAATGTGGAGGGGATGGCTTTTACACCCTTCTTTCTTCATCCTTCTTGTATTCCATGCCAAGTCTGCCTTCTTTCCTCCTTGATGTTTTAACTTTATGCGCCTCACATAGCTAGTACTCGTCCCCAAGGTCTGAGATGCATCCTCGGAAATAACCTTGACTACCCGTTTAAATTAGATTTGGGATCCTCGTCCTCACAATAGCCATGTTAATTTTTTTTTTTTTTTTTTTTTTGTGATAATTTGTAAAATTTGTCCATTTGTCTTGTCAACCTCTTTTTCGCCCTCGAATAGTTTGATTTGACCTTTACTCTCCCACACAAATTGATTATCTTTCTCGAGTAAGAACAAATCATTTTGATTCTCCTTATCTTGAATGAAAAGGCGTTATCAAAAATTGTTCTTGAATCTTGGTGTGTGAAATTGTACCCAACTTGTAGTAACTTTATCAACTTGTTTTGAACTTTCTCGGCAATCAAACACGTTACAAGAATCAAATTTACCAATCTTTTTATATTTTCAATTTTCTTTTTTCACTTTCTTGCTATTTCTTGGTAGCCAAACATATCTTCATTTCTATTTTCTCAATTTTCTTTTTTACTTTCTTGCAGTTTCTTAGTAACCAAATAAATATTCTTTTTTTTTTTTTTTCTCAATTTTCTTTTTTACTTTCTTGAAATTTCTTGGTAACCAAATAGTGTCACATGCATTAGCTATTTACCTTCAACACCACACTAACCTTGATACACCACCATTGAACCTGAATTACCACCACCACAACCTTTTAGCACCACCACTAAAACCAGATCCCCCACTACCAAATCCATCACCACCAAACCCTATAATCAAATTTCAACTACAACTTTTTATCCCAAAAAAAAAAAAAAAAAAAATTCAACCACAACTCAAATATATTTTGAACCATTAAACAACCCAAACCCTCACACCATCACAGATCAAAGAAGGAGAGACCGAGTGGGTGAGTCCAAGAAAAGTAGAGATAGAGGGAGAGAGAAAGGAGACCACCTTGACGATGGTGGTTGGTGGTGGTGAATGATAAGGAAGGTCGTTGACTACCAGCAATCTAGGATGAGAAATATTCATCAATCATCACTAAATTGTAAAACACAAACCCATAAAACCGATTTTAATGGGAATGGCTGTTGTACTTAGTAGATCCATGGGATCACATGGTGGGTATGGGTCTAGGAGATGTGTCTGGATATCAGGTGATAGGTTTAATGGGTGGGTAAAGGTTGCCACTTCGAAATTTGGTTATTGTGAATTTTTTGGTTTGCATTTGATTTTTGTGTTTGAATTTTCTGTGTTCCTGAGTTCATCTTTTGTGTTTTTGTGTTCATGAAATGAAATTTTTCCTCTCTTTTTTTAGATGCTAATGTGGATGCTAACTGGCACTTTTTAATACTAAATAAAAAAATTATTATTATTTTATTAGCCGTATCGGAGTTTTTTTTTTTTTGATACAATATAGAATTTCTATTCTAGCTTAATCTAAGTATATATGTGTGTGAAGCTCCCTCCTAGAGACTTGAACTCCGACCCTTGCTCCCACACCCTACAAGAATTTATACCTATAGAGTAACCACCACACCAAGGGTGCGCGATGGATAGCCGTATCAGCATTTAGAGTGCAACCCATGTGCCAAGTTTGCATAAGGGCCAAAATGGTAATGGTCTTTGATTTTCAAGGACTAAAATAGGTACTTCAAAAAAGTATGAACTAAAACAAGAATTGGCTCAAAATATAGAGACCAAAAGTATATTTTCACTTAAAATTTTTAAGTTGGGTTGATTTTTGTGTCTATGCCAAATTTGATTTTTATGTTTTTGTGTTTGATTGATGAGAAAGTCCTAGGAATGTTCCTACATTTTGATTTTTGTATCTATGCCAAATTTGGTTTCTACATTTTGATAATTTTGCACTAAGAAAAAAAATTATCCTATACTTCTTTTCAGAGAAATGTAAATTTTGTGGAAACAATTTTTAAAACAAAATGTTGTATCATAGGCAAAGAGAAATTTTTTTAAAAAAAAAATACTACAACCATATGAATGCCTATTGTTTTGTGGGCAAAAGATAAAGGAAAGTAGAATTAAGTTGTAAATGCACTTTTGATTTTTACATTTTGACCAAACTTCTATTTTGGTTCCTACTTTTTCATTGTTGGCACGAGCCAAAGATGCTCTCCCTCAGGCCTCAGCCAATGTTCTCCTTCCTTTCCTCACAGCTAGCCCACGTTTAGGGTCTGGATCCAGCCACATCGGCATTCAAACTTGTCTTGACTGGTGTTGTTTTGTATATTAAAAAAAAAAAATTCATTTTGCACAAATTTTATTCCAAGTAGTATATAATATAAATCAGCCTTCAAAAACAACAAATTCATATAATTCTATAGTTAATGATATTTTTCAAATTAAACTTGGGTTTTTGGTTAAAAACTAGAGCATTCACATAAATAAGTTCCAAACAAAATCATAATCATGAAAAAAAAATGGCACTCTCCCCTTCCCCTTGTACAATGATGTACACATTTGTTTAATTTACAATCTAAGATTTATTTATAGTAAAATTAATCAAACTTATAATTACTCTATTATATATTCATTTAATGGAACGAAACTCTACTCTAAGGATCCGTTTGGATATCACTTATTTTGCTAAAAATTGAAAACTGAAAACATTGTAGCAAAATAATTTTTAAATGTGTGAATAGTACTATGGAACCCATTTTTAATGAAAGTTTTGTTGAAAAAAAAGGTCTGTGGATCCCATGAACAGTGCACAAGACCCACTGACAGACACATTCTTGTGAAAGTTTTGTTGGTCAAAAAGATAGTGGGTTCCATGCACAGTGCACGAGACCCACTGATAGTAACGTGTCCCACATGAAATGCGGGTCTCAATAAAAAAAGGAAAACGCAGCATGGAGAAACGCAATCCAAATGCATACTAAGGGTGTGTTTGGATAGAACTTATTTTGCTGAAATTGAAAACTGAAAACTGAAAACACTGTAGCAAAATAATTTTTAAATGTGTGAATAGTACCGTGGGACCCATTTTTAATGAAAAAATTGATAAAAAATGAAATTTGTGGGTCCGTGAACAGTGTACGGATGCACTGTTCACGTAAAACTGGTCAAATGTTGCGGCTACTGTTCATGTACAGTACATGAACAGTAGCCGCTTGTGAGGGGGAAAACGCGTGAAAAAAAAAAAAAAAAAAAAAAAAAAAACGTAGAAACTGAAACACAACGCAGCAAACGCCAACCCAAACACACACTAAGTATCCGTTTGGATACTGAGGTTTGTGCGTCTGCGTTTTCTCTTTTTTTTTTTTAGAAGTGTGTTTCTCAAACTTTATTTCACACCAGTGGGTCCTGTGCATTGTTCACGAGACCCACAAACCTTTTTTTTCAAAAACTTTTTCATTAAAAATGGGTCCCATGATACTATTCACATATTTAAAAATTATTTTGATACAATGTTTTTAGTTTTCAACTTTTTAGCGGTATCTAAACAGACCCAAGTCTATGATATTCTTAAAAAAAGAAAAAAAAATTAGAACAGTTGGAGCTCAGCACGCACGTTTGGAGGTTAGCACGAACGTCAGCACTTACGTTTGAACCTCTCTTTTTTTATTTTTTTTAATAGAAGTCACTGCGATAGTTGCTGATTATGTATTTAAGGAACTCTCTGCTTTTCTTCTTCAGTCAAAAAAAAACTCTCTGCTTTTCTTTAACCCATTGACCCACTAATCATTTGAAATTATCTCTGAATGGCTCAAAAAAGCAAGATTTTGATAATTGGAGGGACTGGATACATTGGAAAATACATAGTGGAGGAAAGTGCGAAAGCTGGGCACCCTACTTTTGCATTGGTCAGAGAAAACACAGCTTCTAATCCTGAAAAGTCTAAGCTCATTGAGAGCTTCAAGAGCTCTGGAGTGACACTTCTCTATGTATGTACAAAGTCTAGTTCTCCACAACTTGCGTGTGTGTTCAATACTTTGTCTTAGTATATTGATCTTGAAAGTCATGCGATTGTTTCACAGGGAGACATATATCATCATGAAAGCTTGGTGAAGGCAATCAAGCAAGCTGATGTAGTGATCTGTGCACTTGGATCACCAGAACAGATAGCTGATCAAGTGAAGATTGTTGCTGCCATCAAAGAAGCTGGAAATATCAAGGCAAGGCATACATCTTCCAAAAAACTCTTTAATATATATATATATATATATATTTTTTTTTTTTTTCTCTGTTTGTTTGTTTGTTTTGGTAAAGTGGTTTTTTTAGTTCTAACAACTTTGACCTTTGTATCAAGTAGTCCTTTTACTTTAAAATGATTTCCTCAATTCCCACTATTTTTAAAATTGTTTCAAAAAGATATTTATTACCATAAAATAATTATATGAAAATTACTGATGTGAAGAATGGAATTCATGCCATGTCATAGGTCCATATCCTCAAATTGACCTCAACTTCATTAACTTCGTTTATTATGTCAGTAATTTACTTCTACCAAATGGTGGTAATGACTTTTTTGGAAGCATGTTAAAGCAAAAATCAAAAGTTGATGAACAAATATGCAATTTAACTTCTTATGTTTGCTATTTGGCTAGTAATTCTTGAATTAAACTAGAAATTAAGAAATTTGCATTATATACAATGAAATATTAGTGGGTTTCAGAGGTTCTTCCCATCTGAGTTTGGAACTGATTTCGATCGTGTCCATGCGGTCGAGCCAGCTGCACATTTTTTCGGGGTCAAGGCCAGTGTGAGGAGATCAATCGAGGCTGAAGGAATTCCATATACCTACCTTGTGTCCAATGGCTTTGCTGGCTACTTTTTACCCAACTTGGGAAATGTACTTACAAGTGCCACAGCTCCTCCTAGGGACAAAGTAGAAATAATTGGAGATGGAAACCCCAAAAGTATTAGCATAAAATTCAATTATCTTTCTCTTTAAACTTGTCGAGACTTTCTCATTTGCTTATGTTTGTATGTGCGTGCATGTGTGTGCCATTTACTAGATGTAAGTCAACTAGATCAACTACTTTTGTTAAAGATGAGAAAGTAATTGTAATTTTCCATGTTGACAGTAATTTTTGTCAAGGAAGAAGATATTGCGACTTACACCATAAAAGCAGTGGACGATCCAAGAACCTTAAACAAGATCGTCTATCTTAGACCCCCTGAAAATATTTTGTCCATCAATGAGATTGTCTCCCTATGGGAAAAGAAGATTGGCAAGACCCTTGAGAAGACTTATCTTTTCGAGGATCAACTTCTGAAGAAAATCCAAGGTTAGTAAGAACAATTTCACCTGTTGATTTATAGTGTTTGCTTATGGATCTAATTTGGTTTGGATCATATATCTCCTCCTTGATCCCTTAGACGTGTGAGTTTTTTCGATCTAATTTGCTAGGATAATCCTTGTTACCTCATTTGTAATTAGGATAATTATCAGGAGAGTTGAATCTTCTTTTTCATTTCTTTGTACTGTTAGTCAAACCAGTTAACTGTAACACCAAAGATTCACATACTAGAGACAATGCTAAAAAAATTTAATTAGAAGTGACTATGTGCACATCAGTTGTAACCAAGAAGCTGTATTTGACTATTTGTTTGGATGACTGACTTCACTTCATCAATATTTAGTAGTGCATAAATTGTTTGATTTCTTATTGAAAATTTTGGATGGTATAAATATAATAAAAAAGGAAGTAATTCTCCTATTGATTTGAGCAGTTCTATGTACTAGCCAGAAAATGTTGAGAGTTTCAGAGATGGTTGGACTATCTGATACCTATTTTTGCTCTTTTACAGAGTCTTCTAGTCCTTTAAACCTCAACCTATCCATTGTTCACTCTGCCTTTGTAAAGGGAGATCTTACAAACTTTGAGATTAAGGCTTCTTTTGGCGTGGAGGCTTCAGAACTTTATCCAGAGGTGAAATACACCACTGTGGATGAATACTTGGATCAATTTGTCTAAAACTTGGAACATTCTTTTGTGGCAATGTTTTATCTTACAGTGTACAATAAAAATAAAACATCTGTCGTCTATGTGGCATTTGTTACTTGTTGGTTATGCCTTTGTTTGTGTCGTGTAAACCCTTGGATTGGGTCCTTAATTTGTAGCTTTGTTTTCTAGTCAATATGTTAGTCAAATTGTGCATCTAGTAATGAAAATTTCAAAAATCCTTATTATGAGGTTCTGGTTATCTTGTAGCTGCCTATCTAGTGATAGAACATGCTCAGAGCTTCAAATGTTAGCTGCCTATCCAATGTTAGCTCATTATTTGTGCATCGAGGGACTTTGGATTATAAGTTGTGCATCAATTATAAGTAAATGAGCAATGCTACATCCACATAATAATTTAGAATATTTTTACAAACAGACATTCATTAGAAGCTGCATGGTACAAAATTTTGGATCATGTTCATGAAGTTGCTTCAACTCCTATAGCTCTAGGAACATGACAGGTCACATTACATTATAGCATATATTTGAATTACAATTCTCACATAAAGAATGATAGATCAGATCATGAAAGAGAGACTAATGGTGTCATTGAATTTGTGGAAGCTTATGTCATGATATACTACAACTAATTAGTTATCAATTGACTAAAATCAGGGTAGTTTTATATTCAACTGGCCCAAAATCATAATTAGCTATCCATTGACAAAAATCAAAATCTAACTACAACAAAAACTAAAGATGACTTGTTTTGTTTTTTCCAACTCCTACAAATTTAAAATTATTTCTCCGTTCCAATGCTAAGACCCACCGTAAACATGAGTCAAGCATGGCTCTAGTTGGGAACTACTGCTCGGTTTCAGTCCCAAGCTCTGAAGCTCAACAAATTCCTCGAGTTATCTGCCATAACTGTGAACAAGAAAAAGACAGTTAGACAAAGACAAATAGAGAGAGAGAGAGAGAGAGAGAGAGAGAGAGAGATGCATGTGTCACTTTACTTACAGAATAGAATCATTGGCCATAAATTTTCTGGTAGCAGATTTAGGTGCCCTTGATGGAGTAGTAGAATTCCCAACTGAACCATCAGACAATTCATCTAACTTGGGAATTTCAATGGAAGATTACATCAACCATAGAGGAGCTTCTGCATATTGTAGGCATAACAGTTTTAGCCTTTCCATTGTTTGTAATTGAAAATTTTAGCTAATAAGAATAATCAAGAAATACAACTTAACAAAATTGAAAATCAAGTTCTCAACTGTGGCATAACAATTTTAATTGTGTTCCTACTTTCAACAGCAATCTTCACTAGTGGTACTTAGTTCTCATTGTATTACTTCCAATTCTAAATGGACATTTTAGATTTTAATTCCAATTTCCAAGGTTGTTTCTTTATCGAAATCAATTGGCATCTTAAGTCAAAGACATCAGTGCTTTAAAATGACTTCACTAGCAGAATAAGACAATTTAAGCAAGTAAATAATTAAGCAGATTTCCATTGCATTACCTTCAAATAGAAAATTCAAGAGCAAGAAACACTCAGGGTCCAAAAGCCCGGGGGGCAGAGAGAGAGAAACAAACCTGCAAAATTATATTGCAATTCTTCACATAAAGGGACTAACTCCCAGCAAAATTATATTGCAATCGAATCAAAAAAGAAAAGAAAAAAGTGTGTAATATTTGAGTCTACGTAAAAGGAATTTTAGTCATAAATGATGCAATTTTCATGCCCCACAGAGCTAATGGTCAACATGTTTATAGTGAAATATAAAGCAAAAAATCAACCAATATTGTGGTAGAGCTTTTCATGATTTCACTATAGGAAATGGATGTTATACTTGAAAATGAAGCATATATATCTTAGAAATTTATGGTGCACCATAGGATAGTATAAAGTATCATCATCTTGACATTTGAAACTCTGATTGAGAAGAGTTCAAACAAGCAGAAAAGTTAGCCAAACATGCAGTGGAAGTATCATCATCTTGACATTTGAAACTCTGAATGAGAAGAGTTCAACCAAGGAGAAAAGTTAGCCAAACATGCAGTGGATTAAAAAGCTACAAACATCTATCTAAGACATTATATTGGACAAGAAGGTCTAAGACAGTTAACAACACAAAATCCTACTATGTATGCTTAACTATATTGACATTTGACAGGTCATCTAGGACTGTCCCTGAAAAATATTACAAACTTAGAAAAAGAAAGGGAAAATCAAGAATAGAGGAAGTTTTTTTGAAAACAAAATCCCCAAAGAACAAATCATGTAGTTCAGAGATAAAAGGTTTCAAGGACTATAAAACTCATTTCATCCTCTAAATCATTACCATCAGGAAAAATAAAAAATAAAAAAATAAAATCCTGCTAATTTCAAGATAATTGAGTTTGCCGCATTTTAAAAGCCCAGATGACCTTTGTTGAAAATGAAAAGGTGAAATAAGAAATAACACAAACTTTACAAGTATGGACTTCATAGAAGCACTATCTACAGCTTACCTCACAACATGTTTAGTCCTCATGATGAGGATTTGGAGCAGCTTTGGTGGTATGTAAAGCAAGTCCAGGAAGTACTATATATAAACGTGTGTGTGTGTGTGTCCGACTACATGGAACAAACAAGAACGCTATCAATTGCTTCCTGCATCCGCTACGTCAATCCATCTTTCTTAGTACCGTCTATAATGATAATGACTGATGAATCAAATAATGTCAATTGGTGTTTTTTCTTATCCCCAAATCTTAAGTTTTCTCCATCTCAAATAATATATGGTTATTCAAGTTGCTACTATAATTATTTATTACAAACAAGTGATGCATCTCAAGTGCAATGGTAGTTTGGTCTTATGGTAATTCCCCCCTTGTGGCATTTATCAAGAAAGAAAATTCTATTCTCATGGTAGGAAACAAAAAGCTTTTCTACTAAGTTTTGGCTTAGGATTAAGTAATTGAACATCAATTTATAAGAAGAGCGCACACCATAATACTAACAAGGTACCTATGTCAAAAACAAATATGGCATGTGTGTAGGTGAGAGTGAGATCAATTAAGTTAATGTTTGGAGTTGAGTGGCTGTCAAAGGCATAATCTTGGATGAACTCATTGATGCTAACATCTAAAGACAAATTTCTAATATGCCAATGTATGCATTCCTTGCACATTTTGTTGTTTCCAATCAATGACCTCAATACATTACCACCATAAGTCACGACCTTAGCATAGATTTAGGAAAAGCAATGATAAGAAATAAGAGAACTAATATACAGCTTCCATGTTGTGTTAATGGTCAACATTTCCATTTTCAGATGAGATAGTACATTTGATTTGTCCCTTGTAAAAGTTAGGGACAAATATAGTGTTTGTCAATACATTAGTTGCATGAGATGTTTTGTATTATTTCAAATCTAAAAGTAGAAGCAAGGATGAGAAACAGAGAAAGGTAATTGTGATGACACCTGATGCATCTTTCCTAAAATTTGTTTCTTCTAAGTGAACGAAATTTTAAGGGATAGATAATTAATGTTAGGCAAGTTAGAAAGTTTAACCACCAAGGAGAACAGCCATCTAGAGATGAATTTATTTATTTAAACAAAAAATATGAGTTACTTGGATATAAGGTTTTATCTTGCTCAGTAAGAGGTTAAGAACAGTGGAACCAGAAAAATTATTAGCTGAAGCTTGAAGACTTGTATCACAGTGGACAATGCTTGCATAATTGCAACAGTAAAACTTGACAAGAAACTAGAATCCTTGACTCCTTGTATGGAAATTCTTCCAAGTTGAAACTAGTGCTAAGTGCTAACCCTATGCTACCATTGCCTGGTAAACATAATAAATTTTTAAATGGCATTTAATGAGTAATCATTTATGAATAGTACAAAAAAGAAAAAAAAAAGAAAAAACACATTCCTACAAAATAGAACAGTCTCACAAACTAACATGAAATTGTCTAAAATGATTATTATCAAAAGGGCAATATTAACATGCAAAATTAACATTATAAATGCTTGAAATTTTAAACCAACCATTGTTTATAGCATGAACAAAATCAACAAAAAGGGAAAAAAAAAAGAGGAGAAATAATAAAAAATTTGGAATTTCCGTAAGTGACCTCTGCTTCACATTGTTTTTATGTACAAGATGGTAAAAGGCGCACACATTGTTTATGCTGGATATAAAAGCATTACTATTTTTACTAATAACCATTGTTTACCTACTTTTGTACTAGGTATTCCAATAACAAGGTGAATTCTCAAGGTAATACAATTAAGAAACCACACATCAACGTTTTGTACAAATCAAATACTTGAAGTGAAATTCGAAAGATAGGCCGACAGATTCTTAGAAATTTACTATAATTAAACTCAACACAGAAATTGAATCAACCATATTCAAACTAAGCTTCAACCAAACTATTTGGGAAATCAGAAGTAATCCAATTAATTTATTTCAAAAGATATGCAAGTAGGAAAGAGATGAAATGCATGTCCATGGCATCTAAATTACCTCCAAAGAATTTGAATAAGTTGGTGGATCCATGAGATATCCAAGATACATAACTATATTCCTCCAATGGATAGAAATCATGTTCACAGTTGCTAATAATAATAAAAACTTTTTCTTTTCAAGTATAGAGATTCATTCTAATGTCTCAAAAATAAGCACATCACATATCATAGAACAAAGACTTACAGTTGTACCGATTGCATAAGTATGAACTACATCAACATAAAATACATTCAAAAGGGTCCTGAAGAACAGAAAGATCAAATTTAGGCACAAAAATTTGAGGACAAAGGAGTCTCATTAGCAGCCATAGTTGTTATCCCAATAGTGATGAAGTTGTGGCACAGACATCCTTATTAATTCAAATACTACCAATTAATAGAAATAAATTACATATACCTCTGGTTTATATATAAAGAAATTCTTCAACCAATCAAGTAGAATTATTTTCTTTCATAGATCCCACACAAAGGCATTTAGGAAACCCAATAACTTAATTTTTGGCTAGCCTATCTTAAATGACCTACCAATCTAGTAAAGTACCATAGACTTGGAAGGTTCAAAGCAAAACCCCCCAAATCAGTGTAACAGCACAAATGGTTTGCTAGACATTTCCCTGTTATTTACTTTAAGCACTAATAAAAACTTGGGCAATCTAGAGTATTGTAGACTAGAAAGGTTAACCAAAAAGAAGGATGGTTTATACACCTCTCACCATTTCAAACCTTGGTTAGAAACCAGGAAGTGCAATGAAGATTATACTCATCTTGAGAACTTCTTAGTACAGTCAAAAACCATTAAGTCATAGGCTCTAGTGTACCCTTTTATAAAATATGATTAAATCCACTTTCAAAGAGTTGCATTAATTCTAGGAAAAGAACTTGGTACACTTCTAAAGCTACAGAAACTCTGCTATTACAGAGGCCAAAGTCAAAGTAATACAACAAAGCCTAATTAGTTGAAGGATTTCATAGAGCACTAAGCTAGGGTTCAACTCATTCAGTTTTTAAATCCAACAATCAATTAAAATACACATTTCTTTCAGAGTAAAAGGTATAAAATAGCATGCTTCAGTGAAAAAAGAAGGTCCAAAAACCATATAACAAAGAATTCTTAGAAGATAAATTGCTGTTGCACCAGATTAGAGATGTCAGTAATTCATATCATGCATGAAATGATAAATTCATAAATTGATCAACCTTGAAATTGATATCATCCTACTTTCCACAAACTCTTTTGATTAAGATTTATTATCCATGAATTACAACCGTACTAGAGAGGTGTCATCAATAAAAATAGAGGAGAGAAAAAAATAACAAGGGCAAATGAAACAACGGAACTAAAGAAGGAGACAAACCTTGTCATAATATGCAAAAGAAACCAAACACTCAAACAAAAACAACAACGGAGAGAATAGATTCAAGGCTATGCTCAGATGGAGGCATATTTCTTTCAATTGCAATCAATATGCTTTGCTCTTTTTCGATGGTGGAGTCATATGGGAGTCATAATCAGTGTCAATAAAGTAAGTCCCATTGAAGATGAACCCATATCAAACTCCTTATAACAAATATAGTAACCCCATCTCCATTTTATGCTTGATTAAACTCTTTACTTCTTCAAACAGACAAAAACTTATAGTCATATGCCTTGGTGTATCCTATTAGTAATCAATACTTCATCAGTTGGGTCTTTTTTTTTTTTTTTTTCCCTCAAGCACTTAATCAATTTTTATGAGTTGCTGTAAACTTAAATAAATGATATGATTAAATACACTTAAAGGATTGCATAAAATTCATGGAAAAGAACTTGGTTACACTTCAACAAGCTACAAAAAATTCAGCTGTTACAGAGGCCAAGTAATACAACAAAGCCTAGTTAGTTGAAGGATTGCAAACAGCACTCGGCTTGGTTTGACTCGTTCAATTTTTCAATCTCGCAATCAAACAATCAATAAAGTAAACATTCCATTTCATAGTAAATGCTATAAAACAGCATGCCCAAGCGAAAAATAAAAAGGTCCAACCATAACAATATAACAAAGAATTCTAAGAAGATCGATTGTTGTTGCACCAGATTAGAGATCTCAGTAATTACTAATTCATACATGAAATGCTAAATGCATAAATGGACCAACCTAGAATTTAATACCATTCTACTTTCTAGTTTCCACAATCTCTTTTAATTAAGATGTATTTTCCTTCAATTTCAACCGTACTGGAGAGGATATCATCAATAAAAAATAAAGGAGAGAAGATATAATTAAGGGTAAATGCTACACTGCAACTAAAGAAGGAGACAAACCTTAGCATATATCTTCTGAATTCAATCAATATTTTCTCCTCTTCTTTAATGGTAGATTCAGATTGGAGTCAGAATCATTGTCAACAAGGGTAAGGGCCATTGAAGACGAAATACTAGATTTTTGAGGACAACAGATACATTCTACATTGAACCCCCACCTTCTAAGCTCAAAAGAACCATTGTTGTTGTCCCATTCATATGTAACCTCAACGTGATTGTAATCAGATGGATTTGATTCATTCAATAGCTTCTGTAATTTGAGATGTGATCTAGAAAATATCCACACTGTATCAGAAGCATAACGACGAAGCGAAATGCTATTAATCCAAACTTTTTCAAAACCATTAATGGAGAGGTAAACCCAGAAACCAAAACCTGGACTCAAGGATAATTCCAGCACCTGTCCAAAAGCGAAATAGACGGCAAAAACATTTGGAAATTTGCGACCAACACGGAATGATATGGAATTTCCAATATTTTGATGCTTGGAATCCAACCACCTTGGAATCTCTGTACCTGGTACTCTAAAACTACGATTATCCGTATCATCCAAACAGAAGAAATCTCCCCTAATTTTGAAAGTACGCTTATCCGTATCATCAAGGAACAAATATCTACTTAATAATGACGGTGGATCCACAAATATGTAGCTTCTTTCTCCTTCACATATAATTTCACCAATCTGCATGTAATTAGTAAATTCAACAAATTAAATTAGAGAAGAAAGAAAGTAATATATATATATATATATATATAACTTGAAAAAGAAAAAGACCTGATTCAATAATCTGCTTGAGGATTGTGCATCTAATGACGGACAGTTACTTGCTTCTACACGTTTTATAAATTGTGGAAGCCTCAAAATTTGTCGTAGCTGCTTGCAATTTTGTATATCAAGGCTTTCTAATGCAGTAAGATACCCGATTGATGAGGGCAACCCCCTAATGCCACTTAGAGATAAATCTAAATTCTTTAAACGTTTCATTTCTGGATGAATATTGGGGAATTTTTCAAGCTTAAAGCATCCAGAAAGATTAAACTCTTTGAGCGATTTCAACCTGAGGTTGTTTGGAAGATTTTGAAGACTATCACAGAATGCGAGGTCCCATTTCCATAGCTTATCAAGAAATCCAACGGACTCATGAACCATAACTAATTTTTTACAAAAAGAAAGGTTCAGTGTCTCTAGGTTTGGGGCACACAATTCAGGGAATTCTATAATGGAGTTACACTCCTTAAGATTGATAAGTTTTAAAATTTTAAATTGGATACCCTGTAGATTAAAAAAAAAAAATCAAAATTTAGGTTTGGCCAACATTCAAAATAATTTTAAGAAATTATAATTCATAAATACTAATAACATACCTGCTTGAATATTGTCTCCATTCTAATGCGATTACTCCTTCCCATATTGAGTGCAACAAGCTTTTGAGGACAATATTTAGATGGCCAGGAAAAAGGAAATCCAGGCCATTCAAGTAACCGTAACCCATTAGGGAGATATTGAAATTCTTCACAGATGTGTACGTTTTTAACTAAAAGAAATTTAAGATTTTTCATCCTTTCAAAAGGTTCACTTTGCAATTTTATAGTTACTGGTTTTGGTGAGTGCAATATCATTGCTTGAAGTTTATCAGACCCCTAATTGAACAAAGAATAAAACAAATAAGTTTGATTATATAATTTTTTAGAAAGTATAAAAATTTTGAAATTGTAAACAAAAAAATATTTGGAAAAAGGAAAAGTGAAGCAAAAGAACTCGTACCAAATTTTTAGTTAGCACTTCATAAGCATCCTCATAACACCATATCCTGCTACGATTTTCAGGTTGTTCAGATTCTTGTTGAACGATTTCCCTGCCCATTTGTTGTAACAAGTCATGCATTGACAATATGCCCCATTGATTAATAGTTATGAGACACTTATCGATAAGCTTGCAAATACCATCACATGGATATAAATTGCAAGTTTCTAGTATATTTGTAACGTAATCCTTCTCAAATCCCTTGAAAAAACAAGCAATATGGAGAAAAATATCCTTTTCAGTTTTGTCCAATCCATCATAACTTATTTTGAGCTTTTCTTGAATTTTTTTGTGAGGAATGTTTTGTACTTTTCTAATGCATTTTCCCATTTATCTATACTTTTTCCACACAAATCAGAACCTATTATTGTTAGTGCTAATGGAAGACCATTGGCATAATGTATAATTTGCTTTGCAACTTTTGAATAGTCTTCCCCTAGTTTATTCATTTGGAAGGTATTCCAGCTGAAGAGTTCATGAGCTTCACATTGATTCAATTTCTTAACCTCATAAGCTAGATGATCTTTTCCAAGAGTGGTTAGCACTTGTTTGTATCTTGTTGTTATAATAATTCTACTTCCCGAACTAAACCAGTCACATCTTCCAAGCAAATTTTCTATATGGATCGATTCATCCACGTCATCAAGAATTAAAAGAAGCCTTGTATGACAAAGCCTATCCATTATCAGTTCAATTCCTTTGGGAACATTGTCCACCTTTAAATATGTGTCTTGTAATATCATAGAAAGAAGTGTCTCTTGTAGTTGGATTATGCCATTGGTTGTCCATGACTTTTCTCTAACATTCTCTAGAAAGCAGCTCCTATCAAAATGATTAAAAATTCTATTATAAGCAGCTTTTGCAATTGTAGTTTTACCTGCTCCCCCAAGACCATGAATCCCTAGCATGCGAACACCATTTGACTTTGTGTCCAAAAGCAATTCTATCTCCTCCACATGAGAATCTATTCCAACTGGATATTTAGCAACAAATAGTTGTGTCCGATTTGATTTGGTACTTGATATCTCTTTTATAATTCTTTTGATAATTTGAGTTTCAGATTCAAAGCAACGCCAAGCACAAAAGCATAAGAAACATTTGATGTGTTAGACTAGACGAAAATCTATATAATATAATATATATATATATATATATATTGATATGAATTTTGGTCATCTCCTTATTGTAAGTGATGGACACTCACTTTCATATTAATTTACCACTTTTCTACATCATTCACAATCAACCCTTTATAGTTGTAGTAAAAGTTGTGTTTCTAAACTTTTCCTCAATTAAATTAAGCACCCAACTTATGAAATGCTTTCTCCCATTTTTTGCTCTTTTCCCTTTTTCCTAGAATTTGTTCTCAATATTTTCCTCCATAGTAATGTTTATCTATTTATTTATTTATTTATTGTCTTATTCTCAAATTGTTGCTTGGCAAGCAATTAAGGATGCGATTATGATATTTTCTCTCCTTCCCAATGTGACAGTATTTCAAAAACCATATCAAAATGTAAACAGAAAGGGAATTAGCAAAGAGGAGGCAATCCAGAGTGGACCTATGGGTTATCTCTTGTTTATTTCCTACTTAGTACATGGACATAAAATTGAGAGGTGAAATCATTTTCCTTGAAGTGTATATCCTTTATATATTAATTTAGATATGAATGCTTATTTACTTATGTATGACAAATTTGAAGTTTTAACATGTGCTAATTTTGAGTATACAATGCAAATCCAGTGGTCTATGGGATTATAAGTTATATATATATATATATATATATAAAGAGTAAGTTAGTAACAAAAGTAATATTAAGAGTAATTGTGTTTCATGTTATGGTAAAGGAAATTACTAATTATTTAATTGTTAACAATTAAGGAAACGTGTTTTGTGATGTTAAATCATCATGGATGTATGATTATGATGAGATTTTTTTATTTTTTTATTTTTTTTTGAGAAACAAACACACACACACAACGTAAAGGGAAAAAAGATTCTAACACAAAGGCACATCACAATTCCACTCAAAAGCCGTGGTAACTTTTAAGAGAGGGTGGGACAAGTTATACTACACATAACACACTCTCTTAAGCAATGTGAGACAATTACCCTTTTTTTTTTTTGAGAATCAAACACACACACACACAAATTCTTTTAAAGTTAAGAAGTTTTCAAGACTAAGATTTTTTCAATAGATAATGTTAAAAAAAAAAAAAAAAAAAAATCTCTTCTAAGGAAAATAATTGTGGGTTCTAGGCTTCCAGCTGTTGGATAACACGTGTGAGTCAAGTCCCATATTGAATAAAGATGAGAAGAATAAGTGATTAATATAATATAATTAAGCACATACCCATTGAGCTTAAGCTTTTTGAGTTAAAATGTGTCTCTATATGTT
Source organism: Quercus lobata (assembly GCF_001633185.2). Lineage (NCBI taxonomy): Eukaryota > Viridiplantae > Streptophyta > Magnoliopsida > Fagales > Fagaceae > Quercus > Quercus lobata. Next base: position 46,784,061 of record NC_044909.1, read on the forward strand.
ATATTAATTACTCAAGAAAGCTCTCCAAAATCTTTATCTCCCCAACAAGTGGTATTAGAGCTCATGGTGGTGTGCGACGAAGGTAGTAAGGTGTTCTTGGTCCCTACCCAGCAAGGACAGAGAAAGCCCAACAAAGGAAAACCCATTAGGCAAGAGGGAGTGAGTAGGACTTATTCATAGCCCACAAAGAGATCTTAAAGCTCACAGAGAGGTAGAGACCCACACGTGAGAGGGAGATTGTTGGGTTACATGTGTAAGTAAAGTCCCACATTGAATAAAGATGAGAAAAATGAGTGGTTAATATAACATAATTGAGTATATATCCATTGAGCTTAGGCCTTTGGGGTTAAAATGTCTCTATATGTTATATTAATTACTCAATGAAGCTCCCCAAGATGTTTATCTGCCTACACTTAAAATCAATCAGTGTCTTGGCTTGATAATAAAAAGTAATCATTATGGAGCGGACTCTATAGGAAGAAATTCTATCTTATCTAACCAAAAAAAATTCTAAGGAAAATGTTTTCTGAATCTAATGAGATATATCTTTAGAGAAAGTATACAAATTATTTCTCAAAGCTATCTAAAGATTTTTTTTCTTTTTTTTTTTAAATCTCATGAAAAATTGTGTGTGCATGCTGAAAGAAGTTTATCTTGAAGCGTATTCACGTATTAAGAAAATTTTATAATTTCATGTATTTATGCATTCTTTATAACTCATACCATCTAACCCCTTTTATTGAGCTCTGTTAGCTTACCTTCTTTAAAAAGTAAATAAAAATAACCAAAGGAAATGTGTTTTGTGATGTTGAATCATGGAAGTATGATTATGATGAGATTCTTATGAAGTTAAGAAGTTTTCAAGAACGAGGTTTTTTCAATAGATAATGTTAAAAGAAAAAAAAAACAATTGTGAGTTCCAGGCTTCCAACTAGCTTAATTAGTAAAGTATTTTATTGTTAAATAAAAGATTTAAGGTTTAAACCCCATCTGCACTTAAAATCAATCGGTGTCTTGGCTTGATAATAAAGAATAATTATCATGAAGCACTCTATAGGATAAAATTCTATCTTATCTGGTAAAACAAAAAAAAAAAAAAAAATTCTATCTTTCTAAATCTAATGAGATATATCTTTAGAGAAAGTATACAAATTATTTTTCAAAGCTATCTGAAGATTTTTTATTTTATTTTTTTATTTTATATAAAGCTCATAAGAAAATTGTGTGCGCATGCTCAAAGAAGTCACGTATTAAGAAAATTTTCTAATTTTCATGTGTTTATGCATTCTTTATAACTCATACCACCGAACCCCTTTTATTGAGTTCTGTTAGCTTACCTTCTTTAAAAAAATAAAAGTAAAAAATCAGTGAGCAGGTTTTATGCAATAGAGTAGTTGCTGGAGCCTTAGTTGAGCTTCGTAAGAGCTAGTTTTATTTTCATTTAGTTTTTACTTTCCATTTAAGTAGTTTTGCGCTCAACTTTATAGGGATGTTTGTATATATGAATCAACAGTAGAGCGTTGGAACTTTTGATGTAATAGGGGATTTTAGTGTGTGAACTTGTGGTATATTCCAAATTGATGATGTTTGTTATAATTTGGAGAAAAATATATGAAGAAAGGAAACAAACCGAATCAAAATCTATATGGAGAAAGGAAGCAGCATAGAAGAGGCAATCTAATTAAATGACTTGAGAGTAACAAATATATAATTTTTTTTTCTAAAACATAAATGGGAGAAACTCTTATTTGGTTACATTATTTGATCTTCAATTATTCTATTTCCACTGTTGACCGTTGTAGCTTAAGTAGAAGATATAAACTTTTTAAATAAAAATACTTTGATTATTTGGAATTAAATTTTGATAACAAAACTATTAATGTTTTATATTACAAAAAGGCAAAAAAGTAGTAATAGATACATACCCCATCCTTGTAAGAGAATCCAACCAAATCAGTTGCTTTGGTTAAAGCTGCCCTCCAACTCTGGGCCTTATCTTTGTTATGTTTTTCTTCATGTTTAGTTAGTGCAATCCCAAACTTTCCCTCTTGTTTACGTACTTCCGATGGATTTACTTTGTAGAAACAGGCAGAACTATTTGGCCAAAATTTTTGCATTCAAGAATTTTGACAAGCTCATTCAAACACCAAGTTGAAGATGCAAAATTTTCAGAAAATACGACAATCGAAATCATTGACAATTCTATCGCTTTGAGAAGCTCTATTGAAATTTCTTCTCCTTTTTGAAGATTATCATCATCAATAAATGTGTTAAAACCTTTGTCACATAAAGCCTTATATAAATGACTGGTAAAATTATAGCGAGTATCTTCACCTCTAAAACTCAAGAAAACGTCATAAATGAATCGGGCCGTAGAACAAGAGCCTCCTTCCTTGATTTGCAGAGCCATCAGAATCTATGAGCAAAAGAAGAGAAAATATGGAGGGAAAGAAGAGAATGAAAGAAAGATGTGACTAAATGGAAATTAAAAGAGATATGAGTGGCAACAACTTTTTATTTTATTTTTTAATGATAAACATTAAACAACCTTACTGGTCCCTAAAAGTAAAAACCTCTATTTAGTCTTTACACGAACTTTATTTGGTCTTTACACGAACTTTCGTCCCTTGACTGGTAATGTCCCTAAAAGTGACCGATGATCCCACGCGTTTTCAGTTTTTAAATCCAAGTGGGAAGTTATATCCGTATATGCTTTGAGCAACATCGAAAGAAACTATAAGAAAGTGCTAAAAAGTAAAAGCACTAAAAGCCATAAAGCAAGTTAGCCACATCATATGACATTGAAGGTTCGTATAGTAAAGTGCGTGGTTCAAGCTTGCTGTGCAGGTTGTTGGTATATTCTCATTGCGGGGTCCTTCAAAACAAAAGGAAAAATTATGCTGTCTTCTTTTATTTTGATCACTTGATCTCTTTTATAATTTTGTTTTACGCTTTGCTATTAGACATGAACTTCTCTTAAATTTTTTTTAAAAATGTATACAAATAACTCCTGAAATCGAAAGATTCAAGCTTTTTAAGTTTATTTCATTGATTTATAAAGAATAAAGTTTGCCGACAAATTAGTTTGTAGGCAATGACTACAAACTTCCTATTTCTTTTTATTGGATGTGAATTTTAATAAATTCCCATAAGATTACATTTTCTTATTATATCATCCATGCTTACAAAATTTCATGAAGATCAAAAATCAATAATTATGTTATCAATCAAATATTTCAATTTCAATTTTTTGTAGTACTCAATTATGCATAAAAAATAAATTTATAAATTTAATAGTAAATAATATCCTATTTGAATGAAATTTGACATACATGTTAAATACATATTAAGAATAAAAATAACATGAAATCTAACAGTTAGATTTTCAAAATATGTAGCCATGTTAATTTTTTAGTGGAAGTTCATAAAATTTGTCCATTTGTCTTGTCAGCTTCTTTTCCTCCCTCGAATAGTTTGATTTGACCTAGACTCTCCCACACAAATTGATTATCTCTCTCGAGTAAGAACAAATTATTTTGATTCTCCTTATCTTGAATGAAAAGGCTTTATAGAAAATTGTTCTTGAATCTTGGTGTGTGGAATTGCACCCAACTTGTAGTAACTTTGTCAACTTGTATTGAACTTTCTTGGCAATCAAACATGTTTCAAAAATCAAATTTACCAATCTTTTTATATTTTCAATTTTCTTTTTTCACTTTCTTGCTATTTCTCGATAACCAAACAGATCTTCATTTTTATTTTCTCAATTTTATTTTTTACTTTATTGAAATTTCTTGGTAACCAAAGCTTCAGCACCACATTAACCCAGATACACCACCATCAAACCTAAATTACCACATCTAATGCACCGATATGGCAAAAATGCCATTGTATCAGTATCCAATACGGATGCTGGTGGGATACTGATATGAACGTACCCAGAGAGTATCGAGCAAAAAAAATCAATTTTTTTATTCCTATACAGCTTGGATACACTCAGATACATCCGAGATATGTCTAAGTTCTCATTCTCGATCACAAGAGCTCCTCCTCCTCCTTCTTGCCGCTGGTAAGTCTCTCAAACTCTCACTCTCTGTCCCTCACCTCTCTTTTGCCTATGTTCTGAATCAGAATCATCGAGAGGATTTTTTTTTCTCTCTTTTCGCTTGCGTTGTCCTCTCTACACTCTCTTTTTTCTTTTTTCTTTTTGGCTCATGTTTGTTTTGCTGTGGGTCTGACTCTATGATATATATATATATATATATATATATATTTGCTGAGAATGGGTCAATGATATATTGTTATAAACTTAAATTATGGACAAAAATATTTAAATATACCTAAAAATAAATATGAATTAATTGCCATATCCCCAACATATCATATCTTAGATTTTTTTTTAATGTTGTATCCCCGTCCTCGTACCGTACCGATACTCGTATTCATATACATATCCATGCATCATAGATTACCACCACCACAACTGTCTAACACCACCACCAAAACCAGATCCACCACTACCAAATCCATCACCACCAAACCCTACAATCAAATTTCAACCACAATTTTTTATCAAAAAATAATCAACCACAACTCAAACATATTTTGAACCATTGAACAACCCAAACCCTCACACCATCATAGATCAAAAAAAGAGAGACCGAGTGAGTGAGTCCAAGAAAAATAGAGATAGAGGGAGAGAGGAGATCACCTTGACGATGGTGGTTGGTGGTGGTGAACGACAAGGAAGGTCATCAACTTCCAACATTCCAGGTCATCAATCATCACTAAATTGTAAAACACAAACCCATAAAACTGATTTTAATGGGAATGGTTTTTGTGCTTAGTAGATCCATGGGACCACGTGGTTGGTATGGGTCTAGGAGATGTGTCCCTGTATCAAATGATGGGTGGGTAAAGGCTGCCACTTCAAAATTTGGTTATTGTGAATTTTCTGGTCTGCATTTGATTTTTGTGTTTGAATTTTCTGTGTTCCTGAGTTCATCTTTTGTGTTTTTGTGTTCATGAAATGCGATTTCTTCTTCTTCTTTTTTTTGCTTTTTAATTATTTTTTTAGTTAAAATTGTTAAATTCAGATGCTGATGTGGATGTTAACATGTCATTTTTTAATATTAAATAAAAAATTATTATTATTTTATTAGCCATATCAAAATTTTAAGTAACACATGCACTCTGTGTGCCAAGTTTGCATAAGGGCCAAAATGATAATGGTTTTTGATTTTCAAAGACTAAAATAGGTGCTTCAAAAAAGTATGAACTAAAATGGGAATTGGCACAAAATATAGGGACCAAAACTGTTTTTTCACCTTGGATTTTTAAGTTGGGTTGTTTTTTGTGTCTATGCCAAGTTTGATTTTTATGCTTTTGTGTTTGATTGACGAAAAAATGCTGGGAATGTTCCTACATTTTTTTTTCTATTTTAAAATTGAGAAATAAAAAATGAATGTTTTTTCAAATTCAATGCTACTGTGGAAATTTTAAATAGAAATTAAAATATCTTATTATTATTTTTGTGGGTCCGGGAAGTTTATAGTCCGGCCCAAACTCTATCGGGGCCCAGGGCCCGTGTCGAGGATGTCGTGTGCCGAGGACGAATGATCGAAGGCCGAGGTGTCAATGGGAACGGCTTTGGACTACCCTGTCCTCGGCACTCCAGGACTTCAATGGGAAGGCCAACGTCTTGGTGAAGGCCATCCCCAAACAGCCCCTTGAAGGGGATGTGAGTGGAATAGGGCCCACATGGAGGTACAGTGCGAAATAGATTCACGGAAAATACGTCCCCTCCACATTAAATGCACCGGCCAACGCCCTGATCATGTTAATGAGAAAAGACGCTTGGACGGTGTAACTTCGATCCTCGCGACTAAACAAAAAAGTAAGAGGGGACAGCTGATGGGACAGATACAGAAGTAAGCACCTGCCTGATCAACAAATGGAGGGATAGGATCAACCAAGAGGGGCTATATAATGTAAAAGTTAGTGCGCTAAAAAAGGGCTGGGAAAAATGGCCAAAAACCAGAGCCTCCCAGCCCGCCTCCAGGAGAAAGACTCCAGGGGTGAAATCAACTTAATCGTGCATGAACACCACGAAAAACCCACCGCCTGGTAACCAAGACCTAGCCTTTCAAACCCACGTTCTACAAATGATATTGTTTGGGCCTTTTTTACATGCGAACCCAATACTGCTACGGTTCGTTACGAATTGTGTCCTTACAATTTTATTTTCCACATAAGCTTCAATAGTGCTAATTATGCAATTCGTTAGCCACGTAGACATTTTTCATCATTGAGTTGAAGGTAGGGATCAAATTAACTATAAGTTGAAAATGACAGGGACCGAATTGATAGCTACCAAAATGTAGAAACCGAATTAACAATGAAACCAAAATGTAAAGACCAAAATGATATTTTTGCCCCAAGAAAATTAACTCATACTGCTTTCAAGAGAAATGCAAATTTTGTGGAAACAATTTTTAAAACAAAATGTTGAATTATAGAGAAAGAGAAAAAAAAAAAAATTTAAATGCTACAACCGTATGAATGCCAATTTTTTTTTTTTTTTAGAATCAAAAGATAAAGGAAAATAGAATTAAGGCGTAAATGCACTTTTGGACTTTACATTTTGACCATATTTCTATTTTGGTTTCTACTTTTTCATTTTATCACCTTTAGTCCCCCCCCCCCCCTCCCCCCCAAAAAAAAAAAAAGGTTATTGTTTTAGTTTCTGCCATCATCTCATTAACGGAAATATCTTACATGGCAGAAGGAGTGCACCGTTGGCACAATAGATATTGATATGGCCAATAAAATAATATTAAAAAAATTATTTGGCATTTAATAAATGCCATGCCAGCATGAAATAATAATTAAAAAAGGAAAAATTATTAAATACTCCGGAAGTATCATAAATGTGTACTCCCTCTTCTCTCATGAATTGTGGGTTCCACCATAAATTTAATTAGTATGACCCACAGTTATGTGAGAAGAGAGAGTACGCATTTATGATGTTCCAAAAGTACTCAATAATTACCCTTAAAAAAGACACATTAGCATCACATCAACATTTGAGTTAAAAATAATAATTTATCAATTTTAAGAAAAAAAATTAAAAAAAAAAGCAGTATTAGAACCCAAAATACACATGAATTCAAATCTAGTTTTATATTAAACATGAACACATAAGAACACAAACCCAAAAAATTCAATCACACATTCCATTTGCCATGTAAGATATTTCCGTTAGTGAGATAATGTTAGAAACTAAAACGATAACACTTTTTTGATTTTGGGACTAAAAGGGGTAAAATGAAAAGGTATGGACTGAAATGAAAATATGATCAAAATGTAGGTATCAAAAATGCATTTACACCTAAAATTAACAAAGAAAACCAAAGGAATGAGAGGATATCTAAAAAAATACTTGAAAAGTCAAACAAAGAGCCATTCACCTAACCTTCAATATATTGGGGGAGTTGGTAAGCATCCTTGGACCTTGAGGCCAAGGAATAAGTTCAGGTTTATGTATGTAAGGAACTCTACTTTCCTTTGTTTGAAACTGAGAACTACCCCAAGATAGTCCAACTCTCTGCCCCATTAATCTATTTCATTTGAAATTATCTCTGAATGGCTCAAAAAAGCAAGATTTTGATAATTGGAGGGACTGGATACATTGGAAAATACATAGTGGAGGAAAGTACGAAAGCTGGGCACCCCACTTTTGCATTGGTCAGAGAAAACACAGCTTCAAATTCTGAAAAGTCCAAACTCATTGAGAGCTTCAAGAGCTCTGGAGTAACACTTCTCCATGTATGTAAAAAACTCTAGTTCTCCACATATTACGTGTGTTGAATTCTCTGGTTAGTAGAAAGTCATGCTATTTTTTTTTTCTCAGGGAGACATCTATCATCATGAGGGCTTGGTGAAGGCAATCAAGCAAGTTGATATAGTGATCTCAGCAGTTGGATCAAAACAGATAGCTGATCAGGTGAAGATTATTGCTGCTATCAAAGAAGCCGGAAATATCAAGGCAAGGCACATATCCTACTAAATACTTCTTGACATTCTCCCCGCAGTTCTTTTAAACACTGGTTAGTAGAGTTACTTGATTACACACACATATATGTATATATGCTTGTAACTCATGAATTAAATAACTGGTGAAAAAACTTATATACAATGAAATGTGGGTGGGTTTTAGAGGTTCATCCCGTCCGAGTTTGGAATTGATGTGGATCGAGCCCATGCGGTCGAGCCAGCTGCACATTTTCTTGGGGTCAAGGCCAGCGTGCGGAGATCCATTGAGGCTGAAGGAGTTCCATATACCTACCTTGTGTCTAATGGCTTTGCTGGGTACTTTTTGCCTAACTTTGGACATGCAGGTGCCACAGCTCCTCCTAGAGACAAAGTAGTCATAATTGGAGATGGAAACCCCAAAGGTATATTATATTAGTAATATATTAGCATAAAATTCAATCATCTTTCCCCTTAATTTTTTTTTTTTTTAATCGAGAATTTCTTCATTTATTGTAGATGATAGATCCACTAATATGGCTAAATGACAAAAGTAATTGTTATTTTCCATCTTATCAGCAATTTTTGTCAAGGAAGAAGATATTGCAAATTATACCATAAAGGCAGTAGACGATCCAAGAACCTTAAACAAGGTGCTTTATCTTAAACCCCCTGCCAATATTTTGTCCTTCAACGAAATTGTCTCCCTGTGGGAGAAGAAGATTGGCAAGACCCTCGAGAAGACTTATCTTTTAGGGGATCAACTTCTGAAGAAAATCCAAGGTTAGTAAGAACAATTTCACCAGTTGATTTATAGTGTTTGCTTATAGATCTAATTTATTAGGGTCCACCTTGTTACCTCATTTGGATTATTAGGGGGGTTGTAATATCTTCTTTATTTCTTTGTACTATTAGTCAACCCATCTAATTGTAGCTTCTTGGTTAGTCAAACCAGCTATCTGATACTTTGCTTTTCTGCAGAGTCTCCCATTCCTTTAAACTTCTTTCTGTCCCTTAGTCACTCTGTCTTTGTGAAGGGAGGTGCTACAAGCTTTGAGATTAATGCTTCTTTTGGAGTGGAGGCTTCAGAGCTTTATCCAGAGGTGAAATACACCACTGTGGATGAATACTTGGACCAGTTTGTCTAAAAAATAAATTGGAACATGTAATGTGATGATTATATTCCAGTGTACAACAAAAATAAAATTTCTGTTGTTTATGAGGCATCTGTTATTTGTTAGCTATGCCCTTCTTTGTGTCGTGTAAAAACCTTGGATTGTGACCTTAATTTGTAACCTCGTTTCATGTCAATATCTGTCAAATTGTACTTCCAGTAATGAAAATTTAAAAAATCAATCCTTATTATGAGGTTCTTGTTATCTTATAGCTGCCTATCTAGTGAGAGAACATGTTAATTTCTCAGTGCTTCAAATCAGATTTTCTTTTGCTTTTGATGGAGGGCAATGAAAAAAATCCTCCGAACCCAATGTTAGCTAATTATTTTTGCATCGAGGTGACTTTTGATTATGAGCTGTGCATCAATTATAAGTAAATATTTAGAACTAAGTATTGCAAAAATGGGTCTTCTGATAGGCTAGCGGTTTGCTATCTTTTGATAAAAGGATGATTTTTTTTTTTTTAAGGAGTTTGAAAATAGAGAAGAGTCGATGAGATCCATTAAACATAAAATAAGGAAATTTGTTCATAACAAAACAATTTCTCTAAGTTATTTTCAAAATAAATAATTAATAGGCCACTATTTTCAATGCTAAACCTTATAGTTTAGTGCCAATTCTCAAAAAGGGTGCCCCAAGTAAGATCGTGTGTCATCAAAACAAAGTGTAACACGTTGTTGAATTACGTTTTATCCTTGAAAATTGAATATTTATAAAAGATGCCTAGTTTGTTCCAGTAAATTATTATTATTATTCTTTAAAAAAAAAAAAGAGTAAATTATTATTATTGTTGTTATTGTCGTTTAAAAGAATAAAGTATATATTTTTTCCTTTAAAATAGAACAAAAGAAATTATATTAATATTTTTTTAATGTGAGAACAAAAATAATTATTTACTTTATAATAATATATATTTCATGATTGATTTCACAAAACTAGTTGACAGTATTTATACATAATTAAATAATAGAAAGTGTCGGGATCGGTAATCATATTGATTGTAACATTGTTTTTATTATTATTATTGGAGAAGTTGTTGAATTCTATGGTGAATATTTAATCCTATCTTAGTCAACTACCTAATTTGTAATTTTTTTTTTTTGTTTTTTTGTTGAGAAGGTGAAATTGTGAATGGTTTAGGTCTGCAAGTCAATTAAATACATACAAAACTTCATTTTCTTTTTATGCGTGTTTGTTTAGAAAATGGGTCATGTTTGTCTAGATAGTGTCATTGGATTGACAAAAACTTCCTTAGCATCTAAGATGATGTCCATTTTTTTTTCTTCTTTACAGTAAATGTGAAATTGTGAATGGTTTACGTCTGCATATAAAGCAATGCCGATTACAAGAACGGTCCAATTGGCTTTTAACGTGGTCTGAACAAAGTTTTAGAATAATTTTTGTTGCAAATATAATAGAATTGCCCTCAAGGTCTTGCTTGTAAAATTATTGTAAATGCATTCATTAAAGTGCTTGGTTTATTCTCATTGCAGGGTCCTTCAAAACAAAAGGAAAAATTATGCTGGTCTTCTTTTATAGTTTTATTTTGATCACTGGATCTCTTTTATAGTTTTGTAAAATTATGCTTTACTATTAGACATGAACTTCTTTTAATTAAAAAAAAAAAAAACAATTGTATACAAATAATTCTTGAAATCGTAAGAATCAAGCTTTTTTAAGTTTATTTTATTGATTTACAAAGAACAAAGTTTGCCTACAAACTAATTTATAGGCAATGACTACAAACTCCCTAATCTCTTTTTATTGGATGTAAATTTTAACAAATCCACCATAAAATTCCAATTTTTTATTATATCATCCATGCTTACAAAATTTTATGAAGATCAAAGATCAATAACTATATTATCAATTAAATATTTAAATTTCAAATTTTTGTACTACTAAATTATGCATAAAAAAATAAGTTTATGGATTTAATTGTAAATAATATCCTATTTGAACAAAATTTGACATACATGTATTTTATTTTATTTTATTTTTTTTAGAAAAAAATGGTTAGGAGGGGGGAGAGCGACCAGTGTGGTTTTTCTACCTAGGCATAACCATAGTACTAGTAGCATCCTAATCGCTCCCAGGCAGTACCCCATACTCCCGGTTAGTTAAGTTAGGTTGACCGTTTGGGACGAAAAAGGGATATAAGGAGCATCAACACATAGCGAGTTGTTGAGACTTAAACCCAAGTCCTGAAACTTGTTGGCCTGGTTTCTTACTAACCAGGCTACCCAAATGTTGATATTTGACATACATGTTAAGAACATAAAAACCATGTAATTCAATGATTGGATTTTCAAAATATGTAGTCATGTTAATTTTTTAGTGAAAATTTGTAAACTTTGATATACTATTGGGGGTTTCATTTGGTATCTTTTCATACAAGGTCCAAATGAGGTGTTGGTCTTATCTATTTCACATGCATCTCTTGTCTTGTCTAGTTGCCCGTCATTCTTGGGCTTTTATAGCTAGTCTGCTTCTCAATCTTGGTTTTTATAACTGATTGTGATTGTTGTGTTTTTGACACTATTGGTGTCTAGTTTGTTTGTAATCTTTATTACTAGATTTTGGTATTTTCTACTGAGTCAATGGCTTACTTAACACATCACCAGATCATTTGGCTTGTCAGCTTCTTTTTCTCCATCGAATAGTTCTATTTGACCTTCTCTTCCACACAAATTGATTATCTCACTCGTGTAAAAGAACAAATAGTTTTGATTCTCCTTATCTTGAATGAAAAGGCTTTATAGAAAATTGCTCTTAAAAATCTTGATATGTGAAATTGTGCCCAACATGAAGGTAGTACTTCTACCTTGAATAGTTGTTCTGTATATTTTACAAAAAATAAAAAACAAAAAACAAAAAAAGATCGAATTTTACTCCGAGTAGTATATAATATAAATCAGGCTTCAAAAACAACACATTTATATAATTCTATACTTAGTAAGATTTTTCAAATAAAACTTGGTTTTTTGGTTAAAAATAGAGCATTCACATCAATAAGTTCTAAACAAAATCAAAACCTTGAAAAAAAAGAAATAGCACTCTCCGCCTCCCCTTGTACAATGCCGTACACATTTGTTTAATTTACAATCTAAGATTTACTTATAGTACGATTCAAACTTTAATTACTTTATTATATATTCATTTAATGGAATGAAACTCTACCAAGTCTCTGAGATTCTAAAAAAAAAATTATAAAAAAAATTAGAACAGTTGGAGCTCAGCACCTACGTTTGGAGGTTAGCCCGAATGTCAGCAAGTACGTTTGAACTTTTTTTTTAATAGGAACGGAACTGTTAGATGAACCCGTACATCCGTTTTTCTACAGTAGAAGTCACTGTGATCCCATTGCATACTGCATGACGAAATATCATATACAAAACCTATATAACTAATATAGAATTAACAAAGGAAATATAACTTCAAAAACAAAAACAAAGGAATGAGAGGCTGACTAAAAAAATTCATGAAAAAGTCAAACAAAGAGCCATTCATTTCACCTTTATTATATTGGGGATGTGGTACGCATCCATGAGACCAAGAAAGTTGCTGATTATGCATTTAAGGAACCCTGTTTTCCTTTGTTTGACACAGAGAACTACACCTAGATAGTCCAACTTGTTAGGACATATGTGATTTAGTGTTAGGAACATATGTCACTATTTTATGTAATTGGCTAATCTTTTGACAAAACGCACTTTACTTGCAATTGAGTAGATATATGATGTGTTTAATGCTTCAAGGAACAAGTTTCAAGTTCAAGTGTTAAAGCCATGCAAGTTTGTCCAAGAATCAAGTGAGAAAGTGTTGGATTTTAAAACTCGACAACTAGCATCTATCGAAGTTTAAAAGCTGTTTCAACCTGTGACTCAACAACTAGCTCGATAGATGGCTATCTATCGAGGTTTATAAAACTCAGATTTTTCTAAGCTGATTTTCATCTAATCTGTGAGTATGTGTTTAGGCTTTCTTTTCTCACAATCCTAAATATATATAAGGACTATTTTGAGGGCCATAAAAGGTTACCCAAGTTGCACAAATGTGAAGCAAAGTTGTGTTCATGCAAATTATGACCGAAGACAAAATTTGCCCTAGTTCATCTTTTTCTTGAAGAAGCTACTGTGTTTGTACACCTTAGGGTTTTGTGACCAAGGAGCTTCGTGATCTTCATCGTGTAATGAATTAAAGAACTTTGTGGCCAACTGATAGGCCAAAAATGAATTGACCCCTTATGATAAATTAACCAATTAATTTAGTCAAGTGAAATTAATTAAATTTAATTACATGCAATGAGCATGGTAGCACAAACAAATAACCAAATAACTAAATGCAGCGGAAATTAAATTTGACATGGGTGATTTGTTTATGAATGGGGAAAACCATCGAGGCAAAACCCCACCGGGTGATTTTAAGGTCACCATTCCCTAGAATTCACTATTATCAAAATAAGTGGTTACAAGTAAAGGAATCTCAATATCTTATATCAACTTACAATTGAAACCTTACCCCAATACTTAATTGGACTTGTTCTGTAGTGATAATCTCTTCTTTTGATGCATGGCTCTCAATACGTGACTAACCAATCTGATGCGCAGATCTCAGTAGGCGGCTTACTCCTTTGCACGAATCTAAGTACGTGACTAACTCCACAGCAACCTTTTGATTGTTGTAGTTGATTTGCATCAACTTCACATAGAAACACCAATAAGATCTTCAATGTTGGTGCAAGAGACTTTGCTTGGTTACAGAACCCAAAGGCGTACAAGAAATGCAGCAAGAACTCTTTCTTCTGTAGGAGGAGGGTAGGGTTTCAAAAAGAAAACCTTATGAAGCTCTTTAGGGTTTGGTTTTTCTTTTTCCACCTCCTTTTAAATAGGAGCTTAATGGGCTCTCCTATTCCAAATAGGTTTACACAAACTTTCGGTTTTTCTAGTCCAATAAGAATAATACAAACCCATAAACAAATAGCCTTTTAGAATAAAAATGTTGCTAGCTATAATCTGAATCTCGTAAGCTCGATAGATCGAGACATCTGTCGAGCTTTAATGAATCTCGACAGATTGAGCTTCTGTCAAGGAGGTATCGAGACTTGCAGATTGCACTTTTCTTGAGCAGTTCTTGAGTAATCTTCATGTCTTCAATTTAACTACTTGTAATGTTCATCTTGAACGTATTTAGATTTACCCAAAAACAAGTAAAGTGCGTTTTGTCAAAGGATATGCCAATTACATAAAAATATGTCCCTAACACCAACCTCTTTCTCAAGTTGGTGATCAAGTTGCGTACTGGGATTCGCGCATCTATTGGTTAGTCATGTACTGGGAGCCGTGCATTGAAAAGGAGAGATTGTTACTATAAAACAAGTCTAATTGGGTATTGGGGTAAGGGTTCAATTGTAGGTTGGTATAAGATACTAGGATTCCTTTACTTGTAACCGCTTGTTTTGATAATAGTAGATTCTCGAGAGTGGTGACCTTAAAATCACCCGGTGGGGTTTTTGCCGTGTAGGTTTTCCTTATTCATAAACAAATCACCATGTCAATTTATTCTCCACTGCGCTTTAGTTAATTGATGATTTGTTTGTGCTACCACGCATTTTGAATGTTAATTTGATTAATTAATAAACTTGGCTAATTAATCAATTAATTCATCACAAGGGGTCAATACATTCTTGGCCTATCAACTGATATCAAAGCGGACACACTCTAATTAGGTGTTAATCTTTGCTGTGTGATCCATTGACCCCTGTTTGTCATGGATAGAAGACAGTCTCTTATTATACCTCCTTTATTTGATGACACTAACTATGCATACTAGAAAGTACGCACGAGAGCTTTCTTGTAACTATTAGATGAAAAATTGTGGCAAGCTATGGAGATAGGTTGGACCAAGCCTATGGAAGCGCCGGCCGACTGGGATGATGCTAAGATCAAGGCGGCAAACTTCAACAACAAAGCATTGAATGCTCTATTCAATGCAATCATGAATGAGGAGTTCAAGAAGATATCCTCTATTGAAACTGCTAAGCTAGCATGGACCATTCTCTAGACAACCTATGAAGGAACCAAGGCTGTCAAAGATTCAAAGTTTCAGAGACTTACCACGAGCTTTGAAGGGATTAAGATGGAGGAGGGTGAGTCATTCGATGAGTTTTATACCAAGCTCAAGGACTTAGTGAACTCAGCCTTTAATCTTGGGGAAACCATTCCTAAACCCAAGATTGTGAGAAAGGTTCTCAGATCTTTACCTAAGAGACTTCATGCCAAGATCACCACTGTAGAGAGGGAAAATTCTCGATCTATCACAAGCTAACACATCATACTACCAAGTCCACAAAATACATCCAATTACAGAGCGCCACGTACCACTGCTAGGTTTTGCTATCACTACTCAGAATCCAATAGAAATTCGCCAAGTGTTATTGAAATAGAGGCATAAAATGCTTGCAAAAACCAATCACACATCAACTCGTGTATGCGATAACATAAGCAATCCAATACGTGTAAGCGATGACATAAGCAATCCAGCGTGTGTAAGTGATGACATAAGCGGACCAATCAAGCTATGACTTGTGTCACCAATCAGACTCCGCCATGTGTTGCTCACCCACCCCCAAACTCCTATAAATAGAAGCCTTCATAAGGCATTTAAAGGGAGACCAAGCCATCTAGAGCATAGGCAGCATCAGAGAAGATTCAGAAACACTAAGAAGTATAGAAGCTCTGCAAGAATCAAGCCTCGAAGCCTTCAAGTACTTCAAGAACTTCAACCTCAAAATCGAAGAACATTCAAAGCAGAATCATCCAAACTATCTGCCTAGATCCTAAAGTTTACTGGAATCAAGCTCAAAAGCCTCTAGAAACCTTAACAAACCATAAATCAATGAAGCTCTATGGATTCAAGCTTCCAAAGCATCGAAGAACTTCCACCACAAACCTTCAAAGAAGAAGAACACACGAAGAACATGAAGCACAAAGAATTTCTAACAATCTCATAGCCAGAGATTCATTGTAATTCCGTTTCAAAGATCTTCGATCCATTCCTCAGCCAAATTGAAGGATATTTTGTGTTTGAATCAAAATCACATTACCATAATTCCAATCAATAAGTCTTGCAAGGAGATCGAATCAAAGGATCACTCTTTTGTAAATTCAGAGAATTGTGCCACATATTCATCAATACAAATTCGCATTTGTGAAACTATTTTACTTGTTTGATTTATTTCAAATTAGAAATTTAGTCGTCTACAAATCTAACACGCACAGTGGGACCTCTCTGCCTCTCATCTCTTTCTCCTTTAGAAGAAAAGAAATTCGACATCATTTTGCTATCAACTTCAATAGCCTCTAGCAAGAATGTCCGAAAACCAACAATTGATGCTTCCATTGCCGATGATTATGCCGTCCCAGTCACTTGCAGTCGATCCAAAGCTCTTGAGCGACTTCAACCCCAACCAACCAAAGAAAGCAACCTTCATACTATCATCTCTCTGGACTTTCTGGCAAATAGGAAAGGTACCGCTAAGGATTTATCTATCTCGAAAGATTTGGAGATCAATAATGAATCATCCCTAACAAAAACCTTTTCTATCAACTCTTCACCCATAATGAGAAACTTAAGGAATGAAGTACCTTTGACTCATCCTATTTCATCATTTTCTCCATCATATCTAGAGGTCATGCTAGTGATGATGACCAACACTTCTACCATGGAAGAAAAGATGGCTAAAATGGAACAAAGGGTCATCCTTCTCACAAAAGCACTTGAAGATAAGGATGTCAAAATTGCAACCCTAATGAACAAACTGGAGGTACAAGATTCGGGTGAATCAAGTCTTGATCCTGAGCACCCACCTGGCTTTACCTTGAAAAGAGAAAACACTAGGGTTGATAAAGGAAAAGGAGGTGAAGGCACTTCTCACTTACACACATAATGTAGTGTGTGAAATATACATTGCTCAAAAATAAAATATATGTTGTGTATGTAGCATTTGTTACTTGTTACTTGTTAGGTATGCCCTTGTTTGTGTCATGTAAACCCTTGGATTGGGTCCTTAATTTGTAACTTCATTTCCAGGTCAATATGTTAGTCAAAATTGTGCTTCTTGTAATGAAAATTTTAAAAATCCTTGTTATGAGGTTCTTTGTTGTAGAACATGTTAAGCATTCGGTGTCTCAAATCAGATACTCTTTTGCTTTTGCTTTTGCTAATGGAGGGCCATAAGAAATTCATCCGAACCCGATGTTAGCTAATAAATTGTGCATCGTGGGACTTGTGGTTATGAACTGTGCATCAATTAAACTAAATATTTAGAGCCAACCAAGTATTGCAAAATAAGGTCTCTTGATAGGCTAGCAGTTTGCTTACAATGATAAAAGGATTTTTGTTGCTCACTTGATATCTTTTAAAAATTTGTAAAATTAGACTTTGCAATCAAACATGAACTTCTCTTAAATTTAATAATAAAAAAACGAATTTATAAGTTTATTTTATTGATTTACAAAAAAAAAAAAAAAAAAATCCAATCATATTTTTGGGAGATTTGGTTACATCTGTTAGTGTGTGTTCAAAACACTTGACCATATGTTTAATCATATACTGCTATGCGCACCAAAGACAGGTTTGCTGGGCCAAACCGCTATTTGGGCTCACAACTTATTTGTATGGTGGGTCTGGGTATCATACTTTGGGTTGTTCTAGGTTTAGAGACTCAATGAGATCAATTTTCTCTCTTTCTCTATGTTTCTTCCTCTCAAACCCTCTTTTTCTCTCTCTTTTCTCACCACCAAATTGCATCCCCCATCCCATTCTTTAGTTTCTCCTATTTATAGTCAATTGTTAATGGGGGGATCATAATTATCTTTTAACTAGTGCAATGAGAGGTCCAATGTTGATAAATTTAAGTGGATGTTTAGGTATGAGTGGCTTTGGAAATGGTTCTCACTGCAGCAAGTGTGTTCGGTGGCGGAGTTTCCTAGGGTTCTGCAGAGCACTCAAAGGGCGATGTGACTGAGCATGTGCATATCGTCTAGGGATGACTTTCCGAGCAGTATGTGAGCGGGGCATCTGCGGTCTGCTTTTCAAGTATTCGGACAACACCCAGCTTAGACTCGTAGTTATTGTAGGCTTGGGTCGTGATCCTTAGCAGTACAGAGGTTGGATCCCCGGGCCATATTATTGATCCATGGCCCAAGGCCCAAATGGACTTGGGTGTTAGGGGCCATATAACTGCTATTGTGATAACATTTTAGTGGCTTTGAAACCCTTCACTACCTAAAAAATAAAAGACAAGGAAAAATTAGATCCATGGCTCTTAAACTTGACATGAATTAGGCCTATAATAGGGTTGAGTGGAATTTTTTGGAAAAACGTACGGAAAAATTGGGATTTGATTAGAAATGGGTTTCCCTTATTAGCATGTGCATAAGGTCGGTTTCTTTCTTAGTTTTGGTGAATGGTGAACCCCATGGTTTATTCTAGCCTAATACAGGTCTCCGAAAAGGAGATCCTTTATCGCCTTATTTGTTTCTTTTACATGCAGAAGGCCTCCATTCACTTATACAACAAGTCGAAAACAATGGTTTAATAAGAGGAGTATCCCTTTGCAAAGATGGTCCCAAGGTCTCACACTTATTCTTTGTGGATGACAGCCTCCTATTTTGCCAAGCAAATGACCATGATAGCCAAGCCATGCTAGAAATCCTTGAGAAATATGAACATGTGTCAGGGCAACAAATCAATAGATATAAAACTTAGATTTTTTTTTAGCTCTAACACATCAAGACCAATGCAAGAACACATCACAGATTTGCTAGGGGTTTCGGTTGTAGCACATTATGAAAAATACTTGGGACTTCCATCCTTTGTTGGACGAGCATAAAAACAAAGCTTCATCTACATTTGGGAAAGAATTTGGAAAAAAAAATCCAAGGTTGGAAGGAAAAGCTATTGTCCCAAGCCAAAAGTAAAATCTTGATTAAGGCAGTGATCCAATCCATGCCAACCTTCACAATGAATTGTTTTAAACTCCTAAAGTGTCTTTGTAAGGATATTGAATCCTTAATCAGGAAATTTTGGTGGGCATATAAGGGTGAGGCTCGCAAAATTCATTGGGTGGGATGGAAGAAATTGTGTTTACAAAAGATTCAAGGTGGATTAGGATTTAAAGACTTAGAATAATTCAATCTTGCTTTTCTTGGAAAGCAAGTATGGAGGGTCATCCACAATACTGATTCCCTAGGTATTCAAAGCCAAATATTTCCCAAATTGTTCTATTTTGGATGAGGAGGTAAAGACACATGGCTCGTATGCTTGGCAAAGCATTTTAAAAGCAAGAAGTATTGTTCGTCAAGGAGCTTCTTGGCGAATTGGTAATGGAGAAAGGGTCCTCATCAAGGGAGATAATTGGCTTCCGGATCCATATTGCAGGCAAGTAATATCCCTTCAAAAAAATTTCCCCAACAATACTTATGTTTGTGCTTTAATTGATGATGAGTGACCTTAATGGATTGAAGATAGAATTAGGGAGGAACTGCTGCCACACGAAGCTAAAGCTATCCTCAGTATTCCCCTTAGTCATCACAGACCAGTTGATACTTTGATTTGGCAAAGAACAAAGAATGGAGTTTACTCAACAAAATCCGCCTACTGTATGCTTGATGAAGCCAAGAATTTTTCTAAAGCAAGGGCAGTCAAATCCGACAGCACACAATGGCTTTTGGAAGAAAATTTGGAGTATCAATGTCCCTAACAAAATTAAGCATTTTCTATGGCGAGCCTGGCGTGAAGCCCTGCCTACAAAGAAAAACCTGTGTCATCGAAAAGTGACTCACAACTCTACTTTTGAGTTTTGCAATGGGGAGGAGGAAGACACTATCCATGTTCTTTGGGAGTGTCAAGTGACTAAGGAGATTTGGTGGGAGATTGAACCATGTCGTAGTAATCTGTCAACCCGATTTACTTGCTTAGCAGATTTACTAACAGGTATTTATCATTGCAACGAACCAAATCTGACAGAGCTATTTGCATTTGTTGCTTGGAGTACATGGACGAAGAGGAATGCAGCACGATTACGGAATTGTTCCATCCCTTAACTCAAAAGATTTTTGCTGATGCAAAGGATAGATTATACGAATACAAAGTAGCACAGAAAGCCAACCAACCAGAGTTAGCAATCCTCGACCCTTCCCGTTGGTCGCGTCCTCTAGTGCATTTACTCATAGAAAATTTCGACGGGGATCTGTTCCATGAGACGTCGTGTGCTGGCATTGGAGTGGTCACAAGGAATGCTATAGGAAAGGTGGTGGGTGCTCTATCAAAGAGAATAAACTTACCACCTACGGTGGAAGACGTTGAAGCTCTGGCTTGCGGGAGAGCGATTGTTTTTGCAATCGAATTGGGTTTGCACCATGTGGTTTTCGAAGGGGACTCGGCAACTGTCATAAATCACCTTCAAGAAGACACTATGAGAAATTGATGAAAACTGTTTTCATTGATTAATTCAGTAACTATACAACTGTATATATACATTCTAACTTAACCGCTATAAGCACGTGTGAACGCAACAGAACAAACGCAACAAACATAACAAACTCACACAAATGTCTGACTCAAAACTAACTAACAAAGCTACAGGTCGTTTTTGTACACTCATCAAGCAGACCAAGTAAACCACACTGTCGTTTATAAGAGTAATTACATCTGTTCAATTTCTTCAACTCTATATTTTTACTTGAATCTTCAATCTGAACTTCACTTGTCTTTGATCTTGAATTTCTTGTCTGAGTTGGTCTAATGCATGAGCTGCTGCACTGGGTAGCATGCTGTGCTGCACTGAGTGTTGCAGCTGAGTTTGCATCACCTGGTGCACTAGCTGCTGCACTGGGTGGCATGTTGTGCTACACTAGTGTGGCAGCTGAGTCTACATCACCTGGTGCACTGGCTGCTGCACTGGGTGGCATGTTGTGCTGCACTAGTGTGGCAGCTGGTGCATCCCTTTGCTTTTCATACTCCCCCTCAAGATGGACTGAGGAAGAATAGATGTTAAGCAATCCCATCTTGGATGTTAACTCAGAGAATTGTTTATGGTTCAATGCTTTAGTCAATAAATCTGCCAATTGACAGTGTGTTCTTACATGATTCAATTTAATCACCTTAGCTAACACCTTGTCCCTTACAATGTGACAATCAATCTTTATATGCTTGGTCCTTTCATGGAAAACTGGATTGGACCCTATGTGCAAGGCTGATTGGCTGTCACAAAATAACATTGCCTCTTTATCATGCCTAATCTGCAAATCCCTTAGCAAATAAAGTATCCACATAATCTCACAAGCTGCCACAGCCATAGCCCTGTACTCTGCCTCAGCTGAAGATCTTGACACAGTAGCTTGTTTCTTTGATTTCCAAGAAATCAATGTCTCCAAGGAAAATACAGTAACCTGTAACAGATTTTCTTGTATCTGGACATGATGCCCAATCCGCATCACTAAAACCTTTGACATGGAGTTCTGACTTTGCAGAAAAGAAAACTCCTCTCCCTGGTTCATTCTTAAGGTAATGAAGTACCTTAACTGCAGCTGCATAATGAGGCTTCCTAGGCTTTGCCATGAACCGACTGAGCTTGTGAACTGCAAAAGTAATGTCAGGCCCAGTAATAGTTAAGTATAACAGCCTCCCTACCAACCTTCTGTACTGACTAGGATCATGTAACACATCACCTTCATGTTTACTAAGTTTCAAAGTAGGATCCATAGGAACCTTGGCTGGTTTGCACCCTAGTAGACCAACATCTTCCAAAATCTCTAGAGCATATTTCCTTTGACACAAGGAAATGCCCTAGGCTGTTCTTGCTACTTCCAAACCAAGAAAATACCTCAACTCCCCTAAATCCTTCAACTTAAACTTTTGGTCTAACAAAACTTTAAACTCTTCAACTCCCTTTTGATCATTGCTTGCAATTAGAACATCATCAACATAAACCAGCAATACAATAAATGAATCTCCTTACTGCCTAATGAACAATGAGTAATCAGCCTTGGATTGAACAAAACTAAGATCAATTAAGGCAGTTGAGAACTTAGAAAACCACATTCTAGATGCTTGTTTGAGACCATATAGTGACTTATTGAGTTTACAAACCAATTGAGGCTGCTCCCCCTTGCTGTGAACAACTTGAGACTGCTCCCCCTTGCTGTGAAAGCCTGGTGGAAGTGACATATAGACTTCCTCATGCAAATCTCCATGGAGAAATGCATTGTTTACATCAAGTTGGCTGAGAAACCAACCTTTCACAGCAGCCACAACAAGCACAGCTTTGACAGACACCATTTTGGCAACTGGTGAGAAGGTGTCAATGTAATCCAGCCCCTCCTTTTGGGTGAAACCTTTGGCAACCAACCTGGCTTTATATCTCTCAACTGAACCATCTGATTTGTACTTTACTCTATAAACCCACTTACAACCAATGGGTTTCTTACTAGGTAGTAAGGAAGTGACAGTCCATGTATGATTAGCCTTTAAAGCTGAAATCTCAGCATCCATGGCTGCCTGCCACTTGGGGTTACCAATAACTTGGTGATAAAAGCTGGGTTCAATGATGGAAGAAATGGCACAGCAAAATGATTTGAAAGAAGAAGACAGGTTAGTGTAAGACATATAGGAATGAAGGGGATGGGAAGTACCTGAAACATGATTGGAAGAGCTTGGAATGGCTGCTGATTTGACTTGATTACAGTGATAAGCATTAACGTAAGAGGGTGGTTTAGTAGGTCTGGCAGACCTTCTAAGAATAGCAGGTTGAGCAGGTGCATCAGGAAACTCATGAACTTCTTCATCAAAATCTTGATGAATTTGAACAATGGTGTCATCAAAAATGGATAAGGAAGGAAAGGGAATGGAGAGAGGAACAACAAGAGACTCAGATGAAGGAGTTGAAGGGAAAACGGGTAAAGGAATAAGAGTGGCAGATTGAGAAGAGTCATCTGAAGCAAAAGGAAAGCTTGACTCATGAAACACAACATCTCTAGATAGAAAGGTAGTGTGAGAATCAAGATCAAACAGTTTATAACCTTTGACATTGAAAGGATATCCTAGAAAAACACATTTTCTAGCTCTAGGTGTGAATTTGTGTTTATGAGGAGTGAGATTGGTAGCATAACACAAGCAGCCAAAGATTCTAAGATGTGAATAGGAAGGAGGTTTGTGAAATAAAAGTTCAAATGGGGTTTTATGATTTAGGAAAGGGGATGGAAGTCTATTTATAAGGTAGACAGCAGTGAGAACACAGTCACCCCAAAAAGAGAGAGGAACATTGGATTGAATTTGTAATGCCCTAGTAGTAGCAAGGATGTGTTGATGCTTTCTATCCACAACTAAATTTTGTTGTGGAGTGTAAGCACAACTCAATTGATGAATAATCCCTTTGGAAATGTAAAAGTCATTAAAGCTAAATTCTAAGGCATTATCAGATCTAATGGATTTGATCTTGGTTCCAAATTGAGTGAGAATCATGTTATAGAAAGAGACAATAAGAGGTCTAACATCAGATTTTGCTTTAAGCAAGAAAACCCAAGTTGCTTTAGAAGCATCATCAACAATAGTTAGAAAGTATTTATGACCATTAGAAGTTAAAATAGAAAAGGGACCCCACACATCCATATGAACAAGATCAAAAGGGTAAGTACACTTATTATTATTGAAGGGAAAAGGAATTCTTTTCTGTTTTGCCAAAGGACAAACAGTACATGGCTTATTACAACGATTCTTAAGGAAAGGTAAAGTACTGCTTAAAGAATGAACCTTGACATCAGAAGGGTGCCCAAGTCTTGAATGCCAAAGTGAAAACACATTTGTGGAGAGAGAAAGAGGAGCAAACAACAGAGAAAGACTTGAAATTCTGCTTGGAAAGGAAATCAGAAAGGGAACCAGTTGCTTGAGAAAGGCTTGAATCTTGTAACAAGTACAAACCATCATGCATTTTGCCCATTCCAATCGTTCTCCAACATGTAAGGTCCTGTAGAAAACAAAATTGAGACAAAAAGACCAAACATATAGATTGAGATTTTGTTAAGGCACTGACTGACAGAAGATTAAAAGTAAAAGAGGGTACACAAAGGACATTGCTGAGGGTTATGTGAGAGGAGAGTGGAATGGTACCAATGTGTGTAACAAGGGCTGCTTCCCCATTAGGCAGTTCAACCATAGTATGTGAAATCTCAGTATAAGAAGTCATCAATTGAATGGAACTTACTATATGATCACTTGCACCAGTATCAATGACCCATGTATGAAGATCATAAGCTCTTCTACTAACAATTTTAGCAGAGAAAACAGAATGCTTAAAGTTAATAGCATTACCTACAACAACATTTGATGGACAAGTCACATAATTAGCAACATGAAGTTCTTGACCTTTAGGGAATTGTTGAGTAGAGCAGGAACCAATTAAGGTCAGAAGTTGCTGGTATTGGTCATGAGTGAAGACTGGGGCATGAGATATAGACATGGATGGAACAAAATCAGTGACTCCAGTAAAAGTGTTGCCTTGAAACAGTTCAAGATTAGTTGAAACTTGATGAGCAGTGGCATTTTTATTATTCTTAAACTTGAATCCTGGTGGGAAGCCATGCAACTTATAGCATTTGTCCACAGTATGGCCTAGCTTTCCACAGTGAGTGCACAAAGGCCTTTCTTTGCCTTTGAAGTTAGTTCCTGAGTTCTTGGTTGCTAAGGCAGTGGATTCAACCCTAACAACATTATGCACAGACCTCTGCATCTCTTCTTGGATGAACAAAGAGTGAGCCTTGTTGACAGAAGGCAAAGGATCCATCAACAAGATTTGAGTTCTTACTTGAGAGAAGGCATCATTCACTCCCATAAGAAATTTCATGGTGGATTCCTTGGTTTGGAGATTCTTCAACCTTTGATTGATTCCACACATGCACTAACCACAAGTACACTGAGGAAATGGACTCAAATTCTGCAATTGATCCCACAAAATCTTGAGCTGAGTGAAGTAATCTATAAGTGATTGCTCTCCCTGATGAATCTCAGCAATTTGTTTCTGGATATTGAAGATCTTGGTTCCATTTCCTTGACTGAAAGTATCTCGAAGATCAGTCCAAATCTCCAAAGCAGTATCTCTGTAGATAATGCTTCCTTGGAGCTTTGGTGACACAGAATTGATGATCCAAGTGCCCACCATATTGTCAGCACAAACCCATGCTTAAGCAGCAATTGGAGAATTCACCAATGGTGAAGAGATGGTTAAAGATCCATCAATAAATCCTAGCTTATTCTTGGCAATTAGAGATTTTCTCACTGATCTTGCCCAAGCAGGATAATTTTCTCCTCCAATCAGTGGTTGAGAAGTAAGAACTACTCCTGGATTTTCTCCAGGATGCAAGAATAGAGGATCACTAAGATTATATGAATCTTGTGAAGAAGATGAAGCCTTTGTGGTGGAAGCATTAGCTGCTGTTGTTTCTGCCATTGGAAAAGCTTGAGAAGCTTGTAGAACACAACAATGGTGGATAAGAAAAGCTTGAAGAGGATGATAATAGTGAATGAGGAAAACAGAGAATTGAAAACCTTGAGGAAGATGACAATGGTGAATGAGAAAAACAGAGAGTTCCCAAAATTGATCTGAGAAACCCTAAGAAAATTAGAAACGCTTAAGAAATCGCTCTGATACCATATGAGAAATTGATGAAAACTGTTTTCATTGATTAATTCAGTAACTATACAACTGTATATATACATTCTAACTTAACCGCTACAAGCACGTGTGAACGCAACAGAACAAACGCAACAAACATAACAAACTCACACACGTGTCTGACTCAAAACTAACTAAACTAACTAACAAAGCTACAAGTCGTTTTTGTACACTCATCAAGCAGACCAAGTAAACCACACTGTCGTTTATAAGAGTAATTACATCTGTTCAATTTCTTCAACTCTGGATTTTTACTTGAATCTTCAATCTGAACTTCACTTGTCTTTGATCTTGAATTTCTTGTCTGAGTTGGTCTAATGCATGAGCTGCTGCACTGGGTAGCATACTGTGCTGCACTGAGTGTTGCAGCTGAGTTTGCATCACCTGGTGCACTAGCTGCTGCACTGGGTAGCATGTTGTGCTGCACTAGTGTGGCAGCTGAGTCTGCATCACCTGGTGCACTGGCTGCTGCACTGGGTGGCATGTTGTGCTGCACTAGTGTGGCAGCTGGTGCATCCCTTTGCTTTTCATAGACACACCGTGTTTGGCTTCATTTGGTAATGCTATTGAAGATTCACAACCTCCCTGGCATCGCAACTTGAATCCTTTTCTTTCTACCATGTACGTAGGTTGGGAAACGCTGTGGCTGATAAGTTAGCCAAGTTAGCTAAAAAGTTTGATACTCCACATGTTTGGGTGGAGGATACTCCTATTGAGATTGATCCTCTTGTATTGATCGACTGCAGTTTTGCAGGAGTTTGAATAAATTTTTGGTCTGGGTTCTCAAAAAAAAAAAAAAAAATATATATATATATATATATACACACACGCACACGCACTGCTATTGTGGGCTTTTTTTTTTTTTTTTTTTTTTTTTTTTGATATTTTAGGTAAGAGGCCTAGATGAGATATGAGTCCTATTTATTACAGACGTGTGTCTCGCCTAGTAACTTTCCCTATCTTGTTGCTTATCATTTATAAACGTTTGTGACCATTGGATTTTTCATTTTTGGAACCCTTGGTGTGAACTTGTTTTTAATACCTTTCCTTTGGAAAATCCAACTAGAATATCATTGAAGCAAGAGAAAAATATGTGGCAAAAGAAAAATACTTTCAGGTGAAGAAAAGAACAGTACCTAGTGTTCTAATTGTGATAACAATAATTGAACTTATGGGAAAGTATTATAATGGTGTGTTAAATAAGTCATTGACTTGTTCAGATAATTAATAATAAATAATAGGTTAGCTTACAAGGAAAGTTAATCTCCAGCGGGCTGAACTAAATAGTCATAAACAGCTACAAAAGCACAAAAAAGGCAAGATAAGAGAAAAATAAAAGGTGCAAGGTAAAATTGATTTAGATCCACATGCGCATTAGGACAAGACACATACTTAAGGCTCATGTCTATACAAAGCCCCATATTTTAAAATATCAAAATAGGTTCACAATAATTTATAAACTAAACAATGCTCAATGTTTTTTCCAAAAAAAAAAATGCTCAATGTGGGACGGTGCCGTGATGGTCCGTTGGAACTTCAGCTATATAAGAAGACAATACAATATACAAGAGCCCATAGCTAGCCATGTTCAACACTATCACAATTTAAAAATGTGGGACAAAATTGGCTTTTGCCCTTTTCGGGCAAAATAAATAGCATTCTACATCCTTTCCCAAACTAATTAAGGAAATGCCCCTCTTTTGAAAATCAACTTTCTCAAAATCGAGTTAAATCCTATAGTGATGTTTTTAAAGACCTATAGTGGCGTTTTTTAACTCAAGCTCCAGGAAATTGAGTTATAGGCAAAAAAATTGCATGTAACTCGACTTCATGGAAATCGAGTTACAAAACGCCACTATAAGTCATTAGAATGTCACTATAGGCTCCTTAAAACGGCACTATAGGTCTCTAGAATTTTTTTTTTTTAACTCAATTTTGAGAAAGTCGAGTTTTAAAAGAGGGGCATTTCCCTAATTTTTTTGGGAAAAGGGGTAGAATGCTATTTATTTTGTCCGAAAATGGCAAAGACCAATTTTGTCCTAAAAATGTGGCTAGATGAGATCAAAAATTGTATTGTATGACATCTTCACACACTCAAAAAAATAACTAAAACTGTGACTTGATTTTAGTTATTTTTTCTAATGTGCGTTAATGTTTGTAACAACTGCGTGTAACAAAATTTTCCCAAATTTTAATGGAATGAAACCCTATTTTGAGATTCATAAAAAATTTTAAAATAAATAAAAATGAAGAGGGGGAACGGTTGGAGATCAGCACATACGTTATATTGTAAATCCTTAATTCATTTTGTTGATTAAAGTAGACTATTGGGTTGTTCTAAAAGTAATAAACAAATGAAAAGAAGAAGCCCCTTTGACTATGAGCCTGTTGCATATTGCATGACGAAATATCATAACAAAACCTATAACTAATAGAATTAAGGAATCAACGTTTGTCTTAAAAAAATAGTTGAAGGAGTCAAACAAAGACGTTTCTGTATACGGAATTGTATTTAAGGAGCTCTGACTGACTTTGTTTGAAACTGAAAACTACCCCAAAGATAGTCCAACTCTCTTCTACGCTTAAACCCTATTAATCCATTTAGTTTGAAATTATCTCTGAATGACTCAAAAAAGCAAGATTTTGATAATTGGAGGGATTGGATACATTGGAAAATACATAGTGGAGGAAAGTGCGAAGGCTGGGCACCCTACTTTTGCATTGGGCAGAGAAAACACAGCTTCTAATCGTGAAAAGTCTAAACTCATTGAGAGCTTCAAGAGCTCTGGAGTGACAATTCTCCATGTATTTACAAACTCTAGTTCTCCACATCGTGGGTGTGTTTTTAATACTTTGGATTAGTGTATTGATCTTGAAAGTCATGTGATCGTTTCACAGGGAGACATATATCATCATGAAAGCTTGGTGAAGGCAATCAAGCAAGTTGATGTAGTGATCTCTGCACTTGGATCACTATCCTCACATGTGATGTTGGTACTGTACAATGTGAGGATGGTACCATCGAATGTGAGAAAAAATAAAAGGACCACCGAATGTGACAAAAGTACAGTCATATGTAATGTTAGTACTGTTTTGGTAACCTAATATAGCAGGATGTCTTCTAGTGAGTACCATACCCCCTATAAACCGAAGTCTCTGACTTTTGGTTGACATTTCCACAATTTTACACATTAGCATTATTTAAATAAATAAAAACAAAAATTCTGATAAGACTCAAAAAAAAAAAAAAAAAAAAACTCATGCTAGATTAAGAAAGAGAGAGAGAGAGAGAGAGAGAGAGAGAGAGAGAGAGACTCCTGTTAGGACTCTCTCTCCCCTCCTTAAAGTTCTAACAATTACCACCTCAAAACCCTAAACTTAACTTCACTTTAGGATTCAAAAAAAAAAAGAGGACTCCTGTTAGGAGTCTCTTTTCCCTCCTCAAAACCTTAGCAATTACCACCCTCCAAACCCTAAACTTAACTTCACTCTATGATTTTTTTTTTTTTTTTTCTCTAAAAGGAGAGACTAACGTAAAAAAATAAAAAATAAAAAATAAATAAATAAATTAAATTAAATTAAAAATTAAAAATTAAAAATTAAAACAAAACCGCAAGCAATCTGATTCAACTTTCTTCTTTGATTAATGAATTTTATGTCAAATTTTTTTATATTGTTATTATTATAAAATTTCAATTCAACATATGTGGATATTTGTTTCTATTTTTATTAATAAATTTTATCTTTTATGTCGAATTTTTTATTTGCTTTCATATGTGCTTGAGATTTTCTTTCTATCTTATTCTTTTGTTATGTTTAGAATTGATTTTCTTTATAGTATTTGGGTTAATCTCCATATTTATATTGACATTGTTTTCATGGGTTTGGTTTTTGGGTTGAAATTTCTACTAATTTTTTTTTTTTATTGTACATGGCAAATAAAGCATCTCTATTTTTTTGGAGAAAAATCAAAGTTACAACCTACGTCTTCCAGTCTAAGGAATGATAAATTTTTATTTGGTATGTTATATATAAATTTGTTGAATTTGTTTGGTTTTGAAGTAGAATTTGGGGATTCTATAATGTTAGGTTCTAAATGTTTAGAACAATTAGCAAATCGTGAACACAAACTTGTCTAAATATAGATCTTAGAATCTATAGGTATTATTAGACAGTGCTCAAAATGATTCAAGAACATACAAGCTGCAGGAAGAAGATTTCATAATCGATTTGGTCCGATCGATCGAAAGAAAGGCTCGATCGATCGAAAGTCGTATCTGCAGAATTTTAATTAAGCCCAAACAGCAATTCAAGCCTATTAAGGATTAGGGTTTTAGATCTACTTCTCCCAGTATATAAAGGAAACTCTAAGCACGTTTTTATAAGGGCTTTTTAGAGAGAGTAGAGAGTGCCTCTTTTGTATTTAGGGTTTTGTTCCTAAAAAGCTCTCTCATGTCTTCTATCGGTGTTATTCCTTGAAGAATCTTAAGATCCGGTATTGTAGAAGTTGCTGCCTTCTCTAGTCATCAAAGGTGCTGATGATCTAAACTTTCAATGGTGGTCTTGGAGTCACAAACAAGAGAGTTTGTGTTGCTAAACCTTTGAGTGAGACCTCAAAGTCACAAACATGGGTGTTTGTGTTTTGCAAAGGCCAAAGAAAGAAGGTGTAAGTTTTTAGACCCCTTAAAATACAATTGGATTAACCTAGTTAATAAACCAAGTTATTTACTTAGTCCAAATTCCAAATCTAGGTTATCACAATCAAACAATCATATCATGCAAAGCCACAGAAAGATAAATAACACAATGATATGATGACCCAGGAAATCAAACCGGTAAAAACCTGGGGAGGATTTAACCTAGCTATCCTCAAGGTAAACCTAAATCCACTATGAAAGAATCGAAGTTTTACAATAGGACTTAGACCACTAACATCCTATTACTACCCACCAGTAGAAACTTACTGACACGAGCACGTGCAAGCTCCGAGACCACGGACTTCTTCTTTCTTGGATTTTCCAGCAAGTACAAGCACACCCGCTTGTGTTTCTTTAAGTTTTTATTGCAGCAACTGAATGATCATCAAGCTCTCAATGAAATATCCTTCTTGATAATCCTAAGCATGTGTGAAAGCAACCACCTCTAGATCTCATAAAAGATTCACGCACACAGCAAATAGAGCAACTAAGTCCTTAGAGAGCTTTTGGGTACAAAACCCTAGATACAAAAAAAGGCATAAGAGGCACTCTAATCTCTCTAAAAACTTATAAAAACGTTTTAGGGTTTCCTTTATATATAGGAGTGTTTTACTTGAACCCTAATACGTTTAAGTAGAGTTTGGGCTGAATTGGAATTCTGCAAAAAAACAAATTTGCACGTGGTTCGATCAATCAAGTCTAATTTTCGATCGATCGAGCCTTGCAGATTTAGTCCAATAAATTCTGCAATCATTCGATTCCAATTTTACAAATAAACATACTTTGAGCAAGTTTAAACCTAGACTCTATGTTTTGATCATGGTTTGCCAACATAATACAAATTGAAGTTCTAATACATTTAAACTTAAAGTCTTAGAACCTAGCAGAAGAAGTCCGTGGTTTCGGAGCTTGCACGTGGTTGTGTCAGTAAGTTTCTACTGTTGGGTAGCAATAGGATGTTAGTGGTCTAAGTCGCTATTGTAAAACTTCTATTCTTTCTAGTGGATTTGCTTTTTACCTTGAGGATAGCTAGGCTAAATCCTCCCTAGGTTTTTTACCGGTTTGGTTTTCCTAGGTTATCATATCGTTGTTTTTTTATTTTCCGCTACTATACATTGATATGATATATTTGTGTTAACCTAGATTTGTTAATTTGACTAAGTAATCACTTGGCTAATTACTTAGGTTAATCTGATTGTGATTTTAAGGGGTCTAAAAACATACATATAAATTTTGAAGTTTTAAGTCTTGGGGTTTTTGGTATTTGTGTCTCAATAGATTGATCTTAATTCTTCACCTTAAATGCTTTTTATTTAGGTTCATGTGATTTTTTGTCTTCTTATTAAAATTATGATTTTTGGTTGATTAATTATTTGTTTGGATTAATTTCAATTAATTATTTGTTTGGATTCAACATAAAAGATAATGGAATTAGGTATTATAATTTTGATATTGGTCCATATTTTGAATTGTTTATATTGTTATTACTACGAGAAAGTCATATTGCTACTCAAATGTGAAAATTGGTGTGTCTTCCTCATATTATGATATTTGTTTATATATTTGTAGTTTATATTAGTTTTGAATGTGTGTGTATATATAACTATTAGGAGTTTTGCTTTATTAATTTAAGAATTGTAAATTACTTTGTAAGTTTCGGTAACTATGCACTTGCAACTCAATAACGTTCAATGTTAGACAAGACTTCTAAACTATGGAAAAGCATAGAAGTTAAATATTTCTTCATTTTTTTTTTTTTTTTACAAACTAGCAAAATGTCTATTTACTCATTGTTGGATTTTTTTTTTCCTGAGTCAATAGCTTTTCTGTGCATCGCACGGGTTAGCCACTAGTTATTATTATTGTTATTATTGTTATTATTGTCGTTTGAAACTTGGTGTGTCTTCCTCATATCATGATCTTTGTTTATATATTTGCAGTTTATATTAGGTTTAAATGTGTGTGTATATATAACTATTGGGAGTTTTGCTTTATTAATTTAAGAATTGTAAATTACTTTGTAAGTTTTGGTAACTATGCACTTGCAACTCAATAATGTTCAATGTTAGACAAGACTTCTAAACTATGGAAAAGCATAGAAGTTAAATATTTCTTCATTTCTTTTCTTTTTTTTACTAACTAGCAAAATGTCTATTTACTCATTGTTGGATTTTTTTTTTTTTTTTTCTGAGTCAATAGCTTTTTCGTGCATTGCACGGATTAACCACTAGTTATTATTATTGTTGTTATTGTCGTTTAAAGAATAAAGTATTTTTTTTTCCCATTAAAATAGAACAAAAGAAATTATTATTAATATTTTTTTAATGTGAGAACAATATTAATTATTTACTATATAAGAATATTTCATGATTGATTTCACAAAACTAATTGACAGTATTTATACATAATTAAATAATAATAAAAAAGTGTCGAGATCAGTAATCATATTGATTGTAACATTGTTTTTATTATTATTGGAGATGTTGTTGAATTCTATGGTGAATATTTGCGCTTTACTATTAGACATGAACTTCTCTTAAATTTTTTTATAAAAAAAAAATGTATACAAAAAATTCTTGAAATCATAAGAATCAAGCTTTTTAAGTTTATTTTATTGATTTACAAGAAACAAAGATCAATAACTATGTTATCAATTAAATATTTTAATTTAAAATTTTTGTAGTACTAAATTATGCATAAAAAATAAATTTATGGATTTAATAGTAAATAATATCTTATTTGAACAAAATTTGACATGCATTTTTTTTTTTGTAGGAAAAAAATTAGGAGTGGGGGCGACCGGTGTGGTTTCCCTACTTGGGCATAGCTATTAGGTTCTAAAGTTTAGGACTTTATGTATTTTAGAACTCTAATGTGTAATGTTGGCAAACCATGATCAAAACAATGTGTTTAGAAGTGTTTAAAGCTAGATCAAAGTTGTATGTCAATGTAAAAGTTGGAATCGAGTGGAAAGCAGAAAGCAGTATGGCTTTCGGCCTGGCTCGATCGATCGAAACTTAGGCTCAACCGATCGAACGTCAGGCAGATTGCTTTTCTGCAGATTCGTTCAACTCAGCCCTATGTGTTTAAAACGTTTTTAGGGTTTCTTATTTGTCCTAAGTATAAAAGGCAAACCCTAACTACGTTTTAGTGTTGCTCATATTGCGGTTTGTGTAAATCTCTTGTGAGATCTAGAGGAGCTTTCCTTTACACAAACTTAGGGTTTTCAAGGAAGAGATATTCTCTAAACCTTGATGATCAAAACAGTTGCTGCCATTAAAGCTTAAAGAATACACAAGCGGGGGTGCTTGTAGCTGATGGAGTCCAAAGAAAGAAGGAGTCCGTGGATTCGGAGCTTGCACGTGGTCATGTCAGTAAGTTCTACTGGTTGGTAGCATTAGGAAGTCGAGCGGGGGTGCTTGTAAGTCCTTTTGTATGAACTTCGATTCTTTTTTATAGTGGATTCAAGTTTACCTTGAGGATAGCTAGGTCAAATCCTCCCCAGGTTTTTACCGGTTTGGTTTCCTGGGTGATCATATCGTGTGTTATTTATTTTCCGCTGCTTTGCATGATTTGATCTTTATTATTGTGATAACCTAGATTTGTTAATCTGACTAAGTAACAACTTGGCTAATTAACTAGGGTTAATCAATTGTTTAAGGGGTCTAAAAACTGTCAATAACCATAGTAACATCCAAACCGCTCTCGGGCAGTACCCCGTACTCCCAGTCAGTTAAGTTAACCGTTTGGAATGGAGAAGGGATATAAGCAGCACCAACACACAACTAGTTATTAATGCTCGAACCCAAGTCCTGAGACTTGTTGGCCTGGTTTCTCACCAACTATGCCACCCCAATGTTGGTATTTGACATGCATGTTAATTAAGAACATAAAAACCATGCAATCCAACAGTTGGATTTTCAAAATATGTAGCCATGTTAATTTTTTTGTGAAAATTTGTAAACTTTGTCCATATAGAAAGTTACAAACAACCCCCCCCCCCCCCCCCCTCCCAAAAAAAAAAAATAAAAAAAAAATAATATTCCGGTCATACTCTTGGCGATATGCTTACATGACTAAGACCTATTGGTGTGTGTATAATCCTACATTGATTAGGAGTGTGCTCATATGTGAGTTGATATACTATTGTGGGTTTCATTTGGTATCTTTTGATACAAGGTCTAGATGGAGTGTTGGTCTTATCTATTTCATATGCATGTCTCGTCCTGTCAAGTTGCTCGTCATTCTTGGGCTTTTATATCTAGTTTGCTTGTCGATCTTGGTTTTTATAACTGATTGTGATTGTTGGGCTTTTGACACTATTGGTGTCTAGTTTTTTGAAACCTTTATTACTAGATTTTGCTATTTTTTTACTAAGTCAATGCCAATGGCTTACCTAACTTAACCCATCACCAGACCACTTGTCTTGTCAGCTTCTTTTTCTCCATCAAATGGTTCTATTTGACATTTTGACCTTCTCTTCCACACAAATTGATTATCTCTATCGAGTAAGAACAAATCATTTTAATTCTCCTTTTATCTTGAATGAAAAATTGAAAATGCTTTATAGAAAAGTGTTCTTGAATTTTGGTGTGTGGAATTGCGCCCAACATGAAGATCAATACTATAGTTTTATCTTGAAGCGCTATTCTGTATTAAAAAAATAAAATAAAAAATCCATTTTATACGGAATTCTACTCCCAAGTAAAAAACAGCCTTCGAAAACTGAAAAACAACACATTCACTTAATTCTATAGTTAGTGAGATTTTTCAAATTAAACTTGTTCTTTATTGTTAAAAACTAGTGCATTCACATAAATAAGTTCCAACAAAATCAAAATCTTGACAAAATGAAATGGCACTCTCCCCCTTCCCCTTATACAATGTTGTATACATTTGCTTAGTTTACAATCTAAGATTTACATTGCTTTTGCTAGTACAATTTAAACTTAGAATTACCCTATTATATCTACTATTATTTAAGGGTTTTCTCCTGGGATTCTCATTTTTTTTTTGTTAAAAAATGCCCCTATACTCCTATGTTTAAGTAGAAACAAAACTAAAGGACTATCCGATAAAAATACAACTCTAACTCCCATTAAAACATTGCTTAAAAAATAAGACCACTCTCTTGTTGATTTTCAAATTACTTTATCCACTTATAAATTCTAAACGCATAATATTAATGAGAAAACGTGTAACCACCACTGTAACACCCCATAATTTTGATACTAATTTAATTATTATACGTAAATTAAAAAGGAGGCCTACAATTAATGAATTAAATGAATTCAATTGATTTGGGACTAAGATATTAAAAATAAGATAAATACAATGGAATATGAAGCTCAAGTAAGGTGGCATAAGTATATATATAGGCCCTGATAAGCTTTTAAAAACCCTAACATTTTACCTCTTAAGATACATGTATATATATAAAAGGATTTCTTTTGTTTTAGCTGTAACACACGGTTGAACAACTTTTTTTTTTCCTGCTTTGCGGCTGAACGTGAAATTGCAGCAAATATGGTTTCCCTTAGCTCTAAATTTAGGGAGTTGAATATTCAATGGCTAGTC
The DNA here is from genome assembly GCF_001633185.2 of Quercus lobata. Taxonomy (NCBI): domain Eukaryota; kingdom Viridiplantae; phylum Streptophyta; class Magnoliopsida; order Fagales; family Fagaceae; genus Quercus; species Quercus lobata. The sequence goes on from NC_044909.1 coordinate 46,820,273, forward strand.
TTGTCCCACGTTTGCAGGAAAGAACTGTGCTTGAAATTACTTTAGTAGCTAATAGGATAATAGACATCACTTTATAAAACCTAACCTATCAATATATTAAATAAAATAAAATAAAAAAGACTTCTAGGCATATGTTTGACCTGTCAATCTCCACCTATCCTTATATTAATGGAGAAGATGACTTATAATTGTTATTATATTGGAGTAAGAATGATGCATATAGCCTTTTTGTTTTCCCCTATTTTCATCGTCAAATATAGGGATGGCAATTTAAATCCGACCCGCGGATATCCGGTCCGGCCCGATCCTAATGGGCCGGATTTTACCCGGTCCGATAAAGAATAGGATCGGGTATGGGTTTAAAAAAAAAAAAACCCGAAGCGGGTCCGGGTCGGGTCCGGGTTTTATAAAAAAACCCTAAACCCGACCTGAAACCCGACCCGGATAAGATCCGGTTATATATATATATATAATTACTAAACTACCCCTCACATATATATAGCTAAAAACCCTAATATTTTCTATTCCTCTCCTCATTTCAGCTCACACAGCCGCCTCTCCCTCTTCATCTCTCAACTCTCACACACACGCCTCCCTCAGTCCTCACCGCCTCACTTTCCTCTCCCTCTCTCCTCTGACCACCACAGCCACAACCAAACCTCACTCACTCTCTTCTCTTCTCACCACGACAACCCCAACCAAGCCCAGAAAACTCGTACACTAGCGATGCAGGTGCAGCATCATCCGATGGACTTTTCATGCTCAACATTTCCTTCACCCTCTGATCGAAACCCGCACTGTTCCTCAGCGAATTCGAAGCCTCCAAACCCCCAAACAACTTGTCGTTGAAGAATATATGTCGAACCGCTGTACTGTCTCTGTAATTCGACCGAGAAAAGAAGCTGAGAAAATGGGTTGGTTTGTTAGATCTTGGATCCGTTTGGATGGCAAGAAAATAGCCGAGAAAATGTTGTAATTATTTTTATTTAAACATGTATATTCAATGATTTCTGTGTTTGTGATTTTAGGATTTTTGTGTTTGTGATTTTGGGTTTGTTAATCGTGATTTTCTGGCTCTGTTCAGACTGTTTGGTTACCGATTAAGTGTGAGAAAAAAAGAGGAATATTTGGTTTTGATAGATTGCATTTTCAGGAGGAAAAAAGAGGAAAGTGTGATTAGATTTTCGTTAGACTCTGTTTAGGCTTCAATTCTCTTCTTCTTTTCATTTTTTTTTTTGGGTTGGGCCCAAATCTGGTTGGCCTAAACGGGGCCCGCGGGGCCCGTGGGGCCCGACGGGGGCGGGTCCGGGCCCCGGGAAAAAAATCCGTTTAGTAAACGGATCGGGTTTGGGCCACGGGTTAAGACCTGCGGGTCGGGTCCGGATATGGAAAAACCCGGCCCGAACCCGACCCGTTGCCATTCCTAGTCAAATATAGTCTTGACCTTTTAGCCACTAGCAGGTTGAGATGCCTTCTTAAAACAAGAAATTTCCAACAAAGAAAATATCTAGATATTTCTTATACCCTTTCCAATGACATCAAAATAATGCTTTCATTGTCTTTCTGTATTAGCAAAGAAAACGTCCACTAATAGGAATGAAATTGGGCAATAGAGAGGGAAAAGAAATTTGAGCAAAACTAGGCCCTACATATAGTTTGAATTATAAGGCAGCCTCAGTACCACAATCAAAGTGGCACAGAGAATCTAACATCTCCATAGGATTTAATATTGATAGATTAAACTATTTAAGTGTGAGAACTGATTTTAAGTGGGAAATTCGTGTATTGATGAACCTATTTTTGGTGTTGCTAGGTTCTAATTCTATTGATTTAGAGTGACTCAAGGGTGGTTGATTTCATATTTTTGCAAATAAGAGATACGTGGTGTTTACTAATTTTGGGACTTTTCCCAAAACAGTGTTGATTATTAAACTATTTTATATCAAAGAAATATGTTGATATTCTATATATAAATTGATATTTTATAAATGTTTGATGTGCACATTGACTATTCGTTTTATGAAAAACTTGTGGGACAACCTGAATTTATATAAACTTGTATGTGTGAATATATCTTTATATTTTTTAGATATGAATGGATTACTTTTGTGAGCATATTGAATATGTTTTGAAAACCTATGGCAAGTCATGATTGAAAGCTCAGTATTATATTTAGTCCTTAGTAAGGGGCAATCATACTGTAGCTAGTCCTTAGCAAGGGACGATCCCAAGAAAGGGGACAGTGCACATTTGATAGCTCCTTAGCAAAGGAGTGCACCTTTAGGTTCCAAAGGAGCCATCCTTAAGAAAAGGGATGAAAATGAGGTTCTAGTCCTAAAAGGAGACAGCACAACCCTGTCAATGGGGCATAAATGTTGACCACGAGAAAAGCCTAGGAAATTGTTTATATGATAGTATTGATATATGCATTATGATGACTCACAATATAAAGATATTTTTATATATATATGAAGTATTTGATGATAAAATATTGATGAATTACAAGTTATGAATTTGTTGTAAGAATTATTTATTTGAAAGGTTTGTTCCCACACCTCAATGTTATTGAATTCCACTTATTGAGTTATCTCACCCCCCCCCCCCTTTATTTCCCCTTACAGATACATTAGAGGGATTATTAGAGTAGAGATTCTTGAAAGACAACAGTTACGAATTATTTTGTGGAACTGAGGATTTTATTATTATTTTTATGACATTAAACATTGTATTGGAGAATTATTTTGAAGATGTTTTACCTTTGGTGGATTAGAGCTCTAATATTTGTGATGAAATTTTAGGCTGCTGGTTGCTTTTATTTAATATTTTTTATGGATTATTTAGATTGAATAGACTTTTATTATTTGTGATTTTGGGGTGTTACAACCACGCACCCTTGGTGCAATGGTCACTTCACAAATATAAATACTTGTGGGATATGGGGGACAAGGGTCGGGGTTCAAGTCTCTAGGAGAGAACTTCACACACATATACACTTAGATTATTCTAGAGTAGAATTTCTATCTTATATCAAAAAAATATTAATGAGAAAATGTGTAACCACCGTGCATAGATGGTAAGAGTTGGGGTTCAAGTCTTGAGGAATAAGTTTCACACATATATACACTTAGATTATGTTAGAGTAGAATTCTATTTTGTATTAAAAAAAAATGAGAAAACCTGTAAACCTTAAATTGGAATGAATGAAAAATTATGACACTAAAAAAAAAAATTACTCAAAGTCTCTGAGACTTTAAAAATAAATTAGAACAGTTGGAGCTCAGCACGTATGTTTGGAGGTTAGCATGAACGTTAGCACTTACATTTGAACTTTTTCTTTTTTTCTATTGTAGAAGTCAATGCGAGTCTGTGATCTCTTGCATACTACATGACGAAATATCATATACAAAACCTACATAACTAATATAGAATTGGCGTAAATGCACTTTTAGTCCCTACATTTTGGCTTTTTTCCATTTTGGTCCCTACATTTTAATTTTACCACTTTTAGTCTCTAAACCAATTAACGCATGTTATTTTCGTCGTTTCCGTCAGTCAACCGACGAAAATATCTGAGGTGGCTGACGAAGGAATTAAAATATTATAAAAAATGCCACATCAACATCTAATTTTTTTTTAATAATTTATCAATTTTAACTAAATAAAAAAAACAGAATTAAAAATAATAAAATACACAAATTTAGATCTAATTCATTTTGAACAAGAACACACAAGAACATGATCACAGATTTGAACATCAACACAAGAACATAAGAGCACAAACTCAGAACCAAACAGAAACTCAAATTTAAAAACACATAGAACACAATAACAAACATCAGGTTATTTAAGTCATTTTTGTATTTTATCAAGTTACACATAGTTAAGCAAAGAAAAATTGATCTCCTGCAAAATTTTTCAAACCCAGTGAGTTGGCGGTTACAGCTACAACTCTCAAACCCAAATCTCCTGCAAAATCAATCTCCTAGAACCAAATCCGAATCTCCAGCAAAACAACCAAACCTAGAAGACCCATAGACCCAACAACCAAACCAATCTCCAAAAAAGCAAACCTTAACCTTCAAACCCATAAATTTTCTTGAGAAACAAACACAAAAAATCCAGATTGGTTGAATTGTAAGAGAGAAAATGAATCGTCAATGAAAATCGGGTCAGATGACCACAGGAAAAACAAACCAAAACCCCATATTTTCTCAAACCCAAACAAAATAATCAAATCCAAAAATTATCAAATCAACCAAAAAATCCAAAAACCCAAATGTTGCCCATCGTTTTCTTCAAATCAAGACCCACTTGTCGTTGAAGTTTACCCCTTGATATTATGCTCGTCGTTGCTGTAGGGAGAAGCCGAAGAAGGAGATTCCTTTGCCTTGATCTGCTCCAAATCACCGCCACTCTCAGCCCCTTTCTCTCTAAACCCAAATCCAAACAACCGCCGATCTCAACCCCTCTCTCTACCCAAATCCCAACCACTGCATCAGCCTCTCTTTCTCTAAACCTAGACCAAATCCATATCCCAAAAGCTATAACCTAAACTTAAAAGAGAAAAATAAATAAGAATTAGCCAAGAGGGTGAGAGAGATTTTTGACCTGAGAGGAAGAGAGAGATTGGAAAATGAATAAAGATTTTAGCACCCTGTTTGGGTTTTGTGTTTAGTGATAATGTTGTATTTGGTTGACAAGAAAATTTAAGAAAAATTTAAAAAGTCACTACAAGTTTTTCTCTTAATCTTTAAAACTGGAAAAAAAAAAAAAAAAAAAAAAAAAAAAAAAAAAAAAAAAATTTTATCAATTTCAATTTGAGTTTGTGTTTGGATATGGGTTTGTGCTCTTATGTTCTTGTGTTGATGTTTAAATATGTAATTATGTTCTTGTGTGTTCTTGTTCAAAATGAATTAGATCTAAATTTATGTATTTTATTGTTTTTAATTCTATTTTTTCTTTTTTTTATTTAGTTAAAATTGATAAATTATTTTTAAAAAAAAAATTAGATGCTGATGTGGCATTTTTTATAATATTTTAATTCCTCCGTCAGCCACCTCAGATATTTCCGTCGGTTGACTGACGGAAATAATGAAAAATAACACGCATTAATTAGTTTAGGGACTAAAAGTGAAAAAATTAAAATACAGGGACCAAAATAAAAAAAAAGTCAAAATATAGGGACTAAAAATGCATTTACGCCTATAGAATGAACAAAGGAAATATAACTTCAAAAACAAAGGAATGAGAGTCTGTCTAAAAAAGTTCATGAACAAGTCAAACAAAGAGCCATTCATTTCACCTTTATTATATTGGGTTGGTGGTACGAACGCATCCATGACCATGAGACCAAGACAGTTGTTGATTATGTAAAGGAACTCTGTTTTCCTTTGTTTGACACTTAGAAATACACTAAGATAGTCTAACTCTCTGCTTTTCTTTAACCCATTAACCCACTAATCATTTTGAAATTATCTCTGAATGGCTCACAAAAGCAAGATTCTGATAATTGGGGGGACTGGATACATTGGAAAATACATAGTAGAGGAAAGTGCGAAAGCTGGGCACCCCACTTTTGCATTGGTCAGAGAGAACACAGCTTCTAATCCTGAAAAGTCTAAACTCATTGAGAGCTTCAAGAGCTCTGGAGTGACATTTCTCAATGTATGTACAAAGTCTACTTCTCCACAACTTGCGTGTGTGTTTAATACTTTGGCTTAGTATATTGATCTTGAAAGTCGTAATTTTTCACAGGGAGACATCTATCATCATGAGAGCTTGGTGAAGGCAATAAAGCAAGTCGATGTAGTTATCTCTGCTGTTGGAACACAACAGATAGCTGATCAGGTGAATAATATTGCAGCCATCAAAGAAGCTGGAAATATCAAGGCAAGGCATATATCTTTCCTAAAACTTTTTAACATTTTCCAACTTTTTTTTTCCCTCTTTTCTAAAGTTGCTTATTTAGTTTTCAACAACCTTTGGCCTTTGTTATCAAATCGTCCTTTAAATTTAAAATGTTTTATTTAATCTCTTTACTTTCAAAATTGTTTCAAAAAGATACTAATCACCATAAAATAAATGAAAATTGAAGATGTGAGAAATGGAATTCATGTCATGTCATAAGCCCGACATCCTCAAAGTGACCTCTATTTCATTAATTCATTTATTATTTCAGCAATTTACTTTTATCAAATGATGGTAATGACTTTTTTGAAACATGTTAAAGCAAAAAAGCAAAAGTTGATGACCAAATATGCAATTTAACTTCTTCTATTAGCTGTTTAGCTTGTAATTGTTGAACTAAATGAGAAATCAAGAAACTTAACATTATATACAATGAAATATTGCTGGATTTCAGAGGTTCCTCCCGTCCGAGTTTGGAAGTGCTATGGATCGTGCCAAGGCAGTCGATCCAATTAAACATCATCTCGGGGTCAAGGCTAGCATCCGAAGATCCATCGAGGCCGAAGGAATTCCATATACCTACCTTCTGTCTAATGGCTTTGCTGGGTACTTTTTGCCCAACTTCGGAATTTCACGTACTGGTGGCACTGGCAGTTTCACAGCTCCTCCTAGGGACAAAGTAGAAATAATTGGTTTGGATCATATATCCCCTCCTCCCAGACGTGTGAGTTTTTTCGATCAAATTTGTTAGGATACACTTTGTTACCTCATTTGGAATTTGGATAATTATTAGGGGAGTTGTATTATATTCTTCATTTCTTAGTACTGTTAGTCAAACCAGCTGATTGTAACACCAAAGATTCGCATATTAGAGACTACTAAAAAAATTTAATTAGAAGTGACTATGTACACATTAGTTGTATTTGACTGTTTTTCTGCACGACTGACTTCATTTCATCAATATTTAGTGCATAACTTGTTTGGTTTCTTATTGAAAATTTTGGTTGGCATAAATATAATAAAAAAGGAAGTAATCCTCCGATTGATTTGAGCAGTTCCATGTACTAGCCAGAGAATGTTGACAGTTTCATAGATGGTTGGGCTATCTGATACTTATATTTGCTTTTCTGCAGAGTCTCCCAGTCCTTTAAACCTCAGACTATCCATTAAGCACGCTACATTTGTGAGGGGAAATCTTACAAACTCTGAGGTTAAGACTTCTTTTGGCGTGGAGGCTTCAGAGCTTTATCCAGAGGTGAAATACACCACTGCAGATGAATACTTGGACCAGTTTGTCTAACACTTGGAACATTCCTTGGTGGTAATGTTTTTACTATCTTACAATGTACAATAAAAAAAAAAAGGGAAATATATATTGCACACACTCACTTACACACACAGTGTAGTGTGTGAAATAGACATTGCTCAAAGATAAAATCTATGTTGTGTATGTGGCATTTGTTACTTGTTAGTTATGCCCTTGTTTGTGTCATGTAAACCCTTGGATTGGATCCTTAATTTGTAAATTTGTTTCCTGGTGAATATGTTAGTCAAATTGTGCTTCTTGTGAAGAAAATTTTAAAAATCCTTGTTATGAGGTTCTTTGTTGTAAAACATGTTAAGTACTCGGTGTCTCAAATCAGATACTCTTTTGCTTTTGCTAATGGAGGGCCATAAAAAAATCATCCGAACCCGATGTTGGCTAATAATTTGTGCATCTTGGGACATGTCGTTATGAACTGTGCATCAATTAAAGTAAATATTTAGAGCCAAGTATTGCAAAATAAGGTCTTTTGATAGGCCAGCAGTTTGCTTACTATGATAAAAGGATTTTTGTTGTTCACTTGATATCTTTTAAAATTTTGTAAAATTACACTTTGCAATCAAACATGAACTTCTCTTAAATTTAATAATAAAAACAGAATTTATAAGTTTATTTTATTGATTTACAAAAGCTCAAAAAAAAAAATCCAACCACATTTTTTGGAGATTTGGTTACATCTGTTGGTGTGTTAAAAACACTTGACCATATGTTTAATCATATACTGCTATTGTGGGCTTTTTCTTTTTTTTTTTCTTTTCTTTTTTTTTTTAATATTTTAGGTAAGAGGCCTAGATGAGGTGGGAGTCCTCTTTATTACAGACACGTGTCTCTCCTAGTCGCCCGTTTAGTTGCTTCTCTTTCTTGGGCTTTAATAACTTGCCCCCATCTTGTTGCTTATCATTCTTGGTTTTTATAGATGTTTGTGACATTCATCAAAAAAATTATAGAGGTTTGTGACCATTGGATGTTTCATTTTTGGAACCCTTGGTGTGAACAAAGGTTTTCAGACCTGGACCGTTCATTGAACCGTAAAAGGGAGAGGTTCAAGGTTTTTGAGGTCGAACCGGGGTTGAACCGTGATGACGTCATAATTAATTTAATAATTAATTAAAGTCTAAATATAGATATTAAATTTATAAAACTAGCAAAATTGCCAATATATCTATATATGTGAGGGAAATTTAATGATTTTTAAGCATATATTTAATAATTAAATAAGCAAGTTAATAAAATAAAATAATAACCATGAAAACATTAAAATTTATGATTAATTTTTGAAATAAAGTTGAATATTTTTGAAAGATTTTAATTATAATTTTTTTAATTCCTTGTAAGAGATGGATAATTTAATTAAGTAGAATAAAATTGTGTTAAGTTTTTTTTTTTATTAAAAAAAAAAATTGCTGAGGGGTTGGACCGCACAGTTCTCACCAGTTCGTACGGTGCAACCCCGGTTTTAGCGGTTCACGAAATTAACAAAAAATCCAGTTCTTTAGGCTTAAAAAACTGATTTTCATCCCGGTTCCCGGTTTTCACGGTTCGACCTCCCGCTCCGGTCCGGTTCTGAAAACCATGGACTGTGAACATGTTTTCAATACCTTTCCTTTTGTCAATCCAACAAGAATATCATTGAAGCAAGAGAAAAATATGTGGCTAAGGAAAATCACTCTCAAGAGAAAAAAAGGCATTTGCAAAAAGCTTATTTAATTAAAACTAAAAATTTTTTGTTGAAAGTGTATAAAAAAAATGTTAAAAGCTAGTAAAATAGTACAATAAGACTTATGAATAGTATAAAAAAAGTGTAATGAAACTCATGAATATTACTAAAATGAAGTTAAAAACTTAAATAAGCTGAACTTTTCATCACATCTCATAATTGAACTTGTGGGAAAGTGTTATGATGGTGTGTTAAATAAGTCATTGACTTGGTCAGATAATAGGTTAGCTTACAAGAAAAGCTCCAATGGGTTGAACTAAACAGTCATAAAGGGCTACATAAGCCCAAAAAAGGCAAGAAAATAGAAAAATAAAAGGCTCAAGGTAAAATTGATTTAGATACACGTGCAATGGGACGAGGTACATGTGATATAGTTAAGGCCCATGTTTATACAAAGCCCTATATTTTAAGATATCAAAAAAAGTTCAAAAAAAAGTTTATAAATTGAACAATGGTCAATGTGAGATTCATAACAAAACCCTAGTGTTGAAGAACACACCCACACCAACACACTTGAGGTGGTGGTCCGGTGGAACTTCAGCCATATAAGAAGACAATACAATATATAAGAGCCCATAGCTCACCATGTCCAACACTATCACAATTTAAAAGTGTGGCTAGATGAGATCATAAATTGTATTGTATGACATCTTCAAAATGATTTTATATAAAAATTTAAAAGCAATGTTTATTAATGCTCTTACACACTAAGAAAAACAACTAAAACTGTGACTTGATTTTAGTTTTTTTCTCTAAGGAGCGTAAATGTTTATAACAATAGCTTATAACAAAATTTTTCCCAAATTTTAATGGAATGAAACCCTAGTTAGAGATTCATAAAAAATTTTAAAATTTTAAAATAAATAAAAATGAGGAGGGGGAACGGTAATTGGAGATCAGCACATACGTTATATTGTAAACCCTTACGTCATTTTGTTGATTAAAAGTAGACTATTGAGCGGTTCTAAAAGTAATAAACAAATGAAAAGAAGAAGCCACTATGACTATGAGCCCTCTTGCATATTGCATGACGAAATACCGTAGCAAAACCTATAGTTGAAGGAGTCAAACAAAGACATTTCTGTATACGTACTTGTATTTAAGGAGCTCTGACTGACTTTGTTTGAAACTGAGAACTACCCATAAGATAGTCCAACTCTCTGCTTTACTTAAACCCTATTAATACTTTTAGTTTGAAATTCTCTCTGAATGGCACAAAAAAGCGAGATTTTGATAATTGGAGGGACTGGATACATTGGAAAATACATAGTAGAGGAGAGGGCGAAAGCTGGGCATCCTACTTTTGCATTGGTCAGAGAAAACACAGCTTCTAATCCTGAGAAGTCCAAACTCATTGAGAGCTTCAAGAGCACTGGATTAACACTTCTCCATGTATGTACAAACTCTAGTTCTCCGCATCGTGGGTGTGTTTTCATTACTTTGGATTAGTATATTGATCTTGAAAGTCATGTGATTTTTTCACAGGGAGACATATATCATCATGAAAGCTTGGTGAAGACAATCATGCAAGTTGATGTAGTGATCTCTACACTTGGATGTTGGATCACCAGAACAGATAGCTGTTCAAGTGAAGATTATTGCTGCCATCAAAGAAGCTGGAAATATCAAGGCAAGGCACATATATATATCTTGCTAAAATCTTTTTAATATATATATATATATATATTTTTTTTTTTTTAATGTTAAGTTGCTTATTTAGTTCTCAACAACTTTTGGCCTTAGTATCAAATCTTCCTTTTACTTTAAAATGTTTTCCTTAATCCTTCTATTTTTAGAATTGTTTCAAAAAATACTTATCATCTAAAATAATAGGAAATTGTGGAAAATGAAATTCATGCCATGTCATAGGCTCCACATCTTTTGACCTAGGATGATGTGTTGGATATATTATTATTTTTATTTACAAGAATTTAAAATAATTAGGCTTAGTGATAATTCTTTATTTAAATAAGGTAGCAGTAGATTAGTATTGTAATTTGCTTGTATTCAAATTGATTCATATATTTTAGGAAATGATTTGGTCCTTATGTTTTAGGATTTATTGATGAGGTTCTCTCATCTTAGTCTATTTATGTAAGTTGAATGTCTCAAAAGTCATTTTCTCCCTTTTAAAGTTCAAGATACTAGTCACCTAGAATCGGCTAAATATCATTTTATTTTTCCGGTTTACATCACATCCTCAAAGTAACCTTAATTTCATTTATTATTTCAGCAATTTACTTCTATATGATGATATTGACCTCTCGAAACATGTTAAAGTAAAAAATCAAAAGTCAAAGACCAAATGTGCAATTTAACTTCTTCTATTTGCTGCTTGGCTTGTAACTATTGAACTAAACGAGAAATCAAGAAACTTACATTATATACAATGAAATATTGGTGGGTTTCAGAGGTTCCTCCCGTCCGAGTTTGGAGGTGATGTGGATCGTATCCATGCAATCAAGCCAATTGAACATCATTTCAGGGCCAAGGCTAGCATCCGGAGATCCATCGAGGCTGAAGGAGTTCCATATACCTACCTTGTTTCCAGGGGTGGAACTACCCTTGGACTAGGGGTGGCCATTGCCCCCCCCCCCCCCCCCCCCCCCAAAAATAAAAAATATATATATAATATATATATATATATGTGTATTAATTTTAGCGATTTTGTTCTATAAAATTATATTTTATTTCCCTTTAACAATATCATTGATTCTTTTAAGAGTAATGCTATACTCACAAACTTTTTTTATAACATTTTTACAAACCGTTTTGGTATCAAATTCTTATTAGTTCAGATATGAGCACACCACTCACATAATTATTTTACTTACCAATAACCACTTATTACTTAAGTAATTTATAAAAAAATAAAATAAAATAAAATAAAAACTTGCAGCTCTAGCATTTTCCTCATTTTAATGACATAAAAAAATTTATAGATCTAAAATTTAAAACAAAATATATAAGCCCAAAAAAAATAGCTCAAAAAAAAAATACCAGTAAAACTAAAAACAAAATTAAGCTCAATTAATTAATTTTATCCAAAATAAATGACCTTGCCCTTTAAACCATTCTAAACAAAATTAATTTTGTTCTTACTTACAAAAAATAAAAATCTCAGCAGTTATGTAGTAAAATCAGAGGTTGAAATCCCTGCACATAGCCAATAGTAAAACCACCCTTTCCACTCAAAATTCTGGCTCCGTCCCTGCTTGTTTCCAATGGCTTTGCTGGGTACTTTTTGCCTAACTTCGGAATTAAACTTGCTGGTGCCACAGCTCCACCTAGGGACAAGGTAGAAATAATTGGAGATGGAAACACTAAAGGTATTAGTATAAAATTCAATCATCTTTCTTTTTGAACTTGTCGAGACTTTCTCATTTTGCTTATATATGTGTGTGCGTGTTTGTGCCTTTTACTACATGTAAGTCAACTAGATCAACTACTTTGGTTAATAAAGGTGACAAAGTAATTGTTATTTTCTATGTTAACAGTAATTTTTTCCAAAGAAGAGGATATTGCGACTTATACCATAAAAGCAGTGGACGATCCAAGAACCTTGAACAAGGTCCTTCATATTAGACCCCCGGCAAATATTTTGTCCTTCAATGAGATTATTTCCCTATGGGAGAAGAAGATTGGCAAGACCCCTGAGAAGACTTACCTTCTAGAGGATCGACTTCTAAAGAAAATCCAAGGTTAGTAAGAACAATTTCACCTGTCGATTTATACTGTCTTCTTATAGATCTAATTTGGTTTGGATCATATATCCCCTCCTCCCTTAGACGTGTGAGTTTTTTCAATCTAATTTGTTAGGATACACTTAGTTACCTCATTTGGAATTTGGATAATTATTAGGGGAGTTGTATTATATTCTATCATTTCTTAGTACTGTTAGTCAAACCAGCTAACGGTATCACCAAAGATTCGCATATCAGAGACAAACTAAAAAAAATTAATTAGAAGTGACTGTGTACACATTAGTTGTATTTGACTATTTTTCTGGACGACTGACTTCATTTCATCAATATTTAGTGCATCACTTGTTTGGTTTCTTATTGAAAATTTTGGTTGGCATAAATATAATGAAAAGGGAAGTAATCCTCCTATTGATTTGAGCAGTTCCATGTACTAGCCAGAGAATGTTGACAGTTTCATAGATGGTTGGGCTAGTTGATTCTTATTTTTGCTTTTCTGCAGAGTCACCCAGTCCCTTAAACCTTTTCCTATCCATGCCCACGGTATATTTGTAAAGGGAAATCTTACAAACTCTTAGGTTAAGGCTTATTTTGGCATGGAGGCTTCAGAGCTTTATCCGGTGAAATACACCACTGTGGATGAATACTTGGATCAGTTTGTCTAAAACTTGGAATATTCCCTTGTGGCAATGTGTTTACTATCTTACAAATTACAATGTACAATAAAAATAAAGAGAAATATTTATTGCACACACTCACTTACACACAAAATAGTGTGTGAAATAGATATTGCTCAAAAATAAAATCTATGTTGTATATGTAGCATTTGTTACTTGTTACTTGTTACTTGTTAGGTATGCCCTTGTTTGTGTCATGTAAACCCTTGGATTGGGTCCTTAATTCGTAACTTTGTTTCCAGGTCAATATGTTAGTCAGATTGTGCTTCTTGTAATGAAAATTTTAAAAATCCTTGTTATGAGGTTCTTTGTTGTAGAACATGTTAAGTACTCGGTGTCTCAAATCAGATACTCTTTTGCTTTTGCTAATGGAGGGCCATAAGAAATTCATCCGAACCCGATGTTTGCTAATAAATTGTGCATCGTGGGACTAGTGGTTATGAACTGTGCATCAATTATATTTAGAGCCAGCCAAGTATTGCAAAATAAGGTCTCTTGATAGGCTAGCAGTTTGCTTAGTATGATAAAAGGATTTTTGTTGCCCACTTGATATCTTTTAAAGTTTTGTAAAATTACATTTTGCAATCAAACATGAACTTCTCTTAAATTTAATAATAAAAAAACGAATTTATAAGTTTATTTTATTGATTTACAAAAACTCAAAAAAAAAAAAAAATCCAATCATATTTTTGGCAGATTTGGTTACACCTGTTGGTGTGTGTTAAAAACACTTGACCATATGATTAATCATATACTGCTATTGTGATAACATTTTAGTGGCTTAGAAACCCTTCACTACCTAAAAAATAAAAGACAAGGGAAAATTGGATCCACAGCTCTTAAACTTGACATGAGTAAGGCCTATAATAGGGTTGAGTGGAATTTTTTGGAAAAACTTACGGAAAAATTGGGATTTGATGAGAAATGGGTTTCCCTTATTAACATGTGCAAAAGGTCAGTTTCTTTCTCAGTTTTGGTGAATGGTGAACCCCGTGGTTTATTCCAACTTAATAGAGGTCTCCGAAAAGGAGATCCTTTATCGCCTTATTTGTTTATTTTAAGTGCAAAAGACCTCCATTCACTTATACAATAGGTTGAAAACAACGGTTTATTATGGGACGTATATCCCTTTGCAAAGATGGTCCCAAGGTCTCACACTTATTCTTTGTGGATGACAGCCTCCTATTTTGCTGACCATGATAGCCAAGCCATGATGGAAATCCTTGAGAAATATGAACATGTGTCAAGGCAACAAATCAATCGAGATAAAACTCAAAAAAAAAATTTTCAACTCTAACACATCAAGACCAATGCAAGAACACATCATAGATTTGCTAGGGGTTTCGGTTGTAGCACATTATGAAAAATACTTGGGACTTCCATCCATTGTTGGACGAGCATAAAAACAGAGCTTCATCTACATTCGGGAAAGAATTTGGAAAGAAAAAAATCCAAGATTGGAAGGAAAATTTGTTGTCCCAAGCCAGAAGGGAAATCTTGATTAAGGCGGTGATCCAATCCATGCCAACCTTCACAATGAATTGTTTTAAACTCCCAAAGTGTCTTTGTAAGGATATTGAATCCTTAATCAGGAAATTTTGGTGGGGATATAAGGGTGAGGCTCACAAAATTCATTGGGTGGGATGGAAGAAATTGTGTTTACTAAAGATTCAAGGTGGATTGAGATTTAAAGACTTAGATCAATTGAATCTTGCTCTTCTTGGAAAGCAGGTATGGAGGGTCATCCACAATACCAGTTCCCTTTTTTATAAGGTATTCAAAGCCAAATATTTCCCAAATTGTTCTATTTTGGATGAGGAGGTAAAGACACATGGCTCGTATGCTTGGCAAAGCATTTTAAGGGCAAGAAGTATTGTTCATCAAGGAGCTTCTTGGCGAATTGGTAATGGAGAAAGGGTCCTCATCAAGGGAGATAATTGGCTTCCGGATCAATATTACAAGCAAGTAATATCCCCTCAAAAAAATTTCCCCAACAATACTCATGTTTGTGCTTTAATTGATGATGAGGGACCTTAATGGATTGAAGATAGAATTAGGGAGGAGCTACTGCCACACGAAGCTAAAGCTATCCTCAGTATTCCCCTTAGTCATCGCAGACTAGTTGATACTTTGATGTGGCACAGAACAAAGAATGGAGTTTACTCAACAAAATCTGCCTACCGTATGCTTAATGAAGCCAAAATTTGTCTGATGCAGGGGCAGTCAAATCCGATAGCACACAATGGCTTTTGGAAGAAAATTTGGAGTATTCAATGTCCCTAACAAAATTAAGCGTTTTCTATGGCGAGCCTGGCATGAAGCATTGCCTAGAAGGAAAAACCTGTGTCGTCGTAAAGTGACTCACAACTCTACTTTTGAGTTTTGCAATGGGGAGGAGGAAGACACAACCCATGTTCTTTGGGAGTGTCAGGTGACTATGGAGATTTGGTGGGAGATTGAACCATGTCGTAGTAATCTGTCAACCCAATTTACTTGCTTAGCAGATTTACTAACAGGTATTTTTCATTGCATCGAACCAAATCTAACAGAGCTGTTTGCATTTGTAGCTTGGAGTACATGGACGAAGAGGAATGCAGCATGATTACAGAATTTTTCCATCCAGGGACAGACCCAGGTGAAGGGCAAAGGGGGCCCGGGCCCCTCCAGGGCCCAAAAAAAAAATTTTTAGTATGTAAAATTTTCAAAAAAAGGCTTGGGCCCCCTTGATTTTTAGCTCGAGCCCCCCTGGGTTTTTAGTTCAGGCCCCCTTCGCCTCAACCATCCCTATCCCAGCCAACCAGCTCAAGAGTTTTAAAGAGCCCATGAAAACCTTAAAGCCCCCCTTAGTTTTTAGCTCAGGCCCCTCATGAATTCCAAGCCCAGTCGGCCAACACAAGAGGCAAGAGCCCATGACCCATGTAAATAAAAAATAAAAAAATAAATAATAAATTAAAAAAAAAAAAAAACTCAACAGTAAACCTAACGGAGAAAGTGAAAGAGGAACTGAGGAAGGAAAAAAAAAAAAAAAGGAAACAAAGAGATAGTGAGCCGCGAGACAGAGAGATAGAGAGGCGAGACAGAAAGATAGTGAGCCACTGAGCCCAAACACCAACGCGACGCCATCATCATCATCAGTCATCACACTGACGTGACGCAACGCGAGACTCTCGCCCAGTACGGCAGTACCCATGCTAACGCCGGCGCGCCATCATCACTCGGGCTCTCAGCTATCGCCACCGCCGGTTGCTCAAGCCTTTACACTGTTTTTGAATCAACTATTTTAACAGGTATATAATCTATGATCCTTTCCTTCAAGAATCAAAACCTAATAAAATGTTTGTGAATCAACTGTTTTAACAATCTGTGCTTGTGGATTGTTTGTGTTTTTACTGATGACTAATGAGTGATGAACTGATTACTGATGTTGGTGATTGTGAATTGAATCTATGCTACAGCCTGTGGTGTTTTTTTTTTTTTGGCTTTTTGGCTTTTTGGCTTTGTGACTCTCTCTCTCTTGTATTATATAGATAAGAGAGATAGAGAGTAGAGTTTGTAGAGATTACTCAGATAAGGATTAGAGAATATTTGTTTGACTATTTGTTTGTTTGTGCTTTGTTGACTGGTAGTTGGGCATAATAGGGACCAGGGACAGACAAAAAAAATGTAAAGTTATAAAAAGTTTTTGTTAGTAGTGCTGTGCAGAATAAATTTAGAGTGTCAGTAGTGCCGTAGTGGGATTAGGTTAGATGATTGTATTAAGAAACAATAGTGGAGATGATTTTGAAGATTTGAAAGAGTGTCGAGTTCCCTTTTCATAAATGATTGTATTAAGAAACAATAGTGTTTCGTATTAAGAAACAATGATTTTTGGGTATGTCTTGGTTGATAGTTTATTAATACTATATGGATGTGTATTTAAAAAAAAAAAAAAAAAAAAATCGCTTATCTCCGGTCCCCCTAGCTTGAAATCCTGGGTCCGTCCCTGGTTCCATCCCTTACTCAAAGATTTTTGCTAATGCAAAGGTCAAATTATACGAATACCAAGTAGCATAGAAAGCCAACCAACTAGAGTTAGCAATCCTCGACCCTTCCTGTTGGTCACCTCCTCCAGTGCATTTACTCATAGAAAATTTCGACAGGGCTCTATTCCATGAGACGTCGTGTGCTGGCATTGGAGTGGTCATAAGGAATGCTACAGCCTACAGGAAAGGTGGTGGGTGCTCTATCAGAGAGAACAAACTTACCACCTACGGTGGAAGACGTTGAAGCTCTGACCTGCAGGAGAGCGATTGTTTTTGCAATTGAATTGGGCTTGCAACATGTGGTTTTCGAAGGGGACTCGGCAACTGTCATAAATCACCTTCAAGAAGACACACCATGTTTGGTTTCATTTGGTAACACTATTGCAGATTCAATCTCCCTGGCATCACAACTTGATTCCTTTTCTTTCTCCCATGTATGTAGGTTGGGAAACGCTGTGGCTAATAAGTTGGCCAAGTTATTCAAAAAGTTTGAAACTCCACATGTTTGGGTGGATGATACTCCTATTGAGGTTGATCCTCTTGTATTGATCGACTGCAGTTTTGCAGGAGTTTGAATAAATTTTTGGTCTGGGTTCTCAAAAAAAAAATATATATATATATATATATATACTGCTATTGTGGGCTTTTTTTTCTTTTATCTTTTTCTTTTTTTTTTTGATATTTTAGGTAAGAGGCCTAGATGGGGTATGAGTCCTATATATTATAGAGGTGTGTCTCACCTAGTAACTTGCCCTATCTTGTTGCTTATCATTTATAGACACTAGCCGCGAACCTGCACATTGCATGTGATAATTATTTTTATGGTAGTTTTATTAAAAAAAAATTTACAATTCAAACTAATCTAATAATGAGTAATGTATTTCATAATTTTATTTTTATTTATTATAAGAACAATCATAAATGTAATATAGGAACAATTCAAAACACCAAAAAAATGTAAACTAAAAAAATTATTAAAACTTAACAATAATTAATTGAACCAATATTAGGATAAAATTTTGTTTTTGATAATCTATTAAGGTTATTTTCTTTGTAGAAATTATAATTTCGGCCGCCCAAAACATTTTGTCAAATAAACAATTATTAGCAAAATCTAAGAATTAAATTTCTATACATGCAATGTTATAAAATAATAAAAATAAAAATAAAATTGCAAAAGTTAAAATTTGTCACCTATCCGATTATTTTCGTTTGGCTAATCTTTGCTTTTCTTTAAATAAATGGCATTATAGAGTACTTCTAATACAACTATTAAGAGTACTTTGTCCACCACAAAGGATTAGAAAATAAACAAAAATTAGTAAAGTCTCATAATTTAACATTTAAATTGAGCACTATAAAAGATCATGCTATGTAATAGAATAACATTATATTTTTATATACTATATTTAATTCTTTAGAACGCAATAGGATACCATTTAAAAATCAAAGAGAATAAAAAATAAAAATAAAAGCAACAACAACAATTTAAAAAACAAAACTAAATCACATTAGCCCAAAATAGAGTTTTAAAGAATATAAAAAATTATTAACCTAAAGTAGATATGCAAGAAAAATAATAAAAAAATAAAAAAAAAAATCCACCTAAAAATTTAGAGAGAGAGAGAGAGAGAGAGAGAGAGAACCTTTTTTGTGAGGGAAACTATTCATAGAATAGAAGAGATAGTGACAAATTTATAGTAAGAGGATGTGAATAAGAAGAGACAAAAATAAAGAAAGATGAAGGGAAAGAGGAAGAATGATATTAATGTAGAGGGTAGTGGGGAGATAAAAAGGTAGGGGAGGGAGAAAGATTGAAGAAGTAGTGGAGAGATGAAATGATAAAGGAGAGAGAAAGGTTGGAGAAGTGTAAATATTAAAAAATTAATGTTAAAAACAATTATAAGAAAATTGAAAAAAAAAAAAAAAAAAAAGGCTTCAACGTTTTTTTTTTTTTTTTAAACTTTAAACTGAAAAGGCTCACACAAAACTAAAAATGCTTTGGGTTGGGCTTGATAGTGGAATTAAATAAATAAGAGATGGGCTGGATTAATTATATAGATTTATTATAGGGTGATTGTGGAAGTAAATAAATAAGTAGTGGGCTACATTTATAGGGCTAAAAATTGTAAAAACCATTTTAAAATTGTAGGACAAATTATATTTTAAAAAAGAAAAGAAAAAAATAATGAGGTGGCAGCTGATGTGGCGCAACGTAAGAGTAGCAATTTAAATGCTACACTTCAGTTTTTAGTAATATATAGATTTGTGACCATTAGATTTTTCATTTTTGGAACCCTTAGTGTGAACTTGTTTTTAATTCCTTTCCTTTTCAAAATCCAACAAGAATATCATTGAAGCGAAAGAAAAATATGTGGCAAAAGAAAAACACTTTCAAATGTAGAAAAGAACAGTACCTAGTGTTCTAATTGTGATAAAAATAATTGAACTTATGGGAAAGTATTATAATTGTGTGTTAAATAAGTCATTGACTTGTTCAAATAATTAATAATAAACAATAGGTTAGCTTACAAGGAAAGTTAATCTCTAGTGGGCTGAACTAAATAGTCATAAATAGCTACAAAAACACAAAAAAGGCAAAAAAAGAGAAAAATAAAAGGTACAAGGTAAAATTGATGGGGCACATGGCAGTGAAATTAGACATTAGCAAAGCATACAACCTATTCTAATGGAGCTTTTTACGGCAAATAATGCTTAAGATAGGGCTGCCTATACTGTGGGTGAATGTGGCCATGAAAACAGTACAAACGGCAACTTACTCAGTCCTCATTAATGGTGAGCCTCGAGGACATTTTACTCTGACCCATGGAATTAAACAAGGTGACCCTCTTTCCCCTTATCTCTTTTTGTTTTGTGCTGAAGGTTTGTCCTCTTTGTTGAGAAAAGCCACAGAAACTATAGAGTTGCATGGCATCACTTCGTGTCAAGGTGGCGTCAAAATATCACATCTCCTCTTCACCAATGATAGCTTACTCTTTTGCAAAGCCACTCCAAGTCATCGCTTGCTTGATATCTGGGCCAAGTATAAGGTTGCCTCAAGCCAAGCCATAAATCGCCAAAAGACATCCCTTTTCTTTAGTCATAATACAAGACATGTGAAAGTTCAAATATGTGTATAAACACCCTTGAACGTTTAGACCCCCAAAAAAAAATAACCAATTCAAGCTTTATGACAAACAACTAGTGTGCGGAAAATGAACATAAGCTATAAACAGAATTGGAAATCAATCTAAGCCAATTATAAATCACATCCACAGCAGAAAATAAAAGGCAAAGATAAAGGAAAGAGAGATGCAAACACAAGGACAACACACGATGTGTTATCGAAGAGGAAACCGAAGCCCTCGGCGTAAAACCTCTCCGCCGCCCTCCAAGCGGTCAATAATCCACTAGAAAATGTAGTTGAGGATACATGAACAGCAATAGACCCTCCAAGCCTAATCTACCCGATGTACCTAAGCCCTCCAAGCTTCTTGCTCCAACGAGGTTGCGCCGAACCTTTTTCTTTTCTAGCTTACCGAATTCCGCTACTAGACCGTAGCATCCGCCATCCTTGGCATCTTCCAATGCTTCCCAAAGCTCCAAAAACACTCAACACTCTGAATGGGTGTGGGTAGTGTTTGGATAGAAATCTCCTCTCAATAGGTATGACAATGAGAGAGGGAATGAGAAGAGACTACAAAGATTTCTCTCTAAGAATGAGAAGCTCTCTCTAATTGGGTGGGTGTTTTGAAGAAACTTCTCTTAGGGTTTTTCTTTCTGAATAGCCACACATATTTTGTGGGAATGAGGGGTATTTATACTGGTGTGAGAATGAAATGCGAAGAGTCAGTTTTTCCAAAAACAGGGCTGGCTGGCGACTTGACCTCGCGACTTGACTAAGTCGCGAGTTCAAGCCGCGAGCTAACTTAATGGCCAGTCTGGATTTTTTTCTTGTAGTGCTCCAGGTGGCATGACTGTTCAGCTCCCCTGCATGCTCTGTGCATGTGCAACTTTTGGCGCCTTGCAAGCCGCGAGCCACCCGCGAGTCCTAGCTGCGAGTCTCTGCTTCACTGCACTGTCTTGAGCATTTCTTCACACTCTCTCACACATTACCCTTACATGATTCCCACCTAAATACAAGGTTTCTAAGTGCTATATTACAAGCAAATTTGTCATGGAATAAAGCCAACACATGGTTGGTTAAATTCAACCTTACAATATGCAGTAAAGGAGGAGATACGAGGTTTGATGGGAGCGCAAATTATGACTAGCTGTGAGAAATATTTGGGGTTGCCAATGGTTGGGGGAAGGTCCAAGGTGTTCAAAGAGTTGCAGAAGAAAGTCACAAAAAGAGTCATAGGATGGAAAGAAAAGCATATTTCAAAGGCAAGTCGAGAAGTGCTGATCAAAACTGTCGCCTAAGCGATTCCCACCTACTCAATGAGCCTCTTCAAAATCCCCAAAACAGTCTGTGATGGTATAAACTCTTCTTTATTTAAGTATTGGTGTGGCCAAACTAAGGATGAGAAGAAAATACATTTGATTAATTGGGGAAGACTGTGCACATTTGATTAATTCGGGATATACACACCTTTAAAAAAATTCCAATCATATTCTTGGCAATTTGCTTACATGACTAAGACCTATTGGTGTGTGTATAATCGTACATTGATTAGGAGTGTGCTCATATGTGAGTTGATATACTATTGTGAGTTTCATTTGGTATCTTTTGATACAAGGTCTAGATGAAGTGTTGGTCTTATCTATTTCGTGAGTGTTTGGATTCAGCGTTTCCGCTGAATCCCGCGTCACGTTTTCCTTTTTTTTTCTTTTTTTCTTTTTTTTTTGCTTGCACGCGTTTAAGGGAGCAAAATTTACTATTCATGAGATAAATTTTACTGTTCCATCATTGTTCACGCACTGTTCATCACTATAGTAGCACTGTTCATACATTAAAAAATATTAAAAATGGGTTCCACAGTACTATTCACACATTTAAAAATTATTTTGCTACAGTGTTTTCAGTTTTCAGTTTTCAATTTCAGCAACAATAAATTCAATCCAAACGGACCATTCATATGCATTTCTCGTCTTGTCTAGTTGCTCGCCGTTCTTGGGCTTTTATAGCTAGTTTGCTTGTCAGCCTTGGTTTTTATAATTGATTGTGATTGTTGGGTTTTTGACACTATTGGTGTCTAGTTTTTTGTAATCTTTATTACTAGATTTTGTTATTTTTTTACTAAGTCAATGCCAATGGCTTTCCTAACTTAACACATCACCAGACCGTTTGTCTTGTCAGCTTCTTTTCTCCATCAAATGGTTCTATTTGACCTTCTCTTCCACGCAAATTGATTATCTCTCTCGAGTAAGAACAAATCATTTTAATTCTTCTTTTATCTTGAATGAATATGCTTTATAGAAAAGTGTTTGGAAGCGACTAAATTTCTCGGTTGGAAATAAGTCAAACAAGTGAAATAGTTTCACAAATGCGAATTTGTATTGATGATTGTGTGGTACAATTCTTTGTGATTACAAAAGAGTTATCCTCTGATTCGATCTCCTTAAAAGACTTTGTTGATTGGATTTGTGGTAATGTGATTTTGATTCGAACACCCAATATACTTCAATTTGGCTGAAGAATAGATCGAAGATCTTTGGAACAGAATTATAATGAATCTCTGGCTATGAGCTTGTTGGAAATCCCTTGTTCTTCACGTTCTTCGTGTTCTTCGTGTGTTCTTCGTCTTCGAAGGTTTGTGGTGTAAGTTCTTCGGTGCTTTAGAGGCTTAAATTAGTGGAGCTTCACTGATTTGTGGTTGTTTGAGGTTTCTGGAGGCTTTTGAGCTTGATTCCAGTGAACTTTGAGATCTAGGCAGATAGTTTGGATGATTCTGCTTCGAATGTTCTTTGTATTTGAAGATTTGTGGTGGAAGTTCTTCGGGGCTTCGGAGGCTTGAATCCGTAGAGCTTCACTGTTTTATGATTTGATGATGTTTTCGGACCTTTGAGCTTGATTCCCGCAAACTTTAGGATCTAGGCAGATGATCTGGATGATTCTGCTTCGAATGTTCTTCGATTTTGGGGTTGAAGTTCTTGAAGTTCCTGGAGGCTTCAGGGCTTGATTCCAGCAGGGCTTTTTCACTTTTGAATCCTGTTCCTCTGAATCTTCGTCCTCTGAATCTTTTAGGAAGGCTTCTATTTATAGGAGTTTGGGGGTGGGTGAGTGACATGTGGCGAAGCTTGATTGGTGACACATGTCACAGCCTGATTGGTCCGCTTAAGTCATCGCTTACTCGTGCGAGGTTGCTTGTGTCATCGCTTATACGTGTGAAACTGCTTGTGTCATTGCTTACACGTGCGAGGTTGCTTGTGTCATCGCTTACATGTGCGCTAATGTGTGATTGGTTTTTGCATGACACTTAGAGAATTTCCATTGGCTTTTGAATAGTGATAGCAAAATCTAGTAGCAATACATGGTATTCTGTAATCGGCTGTATTTTGTGGACTTGATAATGCGACGTGTCAGCTTGTGATAGGTCGGGAATTTTCCCTCTCTACAAATGCCCCCTCGAGACTCGTTTACGCACACAGTCTCGGAGTGTGGTGTGGGAATGAGTTTTGAAACAATGGATTTTTGGTACTTGACTCTTTAAGTGAAGTAGTTGAAGGTGGTGAAGCTATTGAAGGTGGTGGAGCTATTGAAGGTGGTGGAGCTTTCAGAAGGATGAGATAATTTCCAAAGAGTAGACCCACCGATATGAAAGGCATTGATGAGACTGAAAAAGGGTCTACAAGTATTTGAACGTACTTGCGTGATGGAGCCTTCTTAGCAGATGTTAAGTTGAAGTAGTTTCAAAAGAGTATTTTGGATCGTTGGCGGCGATCACAAGATGTTGAAGATGGGGAAGATGAGAGAATGGTGGCTGGATATAACATGCAGGGTCATGGAGCTAGCCTCGTGTTCTTAAGAACTTCTGGTGAAGTTATTTCAGAAGATCATGCTTCATATTACAACAAGGACAGGTGGGAAAGTGGTTGAATGCGCATGCGTAACTGTATCACTCAAGTTAAGTTGAGGTAATTTCAGAAGCTTATGGATTCTGGGTATGCTGGTGGTGGCAATGAAGAAGATGGAGATGAAGCAAAGCAAATGGGCAAAACTTACACCACCATTGTGCTGGCCCTGTATGCTAGGACCCTTCTGGTGTAGATGTTTATGGGAAGTACATCTTTGAATATGGGACTGACTGTATGTTGAATGAGGTCCGGCAACAAGTAATTGAATGTGCCTGTGTAATGGGACCATGCTGACGGACGTTAAGTTGAAGTAATTTCATAAGAGTATCTTTTGAAATCCTTCAAGCTGATTTTAAGTTGGAGTAATTCCAGAAAATGAGTTTTAAGGTACCAGCAACGATGACCTTTAGGTCCCATAGTAGTGGGAACATGGAATAAGGCTTTGGTGACCATTTACCGGCACCAAAGGTTGAATTCTGATGAGCTGGCGCCTTGGAGGTTGTTTTAAGTGTTGGATGGAAAACAATTTGTAGGATACCCCAACACTTTTTACCATCTTCATCTATTGCCATTTGGTGGAAAAGCACAGAAAAAATGAAAGATGGAGCTAACTTGTGAACCTGGTTTGGAAACCAAACAAGTTGCTGTTTTTCCTGAACCACTACTTCTGCTGGAAGATCAAGCAATTGGAAAGAGACTACAGGAGCCCTGAGGTTAGGAACAGGCGTGTCCGCTAGACTTGGGTTTCCTGGCCAACCAAGTCCACGGAAGCATGGGAGGACAATGCAGGCCTTGTTATGAGTAATTTTATGGACAAAGGTGGTCGTTAAGTGGAGAAACAAAGTTTGTTTGGATCTCAAAACTGCAATGATATTGTAAATAGGGTTTCGACCAAACCATGGGAGGGTTGATCTCAAACTGATTATGAAGCAAAATCGGTTGCTAGGTATTGAGAATGATGAGGTCATAGTGAGAAATGGTTGTGAAAAGGAGGATTTGAAAATCTGAAAGAAGCAAATCTTCATTTCATGATTCAGTGTTTTTTTTTTTTTTTTGGATGAGTTTTTGATGAACCCGACCCTCCTATTTGTAGTAGAGAGATGAAGAATGGTAGGTAGGTAGTTAAGAATGGTAGTTGAGAATTTTTGGTGAGAATGGTAGGTGGGAACGGTAGGTGGGAATGGTAGGTGGGAATAGTAGGCACCGAACGGGAATGGTAAGTTGGAGACTGGTAGGCACCGAACGGGAATAGCAGATTGAACTAATGACCTAGTGTAATTTCAAGACACACTTGTGAGAGTTCATTTGTACTTTGAAAGGTAAGTCTTGATGAAATCTGGAGAATAACCTTCAGGGGATCCCAATTAAATGGATGAATCTCAAATTTTGATCTCAGGAGCTTAAGTTTGGACATCGTCAATACTTCAAAGATGTGGGTTTGATTGGTGATCACCAAGTCCAAAACAAATAAGTGGATTTCAAAATTAGAATCTTTGTGAAAGTCCGAATAGGACAAGCTTTGCTTGAACGTCTTGATTCTTGGTCAAAGTTCACTTTAAAGCCAATAGTTGTAGAATCACACCATTTGAGCAATTTTGGATTCTCAAATGAAGAAATAGACCCCAAATTCAGAATGTACATGAAAAATTGAGTAAGGCAAGTGTGGCTTGAAAATTTTGACTTTAGGTTGATTTCAACATAAAAGTCAATTATTTTGGAATTTGAGCCATTTGTGCAATTTTTGAGTCTCAAATGATGGAACGGACTCCAAAATCGGAATGTACATGAAAAATTGAGCAAGATAGGTCCATCTTGAAAAATTTGACGTTTGGTCAACATTTGCACAAAAGTCAACTTTTTGGAAATTGGACGTTTGCACAATTTTCAAGCCTCGAATGAAGAAATGGGTCTCAAAATCAAAATTTACTCGAAAAATTGAGCGGGACAGATTCGTTTTGAAATTTTTGACTTTTTGGTCATGGTCAAAGGTCCGCTTAATCAAAGAACCCCATTTTTTTTTTTTTTTTTTAATTTCAGGCGGTTCAGATCCGGGTCAAACCGGGTCGGTCCAGGTCAAAGGGTCAGACCGTAGTGGGTGGTGACGTCATGGATGACGTCACTGCTCTAGACACGTGTGGCACGAGTGGAGGATGACGTCATCCATGACGTCATAGGGCACGTGTGGCACGTACGAGCGCCTGGCTGTCAGTGTCGGCGCGTGAAACTGAAGGCAGCATTTGTCGGAGCTTCAAGAGGCGCGTGGCGGCGCGTGGCTGTGTTTCTGGCCTTGAATTTTTCAGGTTTTGTAGTTCTAAGGCAGTAAAAGACCCCTGTATGGTCAGTTTTGTAAAATTCTGAGCAGGTTTGCACAAATTTGAAAGCCTAGGTCGCGGTTCATTGAGATATTGTGGCGGCGCGTGGTGGAGTGTGCAGCCGGTTTTGGGCTTGAAATTTTTGGGTTTTGTTTATCGTGGGCCGATGGATCTAGTGATGGCACCCGTTTTGTGAAAATTTTCTCAGACTTGTGCAGATTTGAATGAGAAACCGGCGGGACGTTTTGGAGTTTGTGGCGGTGCGTGGCGGCTCCGTTGCTGAAGATCTTCCTGGGTTTTGTTCATCAAAGTCCTTAGAAGATTTCTGTGGGTTGATTTTTTGTGAAATCTTGTTAGAAATTGTAGAAATCTAAAATGGGAGACCGCAGCCATTGTTGGACGTGTTGCCACCTTGGTCTTCTTTGGCGGTGGCCATCCTGACAATATTTGACAATCCAGGCAGGAGTGGCTTCAAAGTAACCACTGAGTGTCTCTGCTATTTCTCAAGGGGTTGGTGGCACAGTGAAACAAGAAGCTTCCCTTTGCCGGCCTAGAACCTCATTCACAGTCTAGTGCTATAGTTTTTTCCTCTCTGTAGGCCAATAGGTTGTTTTTGAGGTCTAGTGTAATTTTTTTTTTCTTTCTGACAGCATGATACATTTATGAGCTTTTACATTTGTGATTTTTCAAATGGGTATGTCACCCTTTGAAAATATGGCACTTTTAACTTTTTACATGTGTTTTTCCTTTTGTCTGCTAGCTTCTGAGGATCTCTATATAAAGCCACTCAAGGCATGCACTAACTTGTACAAGCAGCATCTCTGATGGGTAGCATAATACTCTAAGTGTAGAGAAATTATGCCTTTTTTTTTTTTTTTTTAATTTTTAGATATATATATATATTTTTTTTATGACCTGCTTTATTCGTACTGATTTTTTTTTCACAAGCTAGATATTGGAAATGAAGCCTCTTTTTTTTTTTTTTTTTTTAGATGTGCCATGAGATTTTCTTCTGATAAGCTCTTTGTTGTTGCTTGTTTTTGTTATGCAGCATGCTCTCCTTGGCAATTAAGCTGCACCAACACTTTTCTTTTCAACGCAGCCATTTCAAGAGTCTTTGCAACGTGGCCGCATCAAGAGTTTTTACCACGAAGCCGTGCCAGCATCTGTCCTTGTATTGAAGCCGTGCCAACATTCAATTTTGTCATGAAGCAACGTCAACACTTCATTCGTGCCAACATTCATCTTTGTCAGAAAGTTGCCTCGACATTTTATTTGCATTGAGGCCACATCTACACTTCATCCATGTTGAAACTGTAAAAATATTCATCTTTGCCATGAAACCATGTCAACACTTCATTTGTGCCGAGGCCATGAAGTCACGTCAACACTCCATTTTCACCGAAGTCGTGCCAACGTTCATTTTTGCCATGAAGCTACGACAACACTTCATTTTTGTCAAAGCCATGAAGCCACGTCAACACTCCATTTTTGCCGAAGCCGTGCCAACATTCATCTTTGCCATGGAGCTACGACAACACTTCATTTGTGCCAAAGCCATGAAGCCACGTCAACACTCCATTTTCGTCGAAGCCGTGCCAACGTTCATCTTTGCCATGAAGCCATGACAACACTTCATTTGTGCCAAAGCCATGAAGTCACGTCAATACTCCATTTTCGCCGAAGCCGTGCCAACGTTCATCTTTGCCATGTTGCCACGACAACACTTCATTTGTGCCAAAGCCATGAAGCCACATCAACACTCCTTTTGCCGAAGTCATGCCAACGTTCATCTTTGCCATGAAGCCACGACAACACTTCATTTGTGCCAAAGCCATGTAGCCACGACAACACTTTATTTGTGCCAAAGCCATGAAGCCACGTCAACACTCCATTTTCACCGAAGTCATGCCAACGTTCATCTTTGCCATGAAGCCACGACAACACTTCATTTGTGCCAAAGCCATGAAGATGTTGAAACATGCTACCAAGAATTTTGATATTGCACGAACATGCTGGTAGAGGAGAGATGATGCCACACCGACTTCAGATATATAATTTATCATCATTCTGGAGGAAGTTGACGTCATCCAGATTTCAGAGACATGATGTGAAATGACACCACTCAGAAGGGAGATGATGTGGTTCTAATTTCAGGGCTATGAAGTGGCACAACCTAAAAGAGAGACGATGTAGCCTAGACTTGGAAGGTACAAAGAGATGCCCCCAGGAGATAAATGATGCAAAGTATACCTCAGAGATGTGGGAGGATGGCCACAGAAAATGAGCAATGCCATGAAGACTTCATTTCTTGCAAAAGAGGTTGGAGATTTTATTTTACTTCACAACCAAGCATCAACCTATGTTTATCATCATTTCAAAGAAAGTTAAGCAACATCAACTCCTTACAGTCTTCATTTTCTACTACGTCGATCTTTGGTCATTCTATTGAGCAATGCCTTGCCAACCAAAGAGACCTTAAAAGCGCATTAATGACTGTTGGAAAACTCCTCAAGTTAGACTAGTCATCCTTCTTCTTTTCATGTGACTGGCCATTCTATTAAGCTGCCTACGTACCCCGGAGAGGGATCAAGTCATCACGTAGTCCAAAAGATCTTTTTTTTTTTTTTTTGATGATTTCCTTTTTCTTTTTTTTGATCTTTTTTTTTTTTTTTGATGATTTTTTTTTCTTTTTCTTTTTATTTTTTTTTTTTTTTCAATAATTTTTTTTAGTGCGTGACTGAACTCAGCAAAAGATACTAAGTTGCCTACGTACCCTGAAGAGGGATCAAGTCATCACGTAGTTCAAAAGATTTTTTTTTTTTTTTTTTTTTTTTTTTTTTTTTTTTTTTTTTTTTTTTTTTTTTTTTTTTTTTTTTTGCAAAAAAAGGGGCGCAGTGTGTAATAGTGGGTATCACCATTGATCGAACCCGAGACCTTGGCCTCAAGGGAGACACGGGCGTCCAACCGTTACGCCACATTCGCAATTGTTGACATGGAGTGGAATTAATTTCTCCTTATTGGTACACTTTCAAGCCTAGAAGCATTTGAGGAACTTCCCATTGATGGGGCCGATCCTTGCATCATCATTGTTGATCAACTTGTGAGCTTGGTTAGTGTTTGCCCCCTACTTGAGAGTTGGAAGTACATCATAAGCAACGGTCATATGGTTCGACCTAACAACTTCATTGAAGTCTAGATCAATCTTGTTTTCTTTGGCAAAAAGGAGGGCTCACGTGTGTAATCCTCGCCCCATGCCCCACAGTTTTTCATGGGTACCAATTGTGCAATAGTGGGTATCACCATTAATCGAACCCAAGACCTTGGCCTCAAAGGCGACATAGGCATCCAACCACTATGCCACACTCACAAATGGTGCCATAAAGGGGGATTAATTTTTCTTTATTTGTACATTTTCAAAGGTAATGAGAAGACATCACGTACCCTTGCAGCGGTATAGTGGGTAGTTTAAGCTATTACCGAGGAGCAATTCTCGATTTTCAAGTGTAGAAGTGTTTAAGGAACTTCCCATTGATGGGGCCGATCCTTATGCCACTATTGTCAATTAATTTGTAAGCTCCAATGGTGTTTGCCCCCTGCCTGAGAGTTGGAAGTACATCACAAGCAACGGTCACGTGGTTTGACCCAACAGCTTCATCAAAGTTTAGATCAATCTTACTTTCTTTGGTAAGCTTCATGATTTGTTCTTTGAAGACAAAGCATTTTTGGATTGGGTGGCCAATGATGCGATGATATTTGCAGTAGTTAGGGTCATCAACTTTCCCCATGTCTTCTAGCCGCTTGCATTCTGGCAATTCAATCAACTTCAACTGCAATAGTTGTTCTAAGATGTTTGGCACATCTTCATCGGGGAACGGATATAGTTTTTGCTCACGTTCCTTAAAGGTCAAGCGACGCACTTCGTTCTTTTGCCATCCTTCGTTCTTTGAGGTTGCTTTTTGCATTCCTATCATTCCTCCTTACTTCCTTTATGCTTTCCTCAAGTATGGGAGGGTTTGTACTTCCGCGGCTAGCAATGCTCAACTCCATGTCATGAGCATGAGTTGCTAACTCTTCAAATGTTTGGGGCTTTATCCCTTGAAGGATGTAAAGAAGTCCCCAATGCATGCCTTGGATGCACATCTCTACAACAGATATTTCAGAAAGTCTATCCTTGCAATCTAGACTCAAAGAACGCCACCGATTGATATAATCGACCACTGGCTCATTTTCCCATTGCTTGGTATTAGTAAGCTCCATCATGCTCACCGTGCGACGTGCGCTATAGAATCGGTCAAGAAACTCTCTTTCAAGTTGCTCCCAACTGTCAATTGACTCAGGTTCTAAGTCTGTATACCAATCAAAGGCATTTCCCTTGAGTGAACGGACAAATTGCTTTACAAGGAGGCTTCCTTGAGTCCCTGCATTCTCACAAGTTTCTACAAAGTGAGCAATGTGTTGCTTAGGATTTCCTTTGCCATCAAACTGCAAGAACTTGGGGGTTGATACCCATTTGGCATTCTTATTTTGTCGATGCGCTTTGTGTAGGGTTTTGAATATGTGAGAGAACTTGTAGAAGAACCTCCATATTGTGCTCGGATGGTATTTGTTATCATGTCTTGTAATTGTTGGACTGACAATGAAGCAACTGAAGTAGATTGTTCTCGTCGGGGAGTGTTTTCAATTTCTCTCCCTTCGTCATCCTTTGCAGATGTGAATTTATGACCATGGCTTGATTCACCAAGATCTTGTACTTCAAGTTTGTTCATCAAAGTTGCAATTTGGAGGTCCTTATCTTCAAGTGCTTTTGTGAGAAGGACAACCCTTTGTTCCATTTCGGCCATCTTTTCTTCCATGGTAGAGGTGTTAGTCATCATGACTGACACAACTTCCCAAGATGATGGAGAAGAAAGTGATTTGATGTGAGCACGTGGAATCTCATCTTTTGGGTTCCCTTTGATGGGAGAGAAATCGTGTGACCAACTTCTTGTGAAGGAAGAAGGGGATTTGCCCCCATACTTGAAGTGTTCCAAGGTGGAGACGTCCTTGTTGATGACCTTGTTTCTTGTAAGAGGGTCTAAGGAGATGATTGTCTGGATCTTGGCTTCCTTGGTTGTTTGATATTGAAGTTGATTGTTTGCTTTGGGTTGGCTACAATTGATTACACCAATGCAGTTGTTGGTGGTAGCCGTACCAAGTTTAGTTGAAGCAGCTATTGTTGAAGCTTGAATGTTCTTGCTAGAAGCCATTGGAGCTGGTAGCAAGATGATGTAGATTTCTTTCTTTGAAGGAGAATGAGATGGGAGGCAGAGATGTCCCACTGGGCGTGCCAGAATTTGGAAGCGACTAAATTTCTCGGTTGGAAATAAGTCAAACAAGTGAAATAGTTTCACAAATGCGAATTTGTATTGATGATTGTGTGGTACAATTCTCTATGATTACAAAAGAGTTATCCTTTGATTCGATCTCCTTAAAAGACTTTGTTGATTGGATTTGTGGTAATGTGATTTTGATTCGAACACCCAATATACTTCAATTTGGTTGAAGAATGGATCGAAGATCTTTGGAACAGAATTACAATGAATCTCTGTCTATGAGCTTGTTGGAAATCCCTTGTTCTTCACGTTCTTCGTGTTCTTCGTGTGTTCTTCGTCTTCGAAGGTTTGTGGTGGAAGTTCTTTGGTGCTTTAGAGGCTTGAATCAGTGGAGCTTCACTGATTTGTGGTTGTTTGAGGTTTCTGGAGGCTTTTGAGCTTGATTCCAGTGAACTTTGAGATCTAGGCAGATAGTTTAGATGATTCTACTTCAAATGTTCTTTGTATTTGAAGATTTGTGGTGGAAGTTCTTCGGGGCTTTGGAGGCTTAAATCCATAGAGCTTCACTGATTTATGATTTGATGATGTTTTCGGACCTTTGAGCTTGATTCCCGCAAACTTTAGGATCTAGGCAGATGATCTGGATGATTCTGCTTCGAATGTTCTCCGATTTTGGGGTTGAAGTTCTTGAAGTTCCTAGAGGCTTCAGGGCTTGATTCCAGCAGAGCTTTTTCACTTCTGAATCCTATTCCTCTAAATCTTCGTCCTCTGAATCTTTTAGGAAGGCTTCTATTTATAAGAGTTTAGGGGTGGGTGAGCGACACGTGGCGGAGCTTGATTGGTGACACATGTCACAGCTTGATTGGTCCGCTTAAGTCATCGCTTACACATGCAAGGTTGCTTGTGTCATCGCTTACACGTGCGAAACTGCTTGTGTCATTGCTTACACGTGCGAGGTTGCTTGTGTCATCGCTTACATGTGCGCTGATGTGTGATTGGTTTTTGCATGACACTTGGCGAATTTCCATTGGCTTTTGAATAGTGATAGTAAAACCTAGCAGCAATACATGGTGTTCTGTAATCGGCTGTATTTTGTGGACTTGATAATACGATGTGTCAGCTTGTGATAGGTTGAGAATTTTCCCTCTCTACAGTGTTTTTGAATTTTGGTGTGTGGAATTGCGCCCAACATGAAGATCAATACTATAGTTTTATCTTGAAGCGCTATTCTGTATAAAAAAAAATATAAAATAAAAATAAAAAATCCATTTTATACGGAATTCTACTCCAAGTAAAAAACAGCCTTCAAAAACAACACATTCACTTAATTCTATAGTTAGTGAGATTTTTCAAATTAAACTTGCTCTTTAGTGTTAAAAACTAGTGCATTCACATAAATAAGTTCCAACAAAATCAAAATCTTCATAAAATGAAATGGCACTCTCCCCCTTCCCCTTATACAATGTTGTACACATTTGCTTAGTTTATGATCTAAGATTTACATTGCTATTGCTAGTACAATTTAAACTTAG
The DNA here is from genome assembly GCF_001633185.2 of Quercus lobata. Classification (NCBI taxonomy): domain Eukaryota; kingdom Viridiplantae; phylum Streptophyta; class Magnoliopsida; order Fagales; family Fagaceae; genus Quercus; species Quercus lobata. Next base: position 46,853,800 of record NC_044909.1, read on the forward strand.
AATTACTCTATTCTATTTACTACTATTTAAGGGTTTTCTCTTGGGATCCTCTTTTTTTTTTTTTTTTCCTTTTTTTGTTCAAAGATGCCCCTGCACTCCTATGTTTAAGTAAAAACAAAACTAAAGGACTATCCGATAAAAATACAACTCTAACTCTCACTAAAACATTGCCTAAAAATAAAATCACTCTCCTGTTGATTTTCAAATTACTTTATTCAATTATAAATTCTAAATGCAAAATATTAATGAGAAAATATGTAATCAACGTGCACTCTTGGTGTGATGGTCACTTCACAAGTATAAGTGTTTGTAGGGTGTGGAGGACAAGAATCAGGGTTCAAGTCTCCAGAAGGGAACTTTACACACATATACACTTAGATTATTCAAGAGTAAAATTTTTATCTTATATCAAAAAAATATTAATGAGAAAATGTGTAACCACGTAACCACCGCACACCCTATGTGCAGTGATTATTCCACAAGTGCTTGTCTGCGCGGTGGTTATTACACAAGTGCTTGTGGGATGTGGACGGTAAGAGTCGAGGTTCAAGTTTTTAGGAATAAGTTTCACACATATATACAGAGGTAATGTGCAAAACAACAATGCAAAAGAATTGTATATAGTTAGTTAGGCAACGTTTGAAACAATAAAAGAAAGTAGCATCTCAAGTTTTAGAAACTCGAGATCCATGTTAGAAAAAGGCCACATAGATCTCGAGTCTTTAAGACTCGAGTTTTATGCGAAAAAATTTCACCTATAGTGGCGTTTTTAAGCCTTTCAGTGACGTTTTAAATCCCTATAGCAACGTTTTCCTGGAAAAATTTTTCTTAAGTACAGATTTAATGAGTCCTATAGTGGCGTTTTTAAGCCCTATAGTGACGTTTTATAGACCTATAGCGGCGTTTTTATTCAATTAATGGAAATTGAGTCTTTAAAACTCGATTTTCAACTTAATTTTTTCCCACTTTAAACTAATCCACATACAAATCGAGACTTAAAAACTCGATTTTTATCTTGGAACTCGAGTTTTAGACACTCGAGATGCTAGTTTTCCACATTGTTTTGAAACGTGACCATTAACTAAATTTTTTAATATTTATTGTTATTTAGAAAAAAAATTTCATATATACACTTAGATTATGCTAGAATAGAATTTCTATTTTGTATAAAAATAAAATAAATAAATAAATAAATAAATAAAAATATATGAGAAAACCTATAAACCTTAAATTGGAATGAATGAAAAATTATAACACTAAAAAAAAATTACTCAAAGTCTCTGAGACTCTAAAAATAAATTAGAACAGTTGGAGTTCAGCACGTACGTTTGGAGGTGAGCACGAACATCAGCACTTACGTTTGAACTTTTTCTTTTTTTCTATCGTAGAAGTCAATGCGAGTCTGCGATCCCTTGCATACTGCATGACGAAATATCATATACAAAACCTATATAACTAATATAGAATTAACAAAGGAAATATAACTTCAAAAACAAAAACAAAGGAATGAGTCTGTCTAAAAAAGTTCATGAAAAAGTCAAACAAAGAGCCATTCATTTCACCTTTATTATATTGGGTTGGTGGTACGTACGCATCCATGACCATGAGACCAAGACAGTTGCTGATTATATATTTAAGGAACTCTGTTTTCCTTTGTTTGACACTTAGAAATAAGATAGTCTAACTCTCTGCTTTTCTTTAACCCATTAACCCACTAATTATTTTGAAATTATCTCTGAATGGCTCACAAAAGCAAGATTTTGATAATTGGAGGGACTGGATACATTGGAAAATACATAGTAGAGGAAAGTGCGAAAGCTGGGCACCCCACTTTTGCGTTGGTCAGAGAGAACACAGCTTCTAATCCTGAAAAGTCTAAACTCATTGAGAGCTTCAAGAGCTCTGGAGTGACACTTCTCAATGTATGTACAAAGTCTAGTTCTCCACAACTTGCGTGTGTTTAATACTTTGGCCTAGTATATTGATCTTGAAAGTCGTAATTTTTCACAGGGAGACATCTATCATCATGAGAGCTTGGTGAAGGCAATAAAGCAAGTCGATGTAGTTATCTCCGCAGTTGGAAATCAACAGACAGCTGATCAGGTGAATATTATTGCTGCCATCAAAGAAGCTGGAAATATCAAGGCAAGGCACATATCTTTCCTCAAACTTTTTCATATTTTCCAATTTTTTTTTTCCCTCTTTTCTAAATTTGCTTATTTAGTTTCAACAACCTTTGGCCTTTGTTACCAATCATCCTTTAAATTTAAAATGTTTTATTTAATCTCTTTACTTTCAAAATTGTTTCAAAAAGATACCAATCACCATAAAATAAATGAAAATTGAAGATGTGAGAAATGGAATTCATGTCATGTCATAAGCCCAACATCCTCAAAGTGACCTCAGTTTCATTAATTCATTTATTATTTCATCAACTTACTTTTATCAAATGATGGTAATGACTTTTTTGAAACATGTTAAGGCAAAAAAGCAAAAGTTGATGACCTAATATGCAATTTAACTTCTTCTATTACCTGTTTAGCTTGTAATTGTTGAACTAAATGAGAAATCAAGAAACTTACATTATATACAATGAAATATTGGTGGGTTTCAGAGGTTCCTCCCGTCCGAGTTTGGAAGTGCTGTGGATCCTGCCAAGGTAGTCGATCCAATTAAACATCATCTCGGGGTCAAGGCTAGCATCCGAAGATCCATCGAGGCCGAAGGAATTCCATACACCTACCTTGTGTCCAATGGCTTTGCTGGGTACTTTTTGCCCAACTTCGGAATTGCACTTACTGGTGGCACTGGCAGTCTCACAGCTCCTCCTAGGGACAAAGTAGAAATAATTGGAGATGGAAACACCAAAGGTATTAATATAAATTCAATCATCTTTCTCATTAAACTTGTCAAGACTTTCTCATTTGCTTATGTATGTGCGTGCGTGTGTGCACCTTTTACTAGATATAAGTCAACTAGATCAACTACTTTGGTTACAGATGACCAAGTAATTGTTATTTTCTATGTTAACAGTAATTTTTTCCAAAGAAGAGGATATTGCGACTTATACCATAAAAGCAGTGGACGATCCAAGAACCTTGAACAAGGTCCTTCATATTAGACCCCCGGCAAATATTTTGTCCTTCAATGAGATTGTTTCCCTATGGGAGAAGAAGATTGGCAAGACCCTTGAAAAAACTTATCTTCTGGAGGATCAACTTCTAAAGAAAATCCAAGGTTAGTAAGAACAATTTCACCTGTTGATTTATAGTGTTTTCTTATAGATCTAATTTGGTTTGGATCATATATCCCCTCCTCCCTTAGACGTGTGAGTTTTTTCGATCTAATTTGTTAGGACACACTTTGTTACCACATTCGGAATTTGGATAATTATTAAGGGAGTTGTATTATATTCTTCATTTCTTAGTACTGTTAGTCAAACCAGCTGACTGTAACACCAAAGATTCGCATATTAGAGACAATACTAAAAAAATTTAATTAGAAGTGACTATGTACACATTAGTTGTATTTGACTGTTTTTCTGAACGACTGACTTCATTTCATCAATATTTAGTGCATAACTTGTTTGGTTTCTGATTGAAAATTTTGGTTGGCATAAATATAATAAAAAAGGAAGTAATCCTCCTATTGATTTGAGCAGTTCCATGTGCTAGCCAGAGAATGTTGACAGTTTCATAGATGGTTGGGCTATCTGATACTTATTTTTGCTTTTCTGCAGAGTCTCCCAGTCCTTTAAACCTCTTCCTATCCATTGGCCACGCTACATTTGTGAAGGGAAATCTTACAAACTCTGAGGCTAAGGCTTCTTTTGGCGTGGAGGCTTCAGAGCTTTATCCAGAGGTGAAATACACCACTGCAGATGAATACTTGGACCAGTTTGTCTAAAACTTGGAACATTCCTTTGTGGCAATGTGTTTACTATCTTACAATGTACAATAAAAATAAAGGGAAATATCTATTGCACACACAGTGTTGTGTGTGAAATAGACATTGCTCAAAAATAAAATCTATGTTGTGTATGTGCCATTTGTTACTTGTTTGTTATGTCCTCGTTTGTGTCATGTAAACCTTTGGATTGGGTCCTTAATTTGTAAATTTGTTTCCCGGTGAATATGTTAGTCAAATTGTGCTTCTTGTGATGAAATTTTTAAAAATCCTTGTTATGAGGTTCTTTGTTGTAGAACATGTGAAGTACTCGGTGTCTCAAAGCAGATACTCTTTTGCTTTTGCTAATGGAGTGCCATAAAAAATTCATCCGAACCCGATGTTAGCTAGTAATTTGTGCATCGTGGGACTTGTGGTTATGAACTGTGCATCAATTAAAGTAAATATTTAGATCCAAGTATTGCAAAATAAGGTCTTTTGATAGGCTAGCAGTTTGCTTACTATGATAAAAAAGATTTTTGTTGTTCACTTGATATCTTTAAAAATTTTGTAAAATTACACTTTGCAATCAAACATGAATTTCTCTTAAATTTAATAATAAAAACAGAATTTATAAGTTTATTTTATTGATTTACAAAAAAAAAAAAAAAAAAAAAAATCCAATCATATTTTTGGGAGATTTGGTTATATTTGTTGGTGTGTGTTAACAACACTTGGCCATATGTTTAATCATATACTGCTATAATGGGCTTTTTTCTCTTTTCTTTTTTTTTTTTTTTTTAGGTAAGAAGCCTAGATGAGGTGTGAGTCCTATTTATTACAAACGTGTGTCTCACCTAGTCGCCTGTTTAGTTGCTTGTATTTCTTGGGCTTTAATAACTTGCCCCATCTTGTTGCTTATCATTCTTCGTTTTTATAGACACTAGTTGCTAACCTGGGAAAATTTAGAAAAATGTTCAAGAAATTCATTTTTTTTTTAATTCATCTTCCACTAGATTAATGAAAGCTATAAGATTAATAATTCCTAATATTCATGTACTTAAACAACAAATTTAAACGGTTAAATGTTGCAAGTTTGATGAATCCATAATTATAACCCTTAAAAATACTTCATTCCAAACTTACAAAAGTAAATTTATGAATTTTTACTCCTCCTTTGGCAAGCACAATTATTTTCCAATTAAATCTCCTTTCAAATAGTGTTTCTTAGTATTGGTACATTTTGTAGTTGGAAAAGAAATGCGCAATTCTAATACCCCTCATGGTTTTGTTCTCCCCCAAAGCACACAGTAGTGGGGGAAAAGGCCTCCACACATTAAAGGGAGGTTATTCCTTATAAACACATTCTCATGTGCTTCCCTAGGCGATGTGGGATTCCATGGAATGCAAGACCCCCCTTTTGGGTCACTACAATCCACCCCCCTTACGGGCACACACATCCTCGCGTGTGGGGCCCACACTTCCAGCTAAGGCATGGCTCTGATACTATCTGAAATGACTTCATCCCACCTGTGTAGATATTGTCCACTTTGGGGCCTCATACTCCTCACGGTTTTGTTCTTCCCCAAAGCACATAGCAATGGGGGAAAAGGTCTCTACCCATTAAAGGGAAGTCATTCCTTATAAACATATTCTCATGTGCTTCCCTAGGCGATGTGGGATTCCATGGAATGCAAGACCCCCCTTTTTGGGTCACTACAGATATATTTAATGAGGCATGTTATATAAACTAAAAAAAAAAAAAAAAAATTGTCAAATGTTTTTTGATATTCACTTGGTTGAAAACACAATCGCTGGTATCTAACAAATTTCCACTTTGAATTCATTAAATTTTATTAAAATGCAAAACTCCATTTAAGACTAACAGGTATTTGCTAAACTATTTAGCCTTGCAACTATATAAGTTGATAGTGTATATATTGTGTGCGGGAATGTGGATATGCGTACACAAAACACAAAATTAAAATATAAATTCTGTGTTCCTACTTCTCTATAAAATCTAAAAGGGAATAAAAACCGTCATCATAGTTGAATAAAAATTTTATCTGGAAGCATAATGTAAAAGACATTTCTTATTAACTTATATCCCAAAATTTTAAGGAACATCTCAAGAAGTTTAGTAGCTAAACATAGCTTTTAGTAACTATAGAATTCAGCAAGAACTTTCAATATCTAGCCTAATTTACAATTTTTTTTTTTCAATAAGTAACCTAATTTACATACATGACAGCTTAGCAACTGAGAGAAGACTTCCACTAAAACTTCTATGACAGCATCAACCCCTAAACTTGTCAACATGTGCTAATCCAAAATGGTTCCTCTTTCCTTTTGATTCAATTTTCCCACCATGTTCTATAATATGTTACATACAATCATCACAGAACTCCTAATCATAACTTGAGGCAAGTTTTCAAGAAATCCATAGAATTCCAGTTTATGGTTTTCTTCCACTCTGTGTGTGAGAGTGTACTATCAAGTACACAATTCAATGTAAGCATTCATCTCTAGTCTAGAAAAAGAAAAGAAAAAAGGTAAATAATCATCAATTGAATTATTTCCATTTAAAACAGATTTTGGATGCATGTTTGATTCGATAACTCAATAAAAAAAATAATTAATAGGAGTTTCTTTGAATATATTATTTTGAACCTATGACTTTAAATAGAATCTATATAAGATTTCAAAGAAACTATTATGCCTTTATAGCTTAATATAAATGAAAAACAAAAACCTTGAGATAGAAGACAGGTAGCTCATTATCTTTGTCTAAGTCCCCCCACATCACCATTCACATCCAGCAAATCAATACGAAATACAAAACACAAACATAGAAAACTCATAAAATTTTCCCCACAGGTAAAACTATAGTACAAATACAAAATAAGTTTGTCACTGAATCCTTTACATTGAAACAATAAGCAACGGAAATTAATAAATCGAAGAGAGCTTTAAAAAAGAGCATCAAGAACTCTCATTTCCACCTTCATGTTTGTGTATCGAATTGATGTTAGTTGCATTGAAGACTATACATAAAATAAAAACCCATAAACAATTTCATCTAGAATAAGAAAATTGTGTTATTTCAATTTCAACTAACAAATCAAAAGGCAAAGCTATATTAGGGGAGGGAAAAGAATTGAAACAAAAACATGCCTACAGACTACTTGGATGTTCATGGCCTTCATGTTGGACTTAAGTTTTTCATGGCTTTCTTGTTAGACTCAAGTTGGATTCCTAGGTAGTAAAAGTTTATAAAATTTTCACACTATTACATTCCCCAAAATTCACCAAATTTGAAACAATATTCTAACTGCAAAATTTATGAACTAAAACCCCAATAACTTGCTCAAAATTTAAAAATTAACAAAATCGAAATTCTTTCATTTAAAAAAAAAAACTTTTTGGGTAAACTCTATAAAATAAGCAAATTTAAGACAGAGAGAGAGAGACTTATTGTGCACAAAAGCCCTAAGAAACTCGAGCCCTGAGGAACTTATAGCTAAAAATTATAAAAATTGAAACCCAAAAAAAAAGTAAAAATCTCATTTAACCAAGCATAACATAATATTTAACTTCTCCAACTAACATACTACATATATAGTAGTACATTCTTTTGAAGCAACCAAAAAAAGACATAAGAAAGAACGAAGGAGGAAAAAAACTTCAAATGCAGTAATTAAATTATGCTTACTACCAAAAAAATAAAAATAAAAGAAAAAAAAATAAACAATGAATAAAGAATCATATGTAACCCTTGCTTAATGATGTACAGCTACAAACATGAAGAAAAAAAAAATGCAAGCATCTGCAACGAAAGAAGTTATTAAGGTGTTCATCTTTTGTTTGAATAACTCTTGGCCTTTTCTGTTAGTTTATCTACTCTATTATCAATTTATCATAGCTAAATGTGGCAATACCTAATTATGTGACAATTAAATCAATTAGACATTTAAATACATCCAATCAATGAAAAATCATCTATATAAACACAGGAAATTAGTATTATTGATTAAGGTACGGATATAGGCTTCAGAACAATCCATAATGACCCTCCCACTCAACATAGCAAGTAGCAAAACCACCAAATTGACATAGAAGATAGACGTACATATAACAAAGTCACATGTATTATGGCTACAATCTAAGGTTCAGATCATAAGCTATCCATTGTAGCGTGGCAAGAATAATGTAAACCACATATGGAGATTGATCTACAGGCTGCAGCTATTCAAAAACAATGAATCTTGATATGTTCCTTCTTCATAATGCCAACCTACACACAGAAGGTGGAAACATTCTTCCTCTGATCCCCTTGAAGTTGTATAGCCTCAACTTGACATAAGCCTAATAAAAATAATCATAGATTGGGGTAATTTTCCTTACCATAATTTCTAACCTTTTCTCTACAGCCAACGGCAACAACTAAAAATACACCATAAACTTAATACCCAAATAGGAAAACATAGAAGAATTAACCCTAAAATTTTTAAATACACATAGAAAATAAAATTTTAGTATACCTCGATAGCTCGTACAGAGGAGGCAGTAACAACTCCTTGCCATTAAGGTTGACAATGGCCTTGAACCTAGGCCTGTGGTCGAATCAATTTGCCTCCTGCAAAAGGATATGGATAGGAAACGAAGTGTTGATTGAATTACTAAAACACAAAAGAGAGAGCAATGCATCTAATAATTGAAATTAGCAAAACCCACTACAAGGCTCCAAACCCATCAATCTAAGCAAATCATTCAGAAGAAACAGTCCCAAATGAAACATGAGCAAAGGTGAAATACCTGAAATGAATACCTAAAGTGAATCATCCATTTTGAGCTCTTCTTTAAATTTGCTGTTTTTTTATTCAATTAAATGAGGAGTTTTGAAACCGTGTAAGATAGGAAGAGCAAAAGGACAGGAGATAGTGATGAGGTATGAAGGAGTGATTCCCTTAAATAAGGAAAGGAAGAGACAAAGAAAGGTAGAGAGAGGTTGGAGTTAGAAAGCCGAAGGTCTGAAGTGTTGAATTTGTCTTTGGAAGAGAGAGAGGTTGGCGTTAGTCATGCTAAAGGTCTGAAGAAGAAGGAGAAAGGGTTGGCGTTTAAAGGAATAAAGAGTTGGATTTGGGCTTAATGGTGGACAACAACGTAACATTCATTTTTGGGCTTTAAGTTTAACTTATTGAGATTAAAGCTATTAAGATTGGGCTTTATGGTGGAGATGGCTGGAAATCATTTTCTTCTTAATAGTATTTTAAAATTAGGGAAAAATTTAGCAAAAGTATTTTAAAATTATCGAAAAAATTCAGGAAAAAAAAAATTAGAAATGACGGGGCGGCTGATGTGACTCAACAGGAGCGTAGCAACATTAAATGCTATACTTCAACTTTTAGTAATATATAAATTTGTGACGTTCATCAAAAAAATTATAGACGTTTGTGACCATTGGATTTTTCATTTTTGAAACCCTTGGTGTGAACTTGTTTTTAATACCTTTACTTTTGTCAATCCAACAAGAATATCATTGAACCAAGAGAAAAATGTGGCAAAGGAAAATCACTCTCAAGAGAAGAAAAGACGTTTGGAAACAGCTTATTTAGTTGAAACTGAAAACTTTTTGCTGAAAGTGTAAAAATAAAAAGTATTAAAAGCTAGCTGAATAGTACAATGAGACTCGTGAATAGTACCAAAAAAGTGCAATGAGATTCATGAATAATACCAAAAATAAGCTAAAAACTCAAATATGATGAACTTTTCATCACATCTCATAATTGAACTGGTGGGAAAGTATTATAATGGTGTGTTATATAAGTCATTTACTTGGTCAAATAATAGGTTAGCTTACAAGGAAAGCTCCAATGGGCTGAACTAAACACTCATAAATGGCTGCAAAAGCCCAAAAAATGCAAGAAAATAGAAAAATAAAAGGCTCGAGGTAAAATTGATTTAGATCCACACATACAATGGGACGAGGCACATGGTATATAGTTAAGGCCCATGTTTATACAAACCCCTATATTTTAAGATATCAAAAAAAGTTCAAAAAATAGTTTATAAATTGAACAATGGTCAATGTGAGACTCACAATAAAACCCTAGTGTTGAAGAACACACCCACACCAACACACTTGATGTGGTGGTCCGGTAGAACTTCAACCGTATAAGAAGACAATACAATATACAAGAGCCCATAGCTCACCATGTCCAACACTATCACAATTGAAAAGTGTGGCTAGGTGAGATCATAAATTATATTGTATGACATCTTCAAAATGATTTTATATAAAAATTTAAAAGCAATGTTTATTACACACATGCTCTTACACACTAAAATAAATAAATAAAACTGTGACCTGATTTTAGTTATTTTTTTCTAAGGTGCGTAAATGTTTGTAACAACAGCTAGCTTGTAACAAAATTTTTTCCAAATTTTAATGGAATGAAACCCTACTTAGAAATTCATAAAAATTTTAAATTTTAAAATAAAATTTTTTTAAAAAAAAAAAAAATATGAGGGGGAACGGTAATTAGAGATCAGCATATACGTTATATTGTAAATCCTTACGTCATTTTGTTGATTAAAAGTAGACTATTGAGTGGTTCTAAAAGTAATAAACAAATAAAAAGAAGAAGCCACTATGTCTACCAGCCCGCTTGCATATTGCATGACGAAATATCATAGCAAAACCTATAACTAATAGAATTAAGGAATTATAGTTGGAGTCAAACGAAGACGTTTCTGTATACGTACTTCTATTCAAGGAGCTCTGACTGACTTTGTTTGAAACTGAGAACTACCCATAAGATAGTCCAACTCTCTGCTTCGCTTAAACCTTATTAATCCTTTTAGTTTGAAATTATCTCTGAATGGCACAAAAAAGCAAGATTTTGACAATTGGAGGGACTGGATACATTGGAAAATACATAGTAGAGGAGAGTGCGAAAGCTGGGCATCCTACTTTTGCATTGGTCAGAGAAAACACAGCTTCTAATCCTGAGCAATCCAAACTCATTGAGAGCTTCAAGAGCTCTGGAGTGACCTTCTCCATGTATGTACCAACTCTAGTTCTCCGCATCGTGGGTGTGTTTTTAGTACTTTGGATTAGTATATTGATCTTGAAAGTCATGTGATTGTTTCACATGGAGACATATATCATCATGAAAGCTTGGTGAAGGCAATCGAGTGAGTTGATGTAGTGATCTCTGCACTCGGATCACCAGAACAGATAGCTGATCAAGTGAAGATTACTGTTGCCATCAAAGATGCTGGAAATATCAAGGCAAGGCACATATATCCTGCTAAAATCTTTTTAATATTTTTCCAGTTTTTTTTTTTTTTAAATGTAAAGTTGCTTATTTAGTTCTCAACAACTTTTGGCCTTAGTCAAATCTTCCTTTTACTTAAAAATGTTTGTTAGGTTCTAAAGACTTAGGATTTTATGTATTTAAAACTCTAATTTGTATTGTTGGCAAACCATAATCAAAAACAATGTGTTTAGAAGTGTTTTAGTCTTGCTCAAATTTGTGCATTTATGTAAAGTCGGAATCAAGCTAATGCAGGAAAGCATTATGCATTTCGGCCTAGCTCGATCGATCGAAGCTTAGGCTCAATCGATCGAAGCTCGGGCAGAATGTTTTTTCTGCAGAATTTCCAATTCAGCCCTTGTTATTTTAAAACATTTTTAGGGTTTCTAATTTGTCCTAAGTATAAAAGGCAAACCCTAGCCACGTTTTAGTGTTGCTCATATTACGATTTGTGTAAATCTCTTGTGAGATCTAAAGGAGTTTTCCTTTACACAAACTTAGGGTTTTCAAGGAGAAGATTTATCTACGCCTTGATGATCAACTCGGTTGCTACCATTGAAGTTTAAAGAAAACACAAGTGGGTGTACTTGTATCTGGTGGTGAATCCAAGAAAGAAGGAGTCTGTGGATTCGGAGCTTGCACGTGGTCATGTCAGTAAGTTCTACTAATTGGTAGCAATAAGAAGTCGAGCATGGGGGCTTGTAAGTCTTATTATATGAACTTTGATACTTTCAAGATAGTGGATTCAAGTTTACCTTGAGGATAGCTACGTCAAATCCTTCTCAGGTTTTTATCGGTTTGATTTCCTGGGTGATCATATCTTGTGTTATTTATTTTTCCGCTATTTTGCATGTTATGATCTTTGTTATTGTGAAAACCTAGACATGTTAAATTGGACTAAGTAACAACTTGACTAATTATCTAGGTTAAATCAATTGTTTTAAGAGATCTAAAAACCATCGATGTTTTCCTTAATCCTTCTATTTTTAGAATTGTTTCAAAAAATACTTATCATCTACAATAATAGGAAATTGTGGAAAATGGAATTCATGCCATGTCATAGACCCCACATCTTATGACCTAGGATGATGTATTGGATAAATTATTATTTTATATACAAGAATTTAAATTAGGCTAATTAGACGCATAGTGATAACTCTTTATTTGAATAAGGTAGAAGTAGATTAGTATTGTAATTTGCTTGTATTCAAATTAATTCCTATGTTTTAGGTGATGATTTGGTTCTTATATTTTAGAATTTGTAGATGAGGTTCTTTCATCTTATTGCTTGAAATTTTACAAGCAAAAACATTAATCCCAAAAATGTTTCTCTCTTTTCAAGTTCAGGAGACTAGTCACCTAGAATTGACTAAATATCATTTTATTTTTCCAGTTCATATCACATCCTCAAAGTAAACTTAGTTTTATTCATTTCGTTTATTATTTCAGCAATTTACTTCTATATGATGGTAATAACTTTTTGAAACATATTAAAGTAAAAAATCAAAAGTTGATGACCAAATATGCAATTTTACTTCTTCTATTTGATGTTTGGCTTGTAATTGATGAACTAAACGAGAAAGAAAAAACTTACATTATATACAATGAAATATTGGTGGGTTTCAGAGGTTCCTCCCGTCCGAGTTTGGAGGTGATGTGGATCATATCCATGCAGTCGAGCCAATTAAACATCATTTTAGGGCCAAGGCTAGCATCCGAAGATCCATCGAGGCTGAAGGAGTTCCATATACCTACCTTGTTTCCAATGGCTTTACTGGGTACTTTTTGCCTAACTTCGAAATTGGACTTTCAGGTGTCACAGCTCCACCAAGGAACAAAGTAGAAATAATTGGAGATGGAAACCCCAAAGGTATCTATATATTACTAAAAGCTGAAGCGTAGCATTTAATGCTGCTGCTCTCACGTTGCGCCACATCAACTGCCACGTCATTCTTTTTTTCATTTTTTAGAAAAATATATATAATTTGTCCTACAATTTTAAAATGTTTTTTACAATTTTCAGCCCTATAAATGTAGCCCACTACTTATTTATTTACTTCCACTATCACCCTATAATAAATCCAGCCCACTACTTATTTATTTTCTTCCACTATCACTCTATAATAAATCTATGTAATTAATCCAACTCACCTCTTATTTATTTAGTTCCACAATCAAGCCCAACCCAAAACCTTTTCAGTTCAGTTTCAAAAAAAAAAAAAAAAGTCTTTTCAGTTCAGCTTTAGGGTTTTGTGTGAGCCTTCTCAGCTTCAAAAACAAAAACAAAAAACCCTAAAGCTTGAAAGGCTTCAACGTTTTTTTTTTTTTTTTTTTTTTTTTTTTTGTTCTTTTTTTTTTGTTTTTTTTTTTTTTTTTTTTTTTTTTTTTTTTGTTTTTTTTTTTCCAGTTTTCTTATAATTTTTTTTAACATTTTTTTTTAATATTTACACTTCTCCAACCTTTCTCTCTACCTTACCGTTTCATCTCCCCACTACTTCAATCTTTCTCCCTCCCTTACCTTTTCATCTCCCCACTACCCTCTACATTAATATCATTCTTCCTCTTTCTCTTCATCTTCCTTTATTTTTATCTCTTCTTATTCACACTCTCTTACTATAAATTTGTCACTATCTCTTCTATTTTATGCATAGTTTTCCCTCACAAAAGAAAAAGGTCCCCTCTCTCTCTCTCTCTCTCTCTCTAAATTTTTTGGTGAATTTTTTTTTCTTGCATCTCTACTTTAGGTTGATAATTTTTTATATTCTTTAAAACTCTATTTTGGGTTATTGCGATTTAGTTTTGTTTTTAAAATTGTGATTTATTTTTGTTTTTAAAATTCTTGTTGTTTTTTTTTAAAAAAAAAAATTCTCTTTGATTGTTAAATGTATCCTATTGCGTTCTAAAGAATTAAATATAGCATATAAAAATATAATATTATTCTATTACATAGCATGATTTGGATAGTTTGGTATTTATTCTGTTATATAGCATGATTTTTTATAGTGCTCAATTTAGATGTTAAACTATGAGACTTTACTAATTTTTGTTTATTTTATAATCCTTTGTGGTGAACAAAGTACTCTTAATAGTTGTATTAGAAGTACTCTATAATGTCATTTATTTAAAGAAAAGCAAAGGTTAGCCAAACGAAAATAATTGGATAGGTGACAAATTTTAACTTTTTCAATTTTATTTTATTATTATTATTTTATAACACTGCATGTATAGAAATTTAATTCTTAAATTTTGCTAATAATTGTTTATTTGATAATATGTTTTGGGCAGCCAAAATTATAATTTCTACAAAGAAAAAAACCTTAATAGATTATCAAAAAAAAAAATTATCCTAATATTGGTTCAATTAATCATTGTTAAGTTTTATTAATTTTTTTTTAGTTTACTTTTTTTGGTGTTTTGGATTGTTCCTATATTACATTTATGATTGTTCCTATAATAAATAAAAATATAATTACGACATACATTACTCATTATTAGATTAGTTTAAATTGTAAATTTTTTTTTTAATAAAACCACCATAAAAATAATTATCACGCGCAACACGAGAGTTCGCTGCTAGTTAGTATAAAATTCAATCATCTTTCCTTTTAAACTTGTCAAGACTTGCTCATTTGCTTTTATATATGTGTGTGTGTGTGTGTGTGTGTGCGCGCGCCTTTTACTACATGTAAGTCAACTAGATCATCAACTACTTCGGCTAAAGATGAGAAAGTAATTGTAATTTTCCATGTTGACAGCAATTTTTGTCAAGGAAGAAGATATTGCGACTTATACCATAAAAGCAGTGGACGATCCAAGAACTTTAAACAAGATCGTCTATCTTAGACCCCCTGAAAATATTTTTTCCATCAATGAGATTGTCTCCCTATGGGAAAAGAAGATTGGCAAGACCCTTGAGAAGACTCATCTTTTAGAGGATCAACTTCTGAAGAAAATCCAAGCTTAGTAAGAAAAATTTCACCTCTCGATTTATAGTGTTTGCTTATAGTGTTTGTTGAATCTTCTTCTTCATTTCTTTGTACTGTTAGTCAAACCAGTTAACCGTAATACCAAAGATTCACATACTAGACACAATGCCAAAAAAATTTAATTAGAAGTGACACATTAGTTGTAACCAAGAAGCTGTATTTGACTATTTGCTTGATGTCTGACTTAACTTCATCAATATTTATTAGTGCATAAATTGTTTGATTTCTTATTGAAAATTTTGGATGGTATAAATATAATAAAATAGGGAGTAATTCTCCTATTGATTTGAGCAGTTCTATGTACTAGCCAGAAAATGTTGAGAGTTTCATAGATGGTTGGACTATCTAATACTTATTTTTGCTCTTTTACAGAGTCTTCTAGTCCTTTAAACCTCAACCTATCCATTGCCCACTCTGCCTTTGTAAAGGGAGATCTTACAAACTTTGAGATTAAGGCTTCTTTTGGAGGCTTCAGAACTTTATCCAGAGGCGAAATACACCACTGTGGATGAATACTTGGATCAATTTATCTAAAACTTGGAACATTCTTTTGCGGCAATGTGTTATCTTACAGTGTACAATAAAAATAAAATATCTGTCGTCTATGTGGCATATGTTTCTTGTTAGTTATGCCTTTGTTTGTGTCGTGTAAACCCTTGGATTGGGTCCTTAATTTGTTACTTTGTTTTCAGGTCAATATGTTAGTCAAATTGTGCTTCCAGTAATGAAAAATTCAAAAATCCTTATTATGAGGTTCTTGTTATCTTGTAGCTGCCTATCTAGTGATAAAATATGCTCCGAGCTTCAAATGTTCGCTGCCTATCCAATGTTAGCTCATTATTTGTGCATCGAGGGACTTTGGATTATAAGTTGTGCATCAATTATAAGTAAATGAGTAATGCTACATCTACATAATAATTTAGAATATTTCTACAAACAGACATTCATTAGAAGCTGCATGGTACAAAATTTTGGAGCATGTTTATGAAGTTGCTTCAACTCCTATAGCTCTAGAAAAATGATAGGTCACTTACATTATAGCATACAATTGAAATACAATTCTCACACAAAGAATGATAGATTAGATCATGAAAGAGAGACTAATGGTGTCATTGAATATGTGGAAGCTTATGTCATTATAGACTAAAACAAATTAGTTATCAATTGACTAAAATCAGGGTAGTTTTATATTCAACTGGCCCAAAATCATAATTAGCTATCAATTGACAAAAATCAAAATCTAACTACAACAAAAAATAAAGATGACTCGTTCTGTTTTTTCCAACTCCTACAAATTCAAAATTATTTCTCCTTTCCAATGCTAAGACCCACCGTAAACATGAGTCAAGCATGGCTCTACTTGGGAACTACTGCTCGGTTTCAGTCCCAAGCTCTGAAGCTCAACAACTTCCTCGAGTTATTTGCCATAACTGTGAACAAGGAAAAGACAGTTAGACAAAGACACAAATAGAGAGAGAGAGAGAGAGAGAGAGAGAGAGATATGCATGTGTCACTTTACTTACAGAATAGAATCATTAGCCATAAATTTTCTAGTAGCAGAATTTAGGTGCCCTTGATGGAGTAGTAGAATTCCCAACTGAACCATCAGAAAATTCATCTAACTTGGGAATTTCAATGGAAGATTACATCACCATAGAGGAGCTTCTGCATATTGTAAGCATAACAGTTTTAGCCTTTCCATTGTTCGTAATTGAAAATTTTAGCTAATAAGAATAATCAAGAAATAAAACTTAACAAAATTGAAAATCAAGTTCTCAACTGTGGCATAATAATTTTAATTGTGTTCCTACTTTCAACAGCAATCTTCACTAGTGGTACTTAGTTCTCATTGTATTACTTCCAATTCTAAATGGACATTTTAGATTTTAATTCCAATTTCCAAGTTTGTTTCTTTATCGAAATCAATTGGCATCTTAAGTCAAAGACATCAATGCTTTAAAATGACTTCACTAGTGAAATAAGACAATTTTAGCAAGTAATAATTAAGCAAATTTCCATTGCATTACCTTCAAATAGAAAATTCAAGAGCAAGAAACACCAAAAGCTTGGGGGGCAGAGAGAGAGAGAGAGCTGCAAAATTATATTGCAATTCTTCACATAAAGGGACTAAATCCCAGCAAAATTATATTGTAATCAAATCAAAAAAGAAAAGAAAAAAGTGTGTAATATTTGAGTCCACATAAAAGGAATTTTAGTCATAGATGATGCAATTTTCATGCCCCACAGAGCTAATGGTCAACAAGTTTATAGTGAAATATAAAGCAAAAAATCAACCAATATTGTGGTAGAGCGATTTAGCTACAAGAAATGGATGTTATACCTGAAAATG
This sequence comes from Quercus lobata, assembly GCF_001633185.2. NCBI lineage: Eukaryota > Viridiplantae > Streptophyta > Magnoliopsida > Fagales > Fagaceae > Quercus > Quercus lobata. Next base: position 46,871,340 of record NC_044909.1, read on the forward strand.
AAGCAGATATATCATAGAAATTTGTAAGGTTGAATTTAATCAACCATGTGTTGGCTTTATTCCGTGACAAATTTGCTTGTAATATAGCACTTAGAAACCCTGTATCTAGGTGAGAATCATGTAAGGGTAGTGTGTGAGAGAGTGTGAAGAAATGCTCAAGACAGTGCAGTGAAGCAGAGACTCGCGGCTAGGACTCGCGGGTGGCTCGCAGCTTGCAAGCCGCCAAAAGTTGCACACGCGCAAAGCATGTAGGGGAGCTGAACAGTCATGCCAGTTGGAGCACTACAGGACAAAAATCCAGACTGGCCATTTAGCTAGCTCGCGGCTTGAACTCGCGACTCAGTTAAGTCGCGAGGTCAAGTCGCCAGCCAACCCTGTTTTGGGAAAAACTGACTCTTCGCATTCTATTATCACACTAGTATAAATACCCCTCATTCCCACAAAATAGTGTGGCTATTCAAAAAGAAAAACCCTAAGAGAGGTTTCTTCAAAACACCCACCCAATTAGAGAGAGCTACTCATTCTTAGAGAGAAACCTTTGTAGTCTCTTCTCATTCCCTCTCTCATTGTCATACCTATTGAGAGGAGATTTCTATCCAAACACTACCCACACCAATTTAGAATGTTGAGTGTTTTTGGAGTTTTGGGAAGCATTGGAAGATGCCAAGGATGGCGAATGCTACGGTCTAGTAGCGGAATCCGGTAAGCTAGAAAAGAAAAAGGTTCGGCGCAACCTCGTTGGAGCAAGAAGCTTGGAGGGCTTAGGTACATCGGGTAAATTAGGCTTGGAGGGTCTATTGCTGTTCATGTATCCCAACTACATTTTCTAGTGGATTATTGACCGCTTGGAGGGCGGCGGAGAGGTTTTACGCCGAGGGCTTCGGTTTCCTCTTCGATAACACATCGCGTGTTGTCTTTGTGTTTGCATCTCTCTTCCCTTTATATTTGCCTTTTATTTTCTGCTGTGGATGTGATTTTAATTGGCATAGATTGTTTTTCCAATTCTGTATTAAGCTTTTGTTCATGTTCCGCACATTAATTGTTTGATATAAAGCTTGAATTGGTAATTTGTATATTGGGGGTCTAAACATTCAAGGGTGTTTATACACATATTTGAACTTTCAAAATTTATGGTACAACATAGGATAGTATAAAGTATCATCATCTTCACATTTGAAACTCTGATTGAGAAGAGTTCAACCAAGTAGAAAAGTTAGCCAAACATGCAGTGGATCAAAAAGCTACAAACATCTATCTAAGACATTATATTGGACAAGAAGGTCTAAGGCAGTTAACAACACTAAATCCTCATATCATTACCATCAGAAAAAAGTTTCAATAGTGATGAAGTTGCAGTGCTGCCATCCTTATTAATTCAAATATTACCAATTAATAGAAGAAAAAAAATTACATATAAATACCTCTGGTTTATATCTAAAGAAACACTTCAAACAATCAAGTAGAATTATATTCTTCCATAGATCCCACCCAAAGGCATTTAGGAAACCCAGTAACTTAATTTTTGTCTAGCCTGTCTTCAATGAAATGCCAACCTAGTAAAGTATTGTAGACTTGAAAGGTTCAAAGCAAAACCCCTCAACTCATTGTAACAGCACAAATGGTTTGCTAGACATTTCCCTATTATTTACTTTAAACACCAATAAATACTTAGGAAATCTAGAACATTGTAGATTTGAAAGGTTAACCAATAAGAAGGATGGTTTATACACATCTCTCCATTTCAAACATTGGTTAGAAACCAGGAAGTGCAATGAAGATTATACACATCTTAAGTTTGTATTTTGTTTCTCTGAGCTCAAATTTAAAATCTTGGTTAGACATTGCAGCTCTCTTGTTGTCATAAATTAGTTACGGTCTGATTAACAAAGCCACTCTTGAACTGAGACCAACTCTTACGAATGAGAAAGCTCTCATACAAAGGAAAAAAAAACTCAGTCCAATTCATGCAATAATATTCCTAGCTCAGTTTACTTATCTATATATATATATATATATATTCCCTGCTCAGTTCAAATTGTCTTTTACAATTTGGAAGGCTAATGCCCAAATCAGACATAACAAATCTAGTAACTCCATCATATGTATGATCTACTCAAACTTCTTAGTACAGCCAAAAACCTTTTATTCATAGGTTCTAGTGTAACCTTTTAGAAAATATGATTAAATCCATTTTTCAAAGAGTTGCATTAATTCCTGGAAAAGAACTTGGTACACTTCTGAAGCTACAAAATCTCCACTGTTACAAAGGCCAAAGTCTAAGTAATACAACAAAGCCTAATTAGTTGAAGGATTTCATAGAGCACTAAGCTCGGGTTTAGCTCATTTAGTTTTTCAATCCAACAATCAATAAAAATACACATTTCATTCATAGTAAAAGGTATAAAATAGCATGCTTAAGTGAAAAAAGAAGGTATAAAAATCATATAACAAAGAATTCTTAGAAGATAAATTCTTGAAATTGATATCATCCTACTTTCTACAAACTCTTTTGATTAAGTTTATTATCCATCAATTCCAACTATACTAGAGAGGTATCATCAATAAAAATAGAGGAGAAAAGAAAATAACAAGGGCAAATGAAACAACCGAAGTAAAGAAGGAGACAAATCTTGTCATAAAATGCAAAAGAAGTCAAACACTCAAACGGAAACAACAAAGGAGAGAATAGTTCCAAGGCTATGCTCAGATGGAGGCATATTTCTTTCACATTCAATCAATACGTTCTGCTCTTCTTCGATGGTGAAGTCAAATTGGAGTCAGAATCATTGTCAATAAACTGAGTCCCATTGAAGATGAATCCATATCCATTATATGCTTGATTAAACTCTTTACTTCTTCATACGAACAAAAACTTCATATGCTCTGGAGTATCCTGTTAGTAATCAATACTTCATCAGTTGGGTCTTTTTTTCCCTCGAGCACTTAATCAATTTTTATGAGATGCTGTAAACTTAAATAAATGTTGTGATTAAATACACTTATAATGATTGCATAAAATTCATGGAAAAGAACTTGGGTACACTTCAACAAGCTACAAAAAATTCGATTGTTACAGAGGCCAAGTAATACAACAAAGCCTATTTAGTTGAAGGATTTCACACAGCACTCAGCTTGGGTTGACTCATTCAATTTTTCAATTTGGCAATCAAACAATCAATAAAAAGGTAAATGAAAGTTCAAAAACGTGTATAAACACCCTTGAACGTTTAGACCCCCAAATTACAACTTAACCAATTCAAGCAATATGTCAAACAACAAGTGTGCGGAAACTTAACATAAGCTATAATATGGAATTGGTTAAAAACTATCTAAGCCAAAACAAAACACAATCCACAGCAGATAATAAAAAGGCAAAGATAGAGAGGAAGGAAGATGCAAACACAAAGACAACACGCGATGTGTTATCGAAGAGGAAACCGAAGCTCTCGGCGTAAAACCTCTTCGCCGCCCCCCAAACGGTAAACAATCCACTAGAAAATACAGTTGGGATACATGGACAGCAATAAACCCTCCAAGCCTAATCTACCCAGTGCACCTAAGCCCTCCAAGCTTCTTGCTCCAACAAGGTTGCGCCGAACCTTTTTCTTTTCTAGCTTCCCGGATTCCGCTACTAGACCGTAGCATCAACCAATGAAGATTGGTTCCTTCCTAACTGCTTCCCAGAAATCCAAACAGATGTCTCACAGTGATGATGATGGTGAGAACCAGGTTTGGTATAATGCCTCTCAAGGATTTGACAATAGAGAGGAAGAGAGTTGAGGAATTTGAAGAGACTCTAATGTATAGATTGTGGGTGAATCAATCTTGTTTTTCTTTAGGGTTTCTCTCTCAAAATTCTCTCTGGAAGCTCTCTCACAATCGTGGGTAAAAGGGGTATTTATACTGGATTGGGAGAGGAATGTGAAACGTCAGGTTTTACAAAACAGGGGTGGCTCACGGCTTGACCTCGCGGCTTGACTAAGTCGCGAGATCCAGTTGCGAGATAACCGTATGGCCAGTTATCCTGTTTTGTCCTGTAGTGCTCCAGCTTGCATGACTGTTCACCTTCCAGCATGCTTGGCACGTGTACTGCGTCTGGCGGCTTGCAGCCGCGAGTCACTCGCGAATCTCTGTTTTCTTGCACACTCTTGAGCAATCTTCACTCTATCTCACTCACTACCCTTACATCAAACCCACCTAAATACAGGGTTACTAAATGCTGAATTACAAGCAAATTTGGCACGTAATAAAGCCAATTAGATGGTTGAATAAATTCAACCTTACAGTAAACATTCCATTTCATAGTAAAAGCTATAAAATGGCATGTCCAAGTGAAAAATAAAAAGGTCAAACCAAAACAATATAACAAAGAATTCTAAGAAGATCAATTGTTGTTGCCCCAGATTAGAGATCTCAATAATTACTAATTCATACATGAAATGCTAAATTCATAAATGGATCAACCTAGAATTTAATACCATCCTACTTTCGAGTTTCCACGATCTCTTTTAATTAAGATGTATTTTCCTTCAATTTTAACTGTACTGGAGAGGATATCATCAATAAAAAATAAAGGAGAAAATATATAATTAACAGTAAATGCTAAACTGCAACTAAAGAAGGAGGCAACCCTTGGCATATATCTCCCGAATTCAATCAATATTTTCTCCTCTTCTTTAATGGTAGATTTAGATTGGAGTCAGAATCATAGTCAACAAGGGTAAGGGCCATTGAAGACAAGATACTAGATTTTTGAGGACAACATATACATTCTACTTTGACTCCCCCCCTTCTAAGCTCAAAAGAACATTCGAGGTCCCATTCATATGTAACCTCAATGTGATTGTAATCAGATGGATTTGATTCATTCAATAGCTTCTGCAATTTGAGATGAGATCTAGAAAATACCCACAGAGTATCAGAATCATCACCTAGCACAATCTCATTAATCCAAACTTCTTCAAAACCATTAATGGAGAGGTAGACATTTAATGCATAGTGTGCGAAATCATCAAATGGATGCTTCTCCAGTCCAAAAGCGAAATAGACGGCAAAAACATTTGGAAATTTGTGACCAACATGGAATGATATGGAATTTCCAACACTTTGATGCTTGGAATTCAACCACCTTGGAATCTCTGTAATTGGTACTATAAAACTACGCTTCTCCCCTTCATCACCAAAAAATTCTCCAATTAATGACCGTGGATCCACAAATATGTCGCTTCTTTCTCCTTCACATAAAATTTCTCCAATCTGCATATAATTAGCAAATTCAACGAATTAAATTAAGAAAGAAAGTAATAAATAAATTGTTTTATTTTTTATTTTTTTTATTTTATCTTGAAAAAGAGAGACCTGATTCAATAATCTGCTTGAGGATTGTTAGAAATACAAAATAATTGTATTGTATTTCATGAATTAAAAAATATACATCAGTGCCTTTATATAGGAGGCATATGTGTGCGGTACAAGTAGAGTGTAGTGCAAGTACAAATGCGCTATACAAGTAATCTACCTGGGCCTAAAGCCCATAACATAATATATGTTAACAAGGATTGTGCATCTAATGATGTACACTTCCTTGCATCTACATCTTTAATAGATTGTGGAAGCCTAAAAATTTGTCGTAGCTACTGGCAATTTTCTATATTAAGCCTTTCTAACGTAGTAAATCTGTTTAGGCTTTCAAGGATGCTAACAATATCAGAGCCAAATAGCTTTAGAGCTTTCAATATGGGAAAGTAACTGGGCTTCATCCAAAATTCTAATTCATTGATACACAATTTCCTTAAGCTTGGAAACCCATATTCAAAAAGTCCATCAAAAGAATTACACGGTGGTCTCAATTTGGCAGTGTTACTACGTAAGACCTCAAGCATTTGCAATTTGTAGATGCTGTCAGGAAGATCCCTCAGGTTGTGGCAACCATTTAACCCTAATTCAGTAAGCTGAGTAAGATACCCGATTGATGAAGGCAACTCTCTGATGCCACTATAAGATAATTCTAATTTCTTTAAACGTTTCATTTCTTGATGAATATTGGGGAATTTCTCAAGCATAGGGCATGCGAAAAGATTCAATTCTTCAAGCGATTTCAACCTGAGGTTGTTTGGAAGATTTTGAAGACTGTCACAGTTTTTGAGGTCCCATTTCCGTAGCCTATCAAGAAATCCAATGGACTCATGAACCGAAACTAACTCATAACAATAAGAAAGTTTCAATGTCTCTAGGTTTGTGACACACAATTCATGAACCGTAACTAATTCACGACAAAAAGAGAGGTCCAATGTCTATAGGTTTGGAGCACACAATTTAGGTAATTCTGTAATGGAGTCATTCTGAAGTTTCATATGTTTTAAAATATTAAATTGGATACCCTGCAGTTAAAAAAAAAATCAAAATTTAGTTTTGGCCAACATTTAAAAAAGTATTAAGAAATTAAAATTCATAAATACTAATAATCATACCTGCTTGAATATTTTCTCCATTCTAATGCGACTACTCCAACTCATGTGGAGTGTAACAAGCTTTTGAGAACAATATTTAGATGGCCAGGAAAAAGGAAATTTATGCCATTCAAGTAACCGTAACCCATTAGGGAGATATTGAAATTCTTCACAAATGTGTACATTTTCAACTAAAAGAAATTTAAAATTTTTCATCCTTTCAAAAGGTTCACTCTGCAATTTCATGGTTACTAGTTTAGGTGAGCACAATATCATTGCTTGAATTTTATCAGTCCCCTAATTGAACAAAGAATAAAACAAATAAGTTCGATATATAATTTTTTAAAAAGCATAAAAATTTTGAAATTTTAAACAAAAAAAATATTTGGAAAAAGGAAAAGTGAAGTAAAAGAATTTGTACCATATTTCTAGTTAGCACTTCATAAGCATCCTCATAAAACCATATCCTACTACGATTTTCAGGGTTTTCAGATTCTTGTTGAACGATTTCCCTGCCCATTTGTTGTAACAAGTCATGCATCGACAATATGCCCCATTGATTAACAGTTATGAGACACTTATCGATAAGTTTGCAAATACCATCACGTGGATATAAATTGCAAGTTTCTAGTATATTTGTAACGTAATCCTTCTCAAATCCCTTGAAAAAACAAGCAACATGGAGAAAAATATCCTTTTCAGTTTTTCCCAATCCATCATAACTTATTTTGAGCTTTTCTTGAATTTTTTTGTGAGGAATGCTTTTGTACTTTTCTAATGCATTTTCCCATTCATGTATACTTTTCCACACAAATCAGAGCCTATTATTTTTAGTGCTAATGGAAGACCATTAGCATAATGTATAATTTGCTTTGCAACTTCTGAATAGTCTTCCCTTGGTTTATTCATTTGGAAGGTGTGCAGCCTGAAGAGTTCATGAGCTTCACATTGATTCAATTTCTTAACCTCATAAACTAGATGATCTTTTCCAAGAGTGGTTACCACTTGTTTGTCTCTTGTTGTTATAATAATTCTACTTCCGGAACTAAACCAATCACAACTTCCAAGCAAATTTTCTATCTGGTTCCATTCATCCACATCATCAAGAATTAAAAGAAGCCTTGTATGACAAAGCCTATCCATTATCAGTTCAATTCCTTTGGGAACATTGTCCACCTTTAAATATGTGTCTTGTAATATCATAGAAAGAAGTGTCTCTTGTAGTTGGATTATGCCATTGGTTGTCCATGACTTTTCTCTAATATTCTCTAGAAAGTAGCTCCTATCAAAACGACCAAAAATTCTATTATAAATAGCTTTTGCAATTGTAGTTTTACCTACTCCTCCAAGACCAAGAATCCCTAGCATGCGAACACCATTTGACTTTGTATCCAAAAGCAATTCTATCTCCTCCACACGAGAATCTATTCCAACTGGATATTTAGCGACAAATAGTTGTGTCCGATTTGATGTGGTACTTGATATCTCTTTTATAATTTTTTTGATAAACTGAGTTTTGGATTCAAAGCAACTGCAAAGCACAAAAGCATAAGAAGCATTTGATGTGTTAGACTATATGAAAATTTACACTATATATATATATATATATATTCATATGAATTTTGGTCATCTCCTAATTGTAAGTGGTGGACAATCATTTTCATATGAATCAACCACTTTTCTACATCACCCACAATCAAACCATTATAACTGTAGTAAAAGTTGTGTTCCTAAACTTTTTCCTCAATTAAATTAAGCACCCAACTTAGGAAATGCTTCCTCCCACTTTTTGCTCTTTTACCTTTTTTCTAGAATTTTTTCTCAACATTTTCCTCTATAATAATGTCTATTTATTTATTTATTGTCTTATTCTCAAATTGTTGCTTGGTAAGCAATTAAGGATGTGATTATGAGATTTTCTCTCCTTCCCAATATGACAGTATTTCAAAAACCATATCAAAATGTAAACGGAAAGGGAATCAGCAAAGAGGAGGCAATCTAGACTGGACCTATGGGTTATCTCTTGTTTATTTCCTACTCTGTACATGGACATAAAATTGAGAGGTGAAATCATTTACCTTTAAGTTTATATCCTTAATATATTAATTTAGATATGAATGCACATTAACTTATGTATGACGAATTTGAAGTTTTAAAATGTGCTAATTTTGAGTATGTACAATTTAAATCCACTGGTCTATGGGATTACAAGTTATATATATATATATATATATATATAAAGAGTAAGTGAGTAACAAAAGTAATATTAAGGGGTGTTTGGTTCGCCATGATATTACATTATACCATAATATTACGTTATTATAATCTTAAATTAATGTAATCTCAATGCAAGAATACAACATTAAATTGTTTAGGAAGGTGATGAGATTAAGATGATATGATATATTTTGTAATTTTAAATTATGGCAATGTTAGAAAAAATAAAATAAACCAAAAACCTTAATATCACATTATTATAATGTATGCATCATATCAAGGGTACATAACAGTGAACCAAATGCCCCCTAAGAGTAATTGTGTTTCATGTTACGATAAAGGAAATTACTAATTATTCAATTACTAACAATAAAATAGAAAATCGGTGAGCAGGTTAAATGCAATAGAGTAGTTGCTGAAGCCTTAGTTGAGCTTCATAAGAGCTAGTTTTATTTTCATTTAGTTTTTACTTTCCATTTTAGTAGTTTTAAGCTCAACTTAATTTGTAGAGATGTTTGTATATATAAATCAACAGTTGAGCGTTGGAACTTTTGATGTAATAGGGGATTTTAGTGTGTGAACTTGTGGTATATTCCAAATTGATGATGTTTGTTATTATTTGGAGAAAGATATTAGATAAGCTATTTATCAACTAACAAATAGACAATTTTTTGTTCACAGGTTTACTTTGGTTCATATTAACATCAGTCTTAAGCTTGGTATTGACATGTTGGTCTTGGTTGAAAATGTGGAATTCATTTGGATTACGAGTCGTGACAATTTTTTTTTTTTATATAAATATCTTATTCTGAAATTTTTGTATGGCAAGTGATTATGGATGTGATTGTGACTTTTCCTCTCTCTTAGCTTCTCGAAAAACCGAATCAAAATCTATATGGATAAAGGAAGCAGCATAGAAGAGGCAATCTAAAGTGGATCCAATGTTTCTCTAGTCTCTCTTGTTTATTTCCTATTTAGTACATGGACATATATAACATTGTAAGGTGAAATCATTTACCCTTCTAGAAGTATATATTTTTCTGTGTTAATTTAGAAATCAATATTCTTCTACCTACATGATGACTTTGAAGTTTTACCATGTACTAACTTTGAATATGCAATGCAAATCCTTTGATTATTTGGAAATAAATGGTAATAACAAAACTATTAATGTTTTATACTACAAGAAGGCAAAAAAGTAGTAATAGATACATACCCATCCTTGTAAGAGAATCCAACCAAATAAGTTGCTTTGGTTAAAGCTGCCCTCCAACTCTGAACCTTATCTTTGTTATGCTTTTCTTCATGTTCAGTTAGTGCAATCCCAAACTTTCCCTCTTGTTTACGTACTTCTGATGGATTTACTTTGTAAAAAACAGGTAGAATTAATTGGTCAAAATTCTTACACTCAAGAATTTTGACAAGTTCATTCAAACACCAAGTTGAAGATGCAAAATTTTCAGAAAATACAACAATCAAAATCATTGACAATTCTATGGCTTTGAGAAGCTCTGTTGAAATTTCTTCTCCTCTTTGAAGGTTATCATCAATAAAGGTGTTAAAACCTTTGTCACATAAAGCATGATATAAATGACCAGTAAAATTATAACGAGTATCTTCACCTCTAAAGCTCAAGAAAACGTCATACATGTGTCGGGCAGTGGAAAAAGAAGAGCCTCCTTCGTTGATTTGCAAAGCCATCGAAATCTATAAGAATTGAGAAAATATAGAAGGAGAAGAAGAGAATGAAAGAAAGATGTGATTAAACGAAAATTAAAAGAGATATGAGTGAAGAAAGCATAACGGATTGTGTAAACAACCTTTCTTTTATACTAGCCTCTGAGCACACACTCACATGCGTGCTCAGAGGCTCTTCTATTTTTTTTAGAAAATAGTTAATAAATTGCATCCATTATAATGTTGGATTACTACATTTTCCAATCACAAAAAAACTTAAAGGTGTAATGAAAAATTATTTCACCTGCAAACTCATAATACTCATCACACCCCTAGATTTTTTTGTGATTGAAAAATGTAGTAATTTCAAATTATAATAGATGCAAATTATTAACTTTCCAAAAAAATAGAAGAGCCTCAAAGAGGCTAGTGTTTATTTTATTGAGTATAGTTGTAGCCTTAGGTTACAACCAATTTTGTACTTAAACTTTGTGCTTTTTTTTAATAGCAATTCAAACACAAACTCTCACTAACATATTTTCAAAAGTTTTCCCTTTTAATTTTTATATAGGAATTCAAACACAAACAACACTTGATGATAATTCAGTAAAAATATATCTTTAACTCTCACATAAAACTAAACTATTCTTTTTTTCATCAAATCCTAAATTTTAACCTCTTTTATCTCTCTATTTATTTTTAAAAAATTGCTGTTTTTTTAACATTTCTGTCTCTTTACAATTTCAATTCTCACATTTTTTTTTAGTATTTTTTTTCTAAATCTCTTCTTCCCTATTTGAAAAGTATATTTTATATTTGAATTCGGTTCCTTCCTTTCTTTTCTTTTTTCTTTTTTTTTCTTTTTTTTTAAAACTCAAATACTCTTTTTTTTTTTTTTTTTTTTGAGAAATAAACTCAAATACTCTTAGTTGTCTGGTTATTCTTTTTTTTTAATCTTTTTTGGGGAAGTACTTTTTTTTTTTTGGGAACCATTTAGGGAAGTATGTTGGGTTACTTTAAAGAAAAGAAAGAAAAACGAAGTGTAAAAAAAAAAAAAAAATTCTCCTCTCAAAATCACGATTTTTTTAAATCTCAAACAAAAATAATTGAATTTAAACAAAGTGATAAACATCAATTTGTTATTGATAAATGTGGGTACCTAAGGCATGCTTAGGCATGCTTGGCAACGTCCTTGGCGGACCTCGGCATGCCTTGTAATGTCCTCGGCATGCTTAGCAACGTCCTAGGCATGCTTGGCAATGTACTTGGCCAACCTTGGCATGCTTTGCAACGTCATAGGTCACATCGAAGAGAAATCCCCCCACTTTCTACCTTATAAGCTTTGAAGCGAAGGAGTAGTGTACCACTACTTCTTTAAAGAAATAGTGGTACACTGCTCCTTCGCTTCAAAACTTATAAGATAGAAAGTGGGGGGATTTCTCTTCGATGTGGGACGCCTAGGACGTTGCAAAGCATGCCAAGGCCAGACATGGACATTGCCAAGCATGCCTAGGACGTTGCTAAGCATGCCGAGGATGTTGCAAGGCATGTCGAGGTCCGCCAAGGACGTTGCCAAGCATGCCTAGGACGTTGTAAGCATGCCTTAGGTACCCACAATAAACTTCTCAGATTCAAATCCTTTAAAAAGAGTTTGTGTTTGAGTGAAAATTTTGAAAATATCCACACACAAAAGGAAAAGATAAGCAAAAAAAAAAAAAAATGAAATCTTATACAGGTAAATAAGTATATTTTCTATTTGAATTCGGTTACTTCTTGGTCCTTCCTTTCTTTTCTTTTCTTTTTTTAACCCAAATACTCTTAATTGTTTGGTTACTCTTTTTTTTAAAATTTTTTTTTGGGAAGTATGTTGGGTTACTTTAAAGAAAAGAAAGAAGAAAAAATTCTCCTCACAAAATCATGATTTTTTTTTTTAAATCTCCAACAAAAATAATTGAATTTTTTTTTTTTTTTGCAAGCAAACAAAAATAATTGAATTTAAAACAAAGTGATAAACACCAATTCGTTATTGATAAACTTCTCAGATTCAAATCTTGAAAAATAGTTTGTGTTTGACTGAAAAGTTTGAAAATATCCACACACAAAAGGAAAAGATAAGCAAAAAAAAAAAAAAAAAAACCTATACACATAGATACAAATGACAAAGGTATACAACAAATACTCAAATAGAGTTTCATGCCAAAGTGATTCCTTTTGGGCTTTATTATACGTATAGACAACTTCAAAAAAAAAAAAAAAAAAAAAAAAATTGTTTGTGTGAGTTAAAACTTAAAACTGAAAAGTTTGAAAATATCCACACACAAAAAGAAAAAGGAAAAAAAGAAAAGAAAAAGAAAAACAGATACACATTGGTGCAAAGGAACAAAAAAGAAGAAGGAAAATATAAGGGAAAAAAAAGAGATTTTGAGGCATGTGATATTGAAGCCAATCACAGGTAATAAGCAATAGTCAAATACCATTGAATCCCTATAAAAATCTCATTCACCCATAGGTAAGTACACCTCAAATTCTAAATCATTGGTAGCCAAATTCTAAATCATTGGTAGCCATGGAAGGTAAGAACTCAAACAATAGTCAATGATGAAGAAAAGAAAAAACAACTTGCAATTTAGATTAGAGGTGCAGAAGATAGAACTTGAAAAGCCATTTGAATTGTGTAAATTATGTTGAATTGTTTAGAACCCAAATCTAGAAATAGAAGAAAAAGAAAGAAGAGGACGTACCATTGAAACTGAATTTGCTAAATTTGTGTAATTTGAAGAAGAATGAGAGTAGATGTTATTCGTGTAGAGAGGGAAAATTCCCGACCTATTACAAGCTGACACATCACATTACCAAGTCCACAAAATACAGCCAATTACAAAGCACCACGTATTGCTACTAGGTTTTGCTATCACTATTTAGAAATCAACAGAAATTTGCCAAGTGTCATGCAAAAACCAATCACACATCAGCGCATGTAAGCGATAACACAAGCAGTCCAGCACGTGTAAGCAATGACATAAGTAGTCCAGCACGTGTAAGCAATGACATAAGCGGTCCAGCACGTGTAAGTAATGACATATGCAGACCAATCAAGTTGTGACATGTGTCACCAATCAGACTCCACCACGTGTCGCTCACCCACCCCTAAACTCCTATAAATAGAAGCCTTCCTAATACATTTGGGGGGACCAAGATTGAGAAGTAAGAAAGCTCTGCAAGAATCAAGCCTCAAAACCTTCAAGAGCATCAAGAACTTCAACCCCAAAATCGAAGAACATTCGAAGCAGAATTGTAACACCCCATAATTTTGACACCAATTTAATTATTATGCGTAAATTATAAAGGAGGCCTACAATTAAATGGATTAAATTGATTTAGGCCTAAGATATTAAAAATAAGATAAGTACTATGAGATATGAAGCCCAAATGAGGTGGCATAAGTAAATATATGGGCCTTGAAAACCCTAGTCTTTTTCCTCTTAAATTACATGTATATATACATAAGAAGTTCCTTTTTGTTTTCAGCCGCAACATACAAGTAAGCTGTTTCTTGTCTTCTCTACGGCTGTGTAGGAGAATCAGGTCAACTATCCTCTTTATTTGGGTTCTTTTATTTATGTGATACCTAGCATGTGTCTATCTAGCTTAAGGACTATTGATATATCACACAGCTAGGATGGAGGATTTCGCATACATAAGTCTTTGTGCTGCACAAAACACAGGGGTAGGTGTGGACTTGAAATTCAACGTTGTCATCATGTTAATAAATAAAAAATAAAATAAAATAAAACCTGATTATGACTAGAAGATCATCCCACGTTTTCAAGGAGGAATTGTGCATGAAATGGCTTTAGTAGCTAATAGGACAAAAGGCATGAATTCATAGAGTCTAACCTTTCAATATATTAAAGAAAAAGGAAAGTCTAAGCATAGGTTCTGATCTCAACACCCCCCACTTATCCGTATTTTATGGGAAAGGATATCCTATGGTTATTATAATATTAGATTAGAGTGATGGATATAGCTACATGACAAGAAAGGATGTGAATTGTAGATTGATGAAATTTCACTTATTCGGTCATTTTGAAGCCTTGAATATCCATGATTATATCAATGGAAAAATCAGAGTAGGCAGCAAAATTTTTATGTCCAAAAAAAAATCTGATCAAGCTGAAAGTGTGTTGGATAGTTAAGTGAATAAATAGAGGATTTTGGATAAATTAATATTGTTTAGGATGAAACCGTTTAAGTGTGAAAATAGATTTTTAAGTGGGAAATTGTGTATAGATGAACCTATTTTTGGTGTTGCTAGGTTCTAATTCTACTGAATTGTTGTTATTCAAGGGAGGTTGATTTCCTTCATTTTGCAAGTAAGAGGTAAGTGGTGTTTACTAATTTTGGGGGTTTTTCCAAACATTGTTGGTTATTAAACTATTATATATATAAGAGATATATTGTTATTCTATACATATAAATGGATATTTAATAATTTCTTGATGTGCACATTAATTATTCGTTTTATGAAAAACTTGTGGGACAACCTAAATTTATTTAAATTTGTATGTGCGATATATCCTTATATTTTCAAGAATTATGATTGGATTATTTTTTTTGTGAGCATCTTGAATGGATTATTTATGTGAGTATCTTGTATATGTTTGAAAACCTATGGCAAGTCGTGATTAGAAGCTCAATATGGTGTTTAGTCCTTAGCAAGGGACAATCATGCTGCAACTAGTCCTTAGCAAGGGACAGTCCCAAAAGGGGACAGTGCACATTTGATAGCTCCTTAGCAAGGGAGCATACTATTGAGGATCCAAAAGGAAGCTCCTTAGCAAGAGAGTGTACCTTTAGGTTCCAAAGGAGCCATCCTTAAGAAATGGGATGAAAGGAGGTTTCAGTCCCAAAAAGGGGACAGCACAATCCTGTCAACGAGGCGTAAACGTTGACCATGAGAAAAGCCTAGGAAATTGTTTATGTGATGGTATCAATATATATATTATGATGGCTCACAATATAAAGATATTATTTTCTTTTACATGAAATAGTTGATGACAAAATATTGATGAATTACAAGTTGTGAATGTGTTGAAAGAATTATTTATTTGAAAGGTTTGTTCCCACACCCCAATGCTAGTGAATTCCACTTATTGAGTTATCTCACCCCCCCCCCCTTTTATTTTTCCCATTATAGATACTTTAAAGAGATTACTGGAGTAGAGATTCTTGGGAGACATAAGTTATGAACTATTTTTGTAGAATTGAGGATTTTATTATTATTTTATGGCATTAAACATTGTATTGGAGAATTATTTTGAGGATGTTTTGTATTTGGTGAATTAGAGCTCTGACCCTTGTGATGAGATTCAAGGTTGCTAGTTTCTTTTATTTAATTTTTTTTTTATGGATTATTCAGTTTGAATAGACTTTTAATGCTTATGATTTTGGGGCGTTACAAGAATCATCCAAACTATCTGCCTAGGTCCTAAAGTTTACGGGAATCAAGCTTAAAGTGTCCGAAAACATCAACAAATCACAATCAGTGAAGCTCTACGGATCCAAGCTTCTAAAGCCCTGAAGAACTTCCACCACAAACCTTCGAAGACGAAGAACACATGAAGAACATGAAGAACACGAAGAACATGAAGAACAAATGATTTCTAACAAGCTCATAGCTAGAGATTCATTATAATTCTGTTTCAGTAATCTTTGATCCATCCCTCAACCAAATTGAAGGATATTTTGTGGTCAAGTCAAAATCATATTACCACAATTCCAATCAATAAAGTCTTGCAAGGAAATCGAATCAGAGGATCACTCTTTTTTAATTTCAGAGAATTGTACCACATAATCATCAATACAAATTCGCATTTGTGAAACTATTTTACTTGTTTGATTTATTTCAAACTATAAATTTAGTCGCTTACAAATTCTAGCACACCCAGTGGGGATGATTCATTACTTATCTCCAAATCCTTTGAAGCAGATGAATCTTTAGTGGTAGCAGAATTTGTAAGCGACTAAATTTCTAGTTGAAATATATCAAATAAGTAAAATAGTTTCACAAATGCGAATTTGTATTGATGATTATGTGGTACAATTCTCTGAAATTACAAAAGAGTGATCCTCTAATTCAATCTCCTTACAAGACTTTATTGATTGGAATTGTGGTAATATGATTTTGACTTGAACACAAAATATCCTTCAATTTGGTTGAGGGATGGATCGAAGATTGCTGAAACAAAATTACAATGAATCTCTAGCTATGAGCTTGTTAGAAATCCTTTGTTCTTCATGTTCTTCGTGTTTTTCGTGTGTTCTTCGTCTTCGAAGGTTTGTGGTGGAAGTTATTCAGGGCTTTAGAAGCTTGGATCCATAGAGTTTCACTGATTTGTGATTTGTTGATGTTTTCAGACACTTTAAGCTTGATTCCCGCAAACTTTAGGATCTAGGCAGATAGTCTGGATGATTCTGCTTCGAATGTTTTTCAATTTTGGGGTTTAAGTTCTTGATGCTCTTGAAGGCTTTGAGGCTTGATTCTTGCAGAGCTTTCTTACTTCTCAATCTTGGTCCCCCCAAATGTATTAGGAAGGCTTCTATTTATAGGAGTTTGGGGGCGGGTGAGCGACATGTGGTAGAGTCTGATTGGTGACACATGTCACAGCTTGATTGGTCCGCTTATGTCATCACTTACACGTGCTGGACCGCTTATGTCATCGCTTACACGTGCTGGACTACTTGTGTCATGGCTTACACGTGCTGGACTAATTGTGTCATCGCTTACACGCGCTGATGTGTGATTGGTTTTTGCATGACACTTGGCAAATTTCTGTTGATTTCTGAATAGTGATAGCAAAACCTAATAGCAATACGTGGTGCTTTGTAATTGGCTATATTTTGTGGACTTGGTAATGTAACATGTCAGCTTGTGATAGGTCAGGAATTTTCCCTCTCTGCAATTGGGTTGTAAATTGGCAAAACGTACGTGAATTTGTGGGTTATTAAAGTAAAAAGGTTTTATTTTACATATTTATCCCTGTTAGTTAAAAATTTGTAAGTGAATAGTATAGGGGTATTTTAGAATTATGAAAATGAGGAATCTAAAAAAGAGAAACTCCTTAAATAGTAGTATAGATGAATTGCAGTGTCCATAAGAGTAAAGACCCCTATTTAGTCTTTACACAAACTTCTGTTCCTTGACTGGCAATGTCCCTAAAACTAAAAACCTCTATTTAGTCTTTACACGAAATTTATTTAGTCTTTACAAGTAACCGACGTTCCCACACGTTTTGACTTTTATAATCCAAATTATATAAGCTTTGAGAAACGTCGAAAGAACTAGGTTGCCGATTCCAAAATTGGTTTTTTTTTTTTTTTTTTAGAGATTTATTTTTTCAGGGGTAACTTTGTAATTCTGATATTGGGTTTAGTAATATTTAAACCTAGTTGTAACGTGTAAATCCTAGCCAACCTAAAAATTTATTTGTGTTTTTGCATCTTACAGCTAAGGATTTCTAGAAGAGTAGAAGCCGTCCACCCCCCTTGCTCTCTTTCTCGTTTCTATCCTATCTGAGAAACCAATCCGTGACGTGTTGATAAATAAAAGATTGAGCCAAAACCAATTATTTGAAATTGAAGATTTATTCTAAGGACTTAGTCTTTCACGTGTATGTGTTGCATCTTTGCTTTGTGTCTCCACGGTGTTGGATGGCATTGAGACTTGAGGCCCAAGGATCTTAGTGACAAACTTGTTTGGAGTAAATTCTTTATATGGTTTGCTAACGGTTTACATTGGAGTGGTCTTGGAAAATTGCAAGGATATTGAATAGGCATTGGATTGATGTAAGGAACCTTTCTCCTAATTGGTTTTATTTACTGTATTTTAGCTACTGAATATTGTTCTACAATGGTTATAATTTTATTTCAATTGTTAGCTACATTGATTTAAGGTAAAGAATAAATAATCTTCATGAATTTATTTGATTACTATAGATATATATATATATATATGATTTTTTATATGTATTTGAATGAGATATATTTTTCTTTGAACTATGATTTGATATATATGATTTTGGACAATCGAACTATGTTTTGACTCTGATACCCGGCCAATGAGGGTTATTCATTAGTATCAAAACTAGTTGTATCTGGGATATCATGAACCTATCGTGTTTCTAGATCCCCTAATGGAGGATATACATTACCACGGAACTAGTTTCATCCATAGTTCTTAGAACTGAACCAGACCAAGAGGTCGGACCGTGAAAACCAAGAACTGGGATGAAAACCCATTTTTTAAGCATAAAGAACTGGGCATATGTGGCAATTCCGTGAACCCCTAAAACCGGGGTTGGACCGTACAAACCAGTGGCAAGAACCGTGCAGTCCAACCGCTTAGCAATTTTTTTTTTTTAATAAAAACAACTTAACACAATTTTATTCTACTTAATTAAATTATCCATCTCTTACAAGGAATAAAAAAAATTATAATTAAAATCCTTCAAAGATATTCAACTTTACTTCAAAAATTAATCATAAATTTTAATGTTTTCATGGTTATTATTTTATTTTATTAACTTTCTTATTTTTTAATTATTAAATATATGCTTGAAAATCATTAAATTTCCCTCACATATATAGATATATTAGTCAATTTTGCTAGTTTTATAAATTTAATATCTATATTTAGGCTTTAATTAATTATGACGTCATCACGATTCGACCTCGGTTCAACCTCAAAAACCTTGAACTTCTCCCTTTTACGATTCAATAAACAGTCCAAGTCTGAAAACCTTGGTTTCATCAAAATCATTAGCTAGTCATGGGATAATTGTGACCATAGTCATAAAAGATTGTTAAGAATATGAATTATGTTTGAGTATTTGAAATATTTGAGTCCTTGAAACTACTTATGTGTTTTTGGAACCTATTGTAAATTACAACTTTTGATATATGGAAAACTGATTATTTTCTAATCCATCTATGATATATTTGTAAGATTAAAATATTTAATTTATGTATGTACAACTTATTATTTTCCTGATCCATTTGCTTGATAGAACTTATTAGGATTTTAGTTACTTATTGAGTTGTCAACTTACCCCCTTTTCCCCTCTAGATTTAGATTATGAAGAATAATAAGTTTTGGGAATTTTGCTGTTGTGTTGTGAGCAGGGAAAGAAGTGTAGTGATTTTAGGATTAGATGGTATTGTAATAGTCTTATATTTATTAGCCATTTGGCATTATGTACATAAGGTTTGGATTTTGTTCCTTTCAAATTATTGGAGATCTATTAATAAAGAAATTGTTGAGGTATTTTGGATTTATTTGATGTAAATTTTTTGGATAAATTTTAGTTGCAAAGAAGATCTTGCACACTTGTAGGGTGCTTACTTTATAAGCATGTGGCCATTGTCACGTGCCTATCTTTCTAGTTGGGTTCGGGGCGTGACAATAGTATAAATAGATATGAAACAATAAAACAATGCGTTGGAGACAAGTTATAAATGGGAAACGTCAAAGAGTAATGCTACTACCACAACTTCTTCTACAATTTTTGCAACAACTTGCCACATAGTGAGTTATAAGTTATGGAGATATGGACCCACCACTTTTTCTCCATCACTCATAACTTGCCACATGGCGAGTTGTGGAATAAGTTGTGATCTTAGCACTACTCAACATCAAAGACTCAAAACCGCTATTCAAGTTGTTTTGAATAGATTATTGCACCATTGTGCACCTTTGGCATTATGGTCATTCCACGAGTATAAGTGTTTGTAGGGTGTGAGAGGCAAAAGTTAGGGTTAAGTTTTCAAAAGAAAGCTTCACACACACGTATAAATTTAAATTATTCTATAAAAGAATTTCTATATTGTATTAAAAAAAATTAAAAATTAAAAATTATTGCAAACCTATAAAACCACTATTCATGTTGGGTTTAAATTTGGGTACCGTGTGCAAATTGAGGTTCGGGTCTCAAATTAATTAGGTCTACCCGACCCAAACCTGGCTTGTGGCCATCTCTAAATATAATACCATACCGCAGCCTATAGCTTGCCATGTCCAACACTAACGCAATTCAAAGTGTGGCCAGATAAGAACATAGATTGTATTGTATGTTCAATCTGATTATGAAACTCTACTTTGAGATTCTAAAAAAAAAATTTTTTTTTTTTTTTTTTTTTTGAAACAGTCGGAGGTCAGCACCTACGTTAGAGCGTTTTAAAAATCTTATGGTTATTAGATGTGACCCTATTCTACAAAATTATATTATAAATCCGTTTTGATATTATGCTCAAACAATTGTGTGAAAATGTCAGACCAAGAAACCATGCATCCTGGGTTTGACTTCAATCTTTTTTTTCTTTTTCTTTTTTTATACAAGATAAAATTTATACTCTAGCTTAATCTAAGTGTATATGTGTGTGAAGCTCCCTCTTGAAGATTTGAACCCCAACCCTAGCCCCCCACAAGCATTTATACTTATGAAGTAACCACCACACCAAGAATGCGTGGTGATTTGACTACAATCTTAGTACTGTACCAAGTTAAGAAATTAAACTTGAATAAATTCAGGAACTTGAACCTGGACAGGAAAGATATCCATGTTCCTTACTGATGTCTTTGTTGATTAAAGTAGACGATTGGGTTGTTTTAAAGTTGATAAACAAATGAAGTAGAAGTCACTATGATAATTTTCCATATGAAGTAGAAAGATAAACAATTTATATTTTAATTTAATCCTTACATTTTGTTAGCAATTATTCATATAATTTTCAACATACAATTAATTTAGTCCCTACCGTCAACTCACTAATAAGAAATGCCTAAGTGCCTAACAGATTGCACAATTGGCACTTTAAAACATATGTAGCATACTAAAAAATAATAATAATTGTTATCTTAAAAGCCACATCAACATTTAAAATAAAAAAATAAAAACCTTTTCAATATCTCAATTTTAAATAATAAAGAAAAAAGTAAAAACATTTCCAACATTTTCTTACACTTTCTTAACAACCAACACTATTTAAATTTGCCAATCTCCAACTCTTGACACAAAAATAACCCTAGTACTATACTAAATTGAAAACCCTTTAAACCCAAAATCAAACACCAAACCACATATCTACAATAAACCCCAAAACCCCATTTTCCAAACCCAGCAATTAACCTCTCTCTCTCTCTCTCTCTCTCTCTCTCTCTCTCTCAATTTGGTTGTGTTCCATTTGATTCCAAAGAAAATCAATAGGAAAACACAAAGGTTTGAGTGAAAATCAATTTTTGGGTTCCAAATATCGATGTGATTTGTAAGTGTGTGTTTGCAAATGAAATTTTCCTTGGCATCATAGAAAATTTCCGTTGTGGCAATGTTGTGGTGTGGTAGTGGAGTTTAGTGATTGAAATTTTGTTTGGATGCCAAGAAAATCCCACTGCGATTTTTTCTTTTTAATTATTAGTTTAAGTAATTTTTACATGTAAGATTGTTAATATTTCATTTGGATACTAAGAAAATGATGGAAATATTGTTGGAATTCAAGTTTGAAGTAGAGATGGAGATTGTTGGATTTTGTTTGGATGCCAAGAAAATGGGGAAAGAAAATAAAATTATTATCTTTTTTTAGTTTTTGTAGTTTTGGGTTTTAGATTTTGGAAAAAATACACTTTTAATCCCTACATTTTAGGCTAAATCCTGTTTTGATCCCTACCATTTTGGAGCTCCTATTTTTGTCCCTAAAGATCAAAAACAGTTATCATTTTGGTCTCTACTGTCATCTTAGAAACGGAAAAATCTTACATAGGAGATAGAGACTCTAACATGGCTAATAAAATTAGAACAAAATATTTTAGTTCTATTTAATAATTCCATCTTAGCATTTAAATTGAAAAATAAAAATAAAAACAGAAAAGTTAATTTCTCAACTTTAATTTAAAATAGAAAAAATAAATAAATAAAAACTACTTTTGTTAGGTTCTAAAGACTTAGGTTTTTATATATTTAGAACTCTAATGTGTATTGTTGGCAAACCATGATCAAAACAATGTGTCTAGTAGTGTTTAGTCATGCTCAAAGTTGTATATTTTATGTAAAGTTGGAATCGAGCTAATGCAAAAGTTACTGTGCATTTCGACCTGGCTCGATCGATCGAAGCTTAGGCTTGATCGATCGAATCTCGGGCAAAATGCGTTTTTCTGCAGATTTCCAACTCAGCCCTAGTTGTTTAAAACATTTAGGGTTTTCTAATTTTTCCTAAGTATAAAAGGCAAACCCTAGCCACATTTTAGTGTTGCTCATATTGCTGTTTGTGTAAATCTCTTGTGAGATCTAGAGGAGTTTTCCTTTACACAAACTTAGGGTTTTCAATGAGGAGATTTTATCTACACCTTGATGATCAACTCGGTTGCTGCCATTGAAGCTTAAAGAAACACAAGCAAGTGTGCTTGTATCTGGTGGTGAATCCAAGAAAGAAGGAGTCCGTGGATTCGAAACTTGCACGTGGTCGTGTCAGTAAGTTCTACTGGTGGGTAGCAATAAGAAGTCAAGCGTGGGGGCTTGTAAGTCTTATTGTATGAACTTTGATTCTTTCAAGATAGTGGATTCAAGTTTACGATAGCTAGGTTAAATCCTCCCCAAGTTTTTACCGGTTTGGTTTCCTAGGTGATCATACCTATGTGTTATTTATCTTTCCGCTGCTTTGCATGATATGATCTCTGTGATTGTGATAACCTAGATTTGTTAAATTGGACTAAGTAACAACTTCGCTAATTACCTAGGTTAAATCAATTGTTTTTAAGGGGTCTAAAAACTATCAACTTTCATTTGTAGTAACTTTATCAACTTGTATTGAACTTTCTTGACAATCAAAAACGTTCCAAAAAACAAATTTACCAATCTTTTTATATTTTCAATTTTCTTTTTCACCTTCTTGCTATTTCTTGGTAACCAGACCTTCATTTTTATTTTCTCAATTTTCTTTTTTACTTTCTTGAAATTTCTTGGTAACCAAATAGTGTCACATGCATTAGTTTCAGCACCACAATAACCCAGATCCATCACCACTGAACCTGAATTACCACCACCAAAATCATCCAGCACCACCACCAAACTCAGATTCATCACTCACAAATCCATCAAGTCCAAACCCTACAATCAAATTTCAATCATAACTCAGACATATTTTGAACCATTTAACAACTTGAACCCTTACACCATCACATATCAAAGAAGGAGAGACTGAGTGGGTGAGTCCAAGAACAAGAAGAAGATGGGCCATTGTGTTCCTCTTTCTTTCTTTCATTTCCATATGAAAAAAACACAAACCCATTAAACCAATTTTAATGGCAATGGTTGTTGTACACTTTTACTTAATAGATCCATGGGATCACGTGGTGGCCCTGGTGGATATCAGTCTAGGAGATGTGTTCGTGTAGGGTTATAAACGAGCCAAGCTTTTTCAAGTAGTGCATATTTGAGCTTGGCTCGTCAATAAAAATTAAATGCTCAAGCTTGGCTCGAGCTTGAGACAAGTGTAAAAATAATATTTGAACTCGAGCTCGTGAGAATGCTAAAAAGCTTAATCTTGGCTTAGCTAGGCTTGGCTTGGCTTGGCTTGAATAATTAGTCAAGCCAAGCTTGAAACTCAAGCTTGAGTCAAGCTTTTTAGCTTCAAATCCAACAAAAAAAAAAAAATTGCATTATCAAATGCTTATATCACCAAAAATCGGGTAAACAAAAAAAAAAAAAAAATTAATGGGTAGTGGTAAGTGGTCTCATGTGGACTATGTTATTATTAAGTATGTCATAATAATGAGTTTATTTAGTAAACATATATCAAGCTATAAACAATCCTAAACTCAGCATGTTTTGTATCGAGCTCTATTGTTCATGAGTTTGTTCACAAACAATTTTTTTTGCTTAGGCTCGGCTTGTTTATCAAACAAGCCTAAAACTAAGGCTCAAGTTTGGTTTATTTATAAACAAACAAACATGAATGAGCTTTTTATCAAGCCGAGCCTAAGTTGTTCATGAACGGCTTGGATCATTTACAGCCTTATCCGTGTATCAGGTGATGGGTTTGGTGGGTGGGTAAAGGCTACCACTTTGAAATTTGGTTATTGTGAATTTTCTGGTCTGAATTTGATTTTTGAGGTTGAATTCTATGTGTTCCTGAGTTCATCATTTGCGTTCTTGTGTTCACGAAATGCGATTTTTTTTTTTTTTTACTTTTTAATTCTTTTTATTTTATTTAGTTTAAATTGTTACCAAATAATAAAATTTACTAATATTTTATTAGCCATGTTAGAATCTAAAGTGACACATGTGCACTCCATGTGCCAAGTCTGCAATTTTCGTTGCTAAGATAACAATAAGGACTAAAATAATAACGGTTTTTGGTTTTCAAGAACTAAATAAGGTGCTTCAAAAAAGTAGGGACCAAGACAAAAATTTGCCCAAAATGTATGACCAAAAGTATATTTTCACCTTAGATTTTTAAGCTAGGTTGATTTTTGTGTCTCTGCCAAATTTGATTTTTGTGTATGGTTGATGAGAAAAAACCAAGAATGTTTTTGTAACACCCCATAATTTTGATACCAAATTAATTATTATACGTAAATTAAAAAGGAGGCCTACAATTAAATGGATTTAATTAATTTGGGCCTAAAATATTAAAACTAAGATAAATACTATGGAATATGAAACCCAAGTGAGGTAGCATAAGTAAATATATGGGCCTTGATAAGCTTTTAAAAACCCTAGTCTTTCACCTCTTAAGATACACACAAACACACACATATATATATAAAAGGTTTTCTTTTGTTTTTGCCGCAACAGACAGTTGAACAACTTCTTCTTTTTTCTGCTTTGCGATTGAACATGAGACTACAGTAGGTATGGTTTCCTTTTGCTCTAAATTTAGGGAGTTGAATATTCAATGGCTAGACTTGTACCACATTTGCAGGAAAGAGCTGTGCTTGAAATTACTTTAGTAACTAATAGGATAATAGGCATCACTTTATAAAACCTAACCTATCAATATATTAAAAGAAAAAGGACCTCTAGGCATATGTTTGACCTGTCAATCTCCACCTATCCTTATATTAATGGAGAAGATGACTTATAATTGTTATTATATTGGAGTAAGAATGATGCATATAGCCTTTTTGTTTTCCCTTATTTTCATCGTCAAATATAGTCTTGACCTTTCAGCCACTAGAAGGTTGAGATGCCTTCTTAAAACAAGAAATTTCCAACAAAGAAAATATCTGATATTTCTTATACCTTTTTCAATGAGATCAAAATAATGTTTTCATTGTCTTTCTATATTAGTAAAGAAAACGTCCGCTAACTAGGAATGAAATTGGCAATAGAGAGGGAAAATAAATTTGAGCAAAACTAGGCCCTACATATAGTTTGAATTATAAGGCAGCCTTAGTATCGCAATCAAAGTGGCACAGAGAATCTAACATCTCCGTAGGCTTTAATATTGATAGATTAAACTATTTAAGTGTGAGAACTGATTTTAAGTGGAAAATTTGTGTATTGATGAACCTATTTTTGGTGTTGCTAGGTTCTGATTCTACTGATTTAGTGTGACTCAAGGGTGGTTGATTTCATATTTTTGCAAATAAGAGGTAAGTGGTGTTTACTAATTTTGGAAGTTTTCCCAAAACAGTATTGATTATTAAACTATTTTATATCAAAGAAATATGTTGATATTCTATATATAAATTGATACTTTATAAATGTTTGATGTGCACATTGACTATTCGTTTTATGAAAAACTTGTGGGACAACCTAAATTTATTTAAACTTGTATGTGTGAATATATCTTTATATTTTTGAGAATTATGAATCGATTATTTTTGTGAGCATATAGAATATGTTTAGAAAACTTATGGCAAGTCATGATTAAAAGCTCAGTATTGTATTTAGTCCTTAACAAAAGACAAGCATATTGCAGCTAGTCCTTAGCAAGGGATGGTCCCAAGAAATGGAACAATGCACATTTGATAGCTCCTTAGTAAGGGAGTATACTATTGAGAATCCAAAAAGGAAGCTCCTTAGCATGAGAGTGCACATTTAGGTTCCAAAGGAGCCATCTTTAAGAAAATGGATGAAAAGGAGGTTCTAGTCCTAAAAGGGGATAGTACAACCCTGTCAACGGGGCGTAAACATTGACCATAAGAAAAGCCTAGGAAATTTTTTATATGATGATATTGATATATGTATTATGATGACTCACAATATAAAGATATTATATATATATATATGAAGTATTTGATGATAAAATATTGATGAGTTACAAGTTGTGAATTTGTTGTAAAAATTATTTATTTGAAAGGTTTGTTCCCACACCCCAATATTAGTAAATTCCACTTATTGATTTATCTTACCCATCCCCCTTTTATTTCCCCTTACAGATACGTTAGAGGGATTATTAGAGTAGAGATTCTTGAAAGACAACAGTTACGAAATATTTTGTGGAAGTAGGGATTTTATTATTATTATTATTATGGCATTAAACATTGTACTAGAGAATTATTTTAAAGATTTTTTACCTTTGGCGGATTAGAGCTCTAACATTTGTGATGAAATTTAGGTTGCTGGTTGCTGGTTGCCTTTATTTAATATTTTTTTATGAATTATTTATGTTAGGTTTTAAGTTTGTAATATTGGCAAACCATGACAAAACATGACAAAAACTAAGTCTCATTAGTTTAGAATGTTCTACATTGAAGCCCAAGACAAAAAACTCAAGTTCAAGACAAAAACAAATGAATTACAAGTTGGTTGGTTCAATTGATCAAAAGACAAGCTCGATCGATCCAAAATCGCATATCAGCAAAATCAGCAAACGTAAAAAGGCCATAACTTATCCGTTTGAAACCCAAATCGCGAGCCATTTTTTTCAGTATTTAAAGGACATTATAAGCTAACCCTAGGTGGGGTTTTGAGAGTTTTTTAGAGAGATTAGAGTGCATCTTGTGCCTCTTTTGTAGATCTAGGGTTTTGCACCCAAAAAGCTCTCTTATGTCTTCTACCGGTGTTATTCCTTGAAGAATCTCAAGAATCGGTGTTGTAGAAGTTGCTACCTTTTCTTTTCATCAAAGGTGTTGATGATCTAAACCTTCAAGGGTGGTCTTAGAGTCACAAACAAGAAAGTTTGCATTGCTAAACCTTTGAGTGGAATCTCAAAGTCACAAATAGAGGTGTTTGTGTTTTGCAAAAGCCAAAGAAAGAAGGAGTCCGTGGATTCGGAGCTTACACGTGGTCATGTCAATAAGTTCTACTGATAGGTAGCAATAAGAAGTCGAGCATGGGAGCTTGTAAGTCTTATTGTATGAACTTCGACTCTTTCTAGTGGATTTGCTTTTTTTTTTTTTAGGATAGTTAGGTTAAATCTTTCCTAGGTTTTTTACCGGTTTGGTTTTTCTGAGTTATCATATCATTGTGTTTTTATTTTCCGCTGCTATACATGGATATGATATATTTGTGTTAACCTAGATATGTTAATTTGACTAAGTAATCACTTGACTAATTACCTAGGTTAATCTAATTGTGGTTTTAAGGGGTCTAAAAAATAACAAGTGGTATCAGAGTCGGTAGCTCTTTTGTTTTAGATCTTTTGATCTAAGAGCTGATCCTTGACCCCTGTTGTCATGGATAATTTGAAGTTTCTTCCTGATCATGTTTCTACTCATGCTTCTGTTGATTTTATTGATGCCTGTGAAACTCTTCATATGGAATTATTGAAATCTATTAAAATTGCTAAGAAATTCAAGGAAGAGTTAAAATTGGCTAATCTTGAAAAAGAGGAATTGATTGTTAGATTAGATGAATCTAATAAAAAGAATGAATTTTTGAGAAATCAAATTTCCTCTCAAGATGAGAAGATGAAAAGCTTGGAATAAGAGTTAGTTGAATCTAAAGCTAAAATTGAAAATTTGACTAGTACCAAGCCTGGTGTTGATAACAGAAGTGTTTTTGTTTCTCTTAAGCCTAAAACTAAGAAAGTTTATATCCCTCCTTTCAAGAGGAATAATAAAGAAAATGCTTATTTTGCTAGGTTAGACAAAGGTAAAAGTTCTGATGTTAACGCTGATGTTTCTAAACCTATGTCGAAACCTACTGTTAGAGAGCATAATAAATCTGTTTTTGTGCCTACCTACCACCTTTGTGGTGTTGTTGGTCATATTAGACCAAATTATTCTTTGTTGAGGCAAGAACCAATGCTTGTGACTGGGAACCCCACTAGAAATACTGATGTTCCTAAATTTGTTCCTGTTTGCCCCTTTTGTAGTATCCGTGGTCACATTCGTCCTAATTGTCATAAACTAAAATTTAAACATTCAGTGTTTCAGTCTAGGATATGTGATGATATTTCTCCTGTCATAAGTCCATATAAATTGTTTTATATTATTTTGAAAAATTTAAGCTTGTTGGCTTGTGAAAGGAATTTGCAGGATTTTAGTCTTTCTTAGAAGATTGGTATAATTCCTCAAATATACTCTGCTTCTCATGGATTTTCACCTACAAAGCCGAAAACTCGTACGATATGGGTGAGAAAAATTCTCTAAGGTGAGTGTTGCTGACTTGTCCCTGATTTAATTCTTTCAATTGTTTATGGACATGTCTTGTTTTTGTTTTTGGTTTTTTTTTTTTTTTTTTGAATGTTTTTTTATTTAATAAAAAAATCCAAAAACATTGAAAATTTTTCAAAAAGACAAAAATATTTTATTTTGAATCTTGTTTTATCTTTCTTGAGGATTACATGAATTATGATATCTCTCTTGATTTAGAACATACTTGACATTGTGGAGAAACTTGAATAGTATGTGTTATATAAGTGCTAAGCTATTTTTGATTTTCTGTGAGTATGTACTAGTTTGTACATGTACTCAAGGGTTAATTAAGAAATTGATATTTCTTGTTTATGTACTCTCTATAGCTTAGTTAAGCACTGTCATGCATTGCATTTGTATTGTTCATTTAGCATAATGTGTGCTTTTTTTTTTTCAGTCATAATTTTTTTACCAAAAAGATTTTTGTGTTTTGTATTTCACATCTTAGATTTATAATCAAGGATTGGCCATATTATCTTTACATAACATGTTTATGTACCTTGGTTAGCTTGGATGAGCTTCTTTTATTGCACTTTACTAGTTTGAACTTTGTAGTGCATGTTATGTGGGATATGTTTATAGTTTTTGATCACTTTGTCTTGATCTTGAAGTCACGTGTCTTTGACTGTCAGATTTGAACCTTTTGAGAAAGACATAAATAATCATCTCACCACTGTTTACTAGCCAATCATGAACACCTTAGTGCATATCGTAAGATTTTGTACTCGAGAAAGTGTAGCACATGCACAAAAAGAACATAAGGTGTAGCCTCGATTTAAATGTTAAAATTGGTGTGTACATTATTGGACTTAATGTTAAATCAATCAAATAAAAATTGGTATGTACAATATGAGGCAAATCAAGAAACTTACATGATTACAAGCTTCTTTTCTAGGAGATGTGGGAGTTATATGATGTAACTCTTTAGGTGATAGTCTCTTTCAAATTCTATGTGATGAATTTTGTAGATTTTGTGATTGATTTCTATTTATATATCACCTCACATGTATCTCAAATTTTTGCTAGTTGCACATACTACGCAAGTTACTCTTTGTTAAACTTGGTACATTATATTGTGTGTGTTCTTATTGTGGCCATCCAAGATTACATGTTCCTAAATTTTGAAGCAAAATGTCTTTAATATTTGAGATTTGTGGACAAATTGATTGAAAATCTTGTTTTTGGAAGATTGAGGTTGAATTCAAGTGTTTTTGAAAAACTTTTAATCTCATACTTATGCATTTCATTCATGAAATATTGTGCTTTGAGGAGTTTCTACATTAAATTGCTCTGTTTTTCAAAAATTTGATTTTTCCATGCATCATTTATGTTTAGGATTCACATGAATTGCATTGATTTTTTTTGTATCCACCTTGCAGTTTTGCAGTCATATCTCTCATTGTTTTCACACATAACATGCATACACTTTGCTAAATTGGGTACTCAACTTGATTTAAAAATTGATTGATTAAGTTTTTGAGTTATGTACTTTTTAGTATATGTTATTTTTATGTGTGAATTACAGAAAATATTTTTTTTAAAAGATATGATGGATAGTCAATGTGCAAATATTTTCTCTACTCATGCAACTGTTTATGGGTCACATAGTGTCAAGTTTGCATATATTGAAAAAGAGAATATTTTTATTTATGTGTATCCTCAACTTAATTTTTTTTAAGATTAGGTTTGTGTGTGTTTTTTTTCCCCACCTCCTAAATTTTCTCCAAAACTGTTTTTCCCAACACTTATTTTGTGTTTCCTATTTTTATAGGGGGAGAATTTTTATTTTAACCTTTGTTGTTCCTAGGAGGAGTTGTCTCTATTTTTTTGTAGAGCTAAACTGTTTTTTGTTCCCTTGTTTTTTTTTTTTTTTCCTCTCATGTTTTCTGTCATTCTACACTTTGTTTGAGTTGTCTTTGTCAATACGTGACAAAAAGGGGGAGAAATAAATGAAATGTGGGAATCTTGTTTGTTTTGTTTAGGGGGAGTTGATATTGTTTTTGAAAGGGAGAGTATAAAAACTTTTTGATGCATCTAACTTAGGGGGAGAGTTAGAATTTACTTTTGTTTTTTTATATTATGTTTCATATTATTGTTTATATGTCTTTCTTTCCACACATGCGGTGATGTGTTTGTTGAGTATTTCAGGAAAGACAGGTACATTCTAATCAAGACCTTCTACCTCTTCTTGCAACTTCTAGGTTAGGAGTCTTAGATTGGGATTTGTGATGTGTTTGGGAATTTTATTGTATATGGGCATTATGTTGTATGTGTGTTTTGTCACGGATTGCCAAAGGGGGAGATTGTTAGATTTTAAGTTTGTAATGTTGGCAAACCATGACAAAACAAGACAAAAACTAAGTCTCATTAGTTTAGAATGGTCTACTTTGAAGCCCAAGACAAAAAACTCAAGTTCAGGATAAAAACAAATGAGTTACAAGCTGGTTGGTTCGATTGATCGAAAGACAGGCTCAATCAATCCAAAATTGCATATCAACAAACGTAAAAAGGCCATAACTTATCCGTTTGAAGCCCAAATCTCGAGCTGTTTTTTCCAGTATTTAAAGAACATTATAAGCTAACCCTAAGTGGGGTTTTGAGAGTTTTTTAGAGAGATTTGAGTGTATCTTGTGTCTCTTTTGTAGATCTAGGGTTTTGTATCCAAAAAGCTCTCTTATGTCTTCTACCGGTGTTATTCCTTAAAGAATCTCAAGAACTGGTGTTGCAGAAGTTGCTGCCTTCTCTTTTCATCAAATGTGTTGATAATCTAAACCTTCAAGGGTGGTCTTGGAGTCACAAACAGGAGAGTTTGTGTTGCTAAACCTTTGAGTGAGATCTCAAAGTCACAAACGGGGGTGTTTGTGTTTTGCAAAGACCAAAGAAAGAAGGAGTCCGTGGATTCGGAGCTTACACGTGGTTGTGTCAGTAAGTTCTACTGGTGGGTAGCAATAAAAAGTCAAGCATGGGGGCTTGTAAGTCTTATTGTATGAACTTCGATTCTTTCTAGTAGATTTGCTTTTTACCTTAAGGATAGCTAGGTTAAATTCTCCCCAAGTTTTTTACTGCTTTAGTTTTCCTGGGTTATCATATCGTTGTGTTTTTATTTTCTGCTACTATACATTGATATGATATATTTGTGTTAACCTAGATATGTTAATTTGACTAAGTAATCACTTGGCTAACTACCTAGGTTAATCTAATTGTGGTTTTAAGGGGTCTAAAAACTAACAATTTAAATTGAATAAACTTTTATTATTTATGATTTTGGGACATTACAACCACGCACCCTTACTGCGATGGTCACTTTACAAGTACAAGTGCTTGTGAGGTGTGAAGGACAATGGTCGAGGTTCAAGTTTCTAGAAGGGAATTTCACACACATTTACACTTAGATTATTTTAAAGTAGAATTTTTTGTCTTATATCAAAAAAATATTAATGAGAAAATGTGTAACCACTGCGCATAAGTGGTAAGGGTCAAGGTTCAAGTCTCTAGAAATAAGTTTTACACATATATACACCTCTGTTTGTTTTAGCATTAACATTTTTTGAAAAATGGTTTATTTTCCAAAGAGCATTTTCTAGAAAGCTGTCTTATTTTCCAGTATTTGATAACAATCTTGAAAATGAGCTTGAGAATGTTTTCTGGTATTTGGTATGCAATTTTTTTAAAATATTTCTTATATAATTTAAAACATGTATATTATGTAAACTAACTAATGTAATCATTATAAATAAATAAAAAAACCAAGAATGAATTTGGTTTTCACACTAATAAATTTAAAATTTTGATAATAGATACAATCAAAATTAATTAGTTGTCAAATTTTCATGATCTCTACCACTTATCTTGCTAATATATATAGACAGTAACGTACGTACACACACACACACACACACACACACACACACATACACACACACACACATATCAATCATTTGTCTACTATGGGCAACCACAACTCTTCAATATTACTCTAAATTATGTATTTACATAATGTACTGCATAATATATCATCGTTGCATAGTATCTGCCAACAAAAAAAGTATTTGCCAACAAATGCAATTCTCCTAAACAATTATCATTTATTATATAACAATATTATTAGTCCACGGTAAAGATTGTCTCATGTAAAAGCAATTAAGGGCAATTTAGGTACTATGCTTAAAATTTTCATCTTTTACTTCATTCATTCTTTCTTCTTCTTCTTCTTCTTCTTCTTCTTCTTGCACTTTATGTACGAAAAAGAAGTAACTTCGGCCTAGAATCCATCAAACCGAAAATTTCTTAGAGAAAAAGGAAAATCAAGCTTGAAATTCAAAACAAAGAATCGGGATTTTGCTAGAGAGGAATGAAATAATTACCATTGCAAATTTGTTCTTCTTTGCAAGTTGGAGCTATTGACCGATCAGTGAAGGAAAAAAAAATCTAATCAAAGAATTGTGTTACAGAGAATAAGAGAAACATGGAGAAAAGAGAGAAGAGAGACAGTTAAAGAGAGAGATCTATGGGAAGAGGAGAGACCATAGTTAGTGATAGTGGGGGTGTGAGGAGAGAAAAAGTAAAGAGAAGAGAGAAAAAGCAAGAAAACTTACCATGAGAGAGAGAAGACGCCAAAAAATTATGTTTCTCATGGCTATAAACTAAGATAATATTTATAGAAGATGTAACGCATGAGAGAGAGATTGTTTTCTAATAAAAAAATTTGGAAAACAACTTATAGAAAATAAGTCTTATTTTTATTAAAGTTTTCCGTTGACCAAAGATAGTTTGCCATTAACCAGGTTTTTTTTGTGCTACCAAATACTGAAAAATATGAAAAACTATCTTTGCAGAAGGTTTTTTCAGCAAACAAACGAAGCGTTTATGTTAAAATAAAATTTCTATTTTGTATTAAAAAATGAGAAAACATGCAAACCTTAAATTGGAATGAATGAAAAATTATGACACTCTTGCTCAAAAAAACAAATTATGACATTCAAAAAAAAAAATACTCAAAAGTATCTAAGACTCTAAAAATAAATTGGAAGAGTTGGAGCTCAGCACGTACGTTTGGAGGTTAGCACGAACGTCAGCACGAACTTTTTCCTTTTTCCTATTGTAGAAGTCGATGCAAGTCTGCGATCCCTTGCATACTGCATGACGAAATATCATATACAAAAACTACATAACTAATATAGAATTAACAAAGGAAATATAACTTCAAAAACAAAGGAATGAGAGTCCGTCTAAAAAAGTTCATGAAAAAGGCAGCCATTCATTTCACCGTTATTATATTGGGTTGGTGGTACGTACGCATCCATGACCATGAGACCAAGACAGTTGCTGATTATGTATTTAAGGAACTCTGTTTTCCTTTGTTTGACACTTGAAATACACTAAGATAGTCCAACTCTCTGCTTTTCTTTAACCCATTAACCCACTAATCATTTTGAAATTATCTCTGAATGGCTCACAAAAGCAAGATTTTGATAATTGGAGGGACTGGATACATTGGAAAATACATAGTAGAGGAAAGTGCGAAATCTGGGCACCCCACTTTTGCATTGGTCAGAGAGAACACAGCTTCAAATCCTGAAAAGTCTAAACTCATTGAGAGCTTCAAGAGCTCTGGAGTGACACTTCTCAATGTATCTACAAAGCCTAGTTCTCCACAACTTGGGTGTGTTTAATGCTTTGGTTTAGTATATAGTGTTGGGAAAAATTCTATATTAATGTGAATAAATTTTAGCAAGCACAGCGGAAGCACAACCACACAAAAACACAAAGATTTACGTGAAAACCCTTTCTCCTTGAAGGAAAAAACCACGGGACAAACTCCGAATAATTTCACTATATAAAATAGAGATTACAACACTTAGAGATACAACTTGAGTAAAAAAAACTCTCTTTTTCTTTTCACTCACTGCTCTCTTCCTCACTGTGTATTTTCTCTTACTCTCTATTTTTCTCTTCTCTCTTGCTTGCTCTCACTCACGCAGCTCTTCAAGACTGCACTAGTCCTCACACTTTGGGACTTTCACCCCTTTTCTTCACCTCTGCACTGGCCGAATGGCCTCTCTATTTATTTCTTCATCTTTTCCTTCTTTTCTTCCTTTCACACTCTTCACATCAAGTCACAATAAGTGCAAGCCACTTACTTTGACTTTGCTTCAACCAAAATCTCTTTCTTTAGCTCTCATTGGCCGAATGGCCTTGCTTGTTTCTTTCCTTTTTCCTTTCAGCTCTGCCATAGCAGAATGAGTCTTGCTTTTGCTTCTTTCTTTTCTTTCTTCCTTCAGCATGTTGGACACGCCTAAGCCAACCGCTCCAATTACTCATGGTGACTTTTGTACATAATGAAGAAAAGATAAGAAACATTAAAGACAAGCTCATTAAATGAGCTCTTGACAAAAACATGTGGGCTGGACGCAAGGTGCAGTGCACCCAACATATAGATCTTGAAAGTCGTAATTTTTCACAGGGAGACATCTATCGTCATGAGAGCTTGGTGAGGGCAGTAAAGCAAGTCGATGTAGTTATCTCTGCAGTTGGAATACAACAGATAGCTGATCAGGTGAATATTATTGCTGCCATCAAAGAAGCTGGAAATGTCAAGGCAAGGCACATATCTTTCCTAAAACTTTTTAATAATTTCCAACCATTTTTTCCCTCTTTTCTAAAGTTGCTTATTTAGTTTTCAACAACCTTTGGCCTTTGTTATCAAATCGTCCTTTAAATTTAAAATGTTTTATTTAATCTCTTTACTTTCAAAATTGTTTCAAAAAGATACTAATCACCATAAAATAAATGAAAATTGAATATGTGAGAAATGGAATTCATGTCATGTCATAAGCCCGACATCCTCAAAGTGACCTCTGTTTCATTAATTCATTTACTATTTCAGCAATTTACTTTTATCAACTGATGGTAATGACTTTTTTGAAACATGTTAAAGCAAAAAAAGCAAAAGTTGATGACCAAATATGCAATTTAACTTCTTCTTCTAGCTGTTTAGCTTGTAATTGTTGAACTAAATGAGAAATCAAGAAACTTACATTATATAGTTTCAGAGGTTCCTCCCGTCCGAGTTTGGAAGTGCTATGGATCGTGCCAAGGCAGTCGATCCAATTAAACATCATCTCGGGGTCAAGGCTAGCATCCGAAGATCCATCGAGGCCCAAGGAATTCCATATACCTACCTTTTGTCTAATGGCTTTGCTGGGTACTTTTTGCCCAACTTCGGAATTGCACGTACTGGTGGCACTGGCAGATTCACAGCTCCTCCTAGGGACAAAGTAGAAATAATTGGAGATGGAAACACCAAAGGTATTAATATAAATTCAATCATCTTTCTCTTTAAACTTGTCAAGACTTTCTCATTTGCTTATGTATGTGCGTGCGTGTGTGAACCTTTTACTAGATATAAGTCAACTAGATCAACTACCTTGGTTAAAGATGACTAAGTAATTGTTATTTTCTATGTTGACAGTAATTTTTTCCAAAGAAGAGGATATTGCGACTTATACCATAAAAGCAGTGGACGATCCAAGAACCTTGAACAAGGTCCTTCATATTAGACCCCCGGCAAATATTTTGTCCTTCAATGAGATTGTTTCCCTATGGGAGAAGAAGATTGGCAAGACCCTTGAAAAAACTTATCTTCTGGAGGATCAACTTCTAAAGAAAATCCAAGGTTAGTAAGAACAATTTCACCTGTTGATTTATAGTGTTTTCTTATAGATCTAATTTGGTTTGGATCATATATCCCCTCCTCCCAGACGTGTGAGTTTTTTCGATCAAATTTGTTAGGATACACTTTGTTAACTCATTTGGAATTTGGATAACATATTCTTCATTTCTTAGTACTGTTAGTCAAACCAGCTGATTGTAACACCAAAGATTCGCATATTAGAGACTACAAAAAAAATTTAATTAGAAGTGACTATGAACACATTAGTTGTATTTGACTGTTTTTTCTGCACGACTGACTTCATTTCATCAATATTTAGTGCATAACTTGTTTGGTTTCTTATTGAAAATTTTGGTCGGCATAAATATGATAAAAAAGGAAGTAATCCTCCTATTGATTTGAGCAGTTCCATGTACTAGCCAGAGAATGTTGACAGTTTCATAGATGGTTGGGCTATCTGATACTTTTATTTGCTTTTCTGCAGAGTCTCCCAGTCCTTTAAACCTCAGACTATCCATTAAGCACGCTACATTTGTGAAGGGAAATCTTACAAACTCTGAGGTTAAGACTTCTTTTGGCGTGGAGGCTTCAGAGCTTTATCCAGAGGTGAAATACTCCACTGCAGATGAATACTTGGACCAGTTTGTCTAATACTTGGAACATTCCTTTGTTGTAATGTTTTTACTATCTTACAATGTACAATAAAAATAAATAAAAATAGAGGGAAATATCTATTGCACACACTCACACACACACTGTAGTGTGTGAAATAGACATTGCTCAAAAATAAAATCTATGTTGTGTATGTGGCATTTGTTACTTGTTAGTTATGCCCTTGTTTGTGTCATGTAAACCCTTGGATTGGATCCTTAATTTGTAAATTTGTTTCCTGGTGAATATGTTAGTCAAATTGTGCTTCTTGTGAAGAAAATTTTAAAAATCCTTGTTATGTGGTTCTTTGTTGTAGAACATGTTAAGTACTCGGTGTCTCAAATCAGATACTCTTTTGCTTTTGCTAATGGAGGGCCATAAAAAAATCATCCGAACCCGATGTTGGCTAATATTTTGTGCATCTTGGGACATGTCGTTATGAACTGTGCATCAATTAAAGTAAATATTTAGAGCCAAGTATTGCAAAATAAGGTCTCTTGATAGGCCAGCAGTTTGCTTACTATGATAAAAGGATTTTTGTTGTTCACTTGATATCTTTTAAAATTTTGTAAAATTACACTTTGCAATCAAACATGAACTTCTCTTAAATTTAATAATAAAAACAGAATTTATAAGTTTATTTTATTGATTTACAAAAGCTCAAAAAAAAAAATCCAACCACATTTTTTGGAGATTTGGTTACATCTGTTGGTGTGTTAAAAACACTTGACCATATGTTTAATCATATACTGCTATTGTGGGCTTTTTCTTTTTTTTTTTCTTTTCTTTTTTTTTTTAATATTTTAGGTAAGAGGCCTAGATGAGGTGGGAGTCCTCTTTATTACAGACACGTGTCTCTCCTAGTCGCCCGTTTAGTTGCTTCTCTTTCTTGGGCTTTAATAACTTGCCCCCATCTTGTTGCTTATCATTCTTGGTTTTTATAGATGTTTGTGACATTCATCAAAAAAATTATAGAGGTTTGTGACCATTGGATGTTTCATTTTTGGAACCCTTGGTGTGAACATGTTTTTAATATCTTTCCTTTTGTCAACCCTACAAGAATATCATCGAAGCAAGAGAAAAATATGTGGCAAAGGAAAATCGCTCTCAAGAGGAAAAAAGGCATTTGCAAAAAGCTTATTTAATTAAAACTAAAAAAATTTTGCTGAAAATGTATAAGAAAAATGTTAAAAGTTAGTAAAATAGTACAATAAGACTCATGAATAGTATCAAAAAAATATAATGAAACTCATGAATAATACTAAAATGAAGCTAAAAACTTAAATAAGCTGAACTTTTCATCACATCTCATAATTGAACGTGTGGGAAAGTGTTATGATGGTGTGTTAAATAAGTCATTGACTTGGTCAAATAATAGGTTAGCTTACAAGAAAAACTCCAATGGGCTGAACTAAACAGTCATAATGGGCTACAAAAGCCCAAAAAAGGCAAGAAAATAGAAAAATAAAAGGCTCAAGGTAAAATTGATTTAGATACACGTGCAATGGGATGAGGTACATGGGATATAGTTAAGGCCCATGTTTATACAAAGCCTCATATTTTAAGATATCAAAAAAAGTTCAAAAAATAGTTTATAAATTGAACAATGGTCAATGTGAGATTCACAACAAAACCCTAGTGTTGAAGAACACACCCACCACCAACACACTTGAGATGGTGGTCCGGTGGAACTTCAGCCATATAAGAAGACAATAAAATATATAAGAGCCCATAGCTCACCATGTCCAACACTATCACAATTTAAAAGTGTGGCTAGATGAGATCATAAATTGTATTGTATTGACATCTTTAAAATGATTTTATATAAAAATTTAAAAGCAATGTTTATTACACACATGCTCTTACACACACTAAAAAAAATAACAAAAACTGTGACTTGATTTTAGTTTTTTTCTCTAAGGAGCGTAAATGTTTATAACAATAGCTTATAACAAAAATTTTCCCAAATTTTAATGGAATGAAACCCTAGTTAGAGATTCATAAAAAAATTTAAAATTTTAAAATAAATAAAAATGAGGAGGGGGAACGGTAATTGTAGATCAGCACATACGTTATATTGTAAACCCTTACGTCATTTTGTTGATTAAAAGTAGACTATTGAGCGGTTCTAAAAGTAATAAACAAATGAAAAGAAGAAGCCACTATGACTATGAGCCCTCTTGCATATTGCATGACGAAATACCGTAGCAAAACCTATAGTTGAAGGAGTCAAACAAAGACATTTCTGTATACGTACTTGTATTTAAGGAGCTGTGACTGACTTTGTTTGAAACTGAGAACTACCCATAAGATAGTTCAACTCTCTGCTTTGCTTAAACCCTATTAATCCTTTTAGTTTGAAATTCTCTCTGAACGGCACAAAAAAGCGAGATTTTGACAATTGGAGGGACTGGATACATTGGAAAATACATAGTAGAGGAGAGTGCGAAAGCTGGGCATCCTACTTTTGCATTGGTCAGAGAAAACACAGCTTCTAATCCTGAGAAGTCCAAACTCATTGAGAGCTTCAAGAGCACTGGAGTAACACTTCTCCATGTATGTACAAACTCTAGTTCTCCGCATCGTGGGTGTGTTTTCATTACTTTGGATTAGTATATTGATCTTGAAAGTCATGTGATTTTTTCACAGGGAGACATATATCATCATGAAAGCTTGGTGAAGACAATCATGCAAGTTGATGTAGTGATCTCTACACTTGGATGTTGGATCACCAGAACAGATAGCTGTTCAAGTGAAGATTATTGCTGCCATCAAAGAAGCTGGAAATATCAAGGCAAGGCACATATATATATCTTGCTAAAATCTTTTTAATATTTTTCTTTTTTTTTTTTTTTTAATGTTAAGTTGCTTATTTAGTTCTCAACAACTTTTGGCCTTAGTATCAAATCTTCCTTTTACTTTAAAATGTTTTCCTTAATCCTTCTATTTTTAGAATTGTTTCAAAAAATACTTATCATCTAAAATAATAGGAAATTGTGGAAAATGAAATTCATGCCATGTCATAGGCTCCACATCTTGTGACCTAGGATGATGTGTTGGATATATTATTATTTTATTGACAAGAATTTAAAATAATTAGGCTTAGTGATAATTCTTTATTTAAATAAGGTAGCAGTAGATTAGTATTGTAATTTTCTTGTATTCAAATTGATTCATATATTTTAGAAAATGATTTGGTCCTTATGTTTTAGGATTTATTGATGAGGTTCTCTCATCTTAGTCAATTTACGTAAGTTGAATGTCTCAAAAGTCATTTTCTCCCTTTTAAAGTTCAAGATACTAGTCACCTAGAATCGGCTAAATATCATTTTATTTTTCCGGTTTACATCACATCCTCAAAGTAACCTTAATTTCATTTATTATTTCAGCAATTTACTTCTATATGATGATATTGACCTCTCGAAACATGTTAAAGTAAAAAATCAAAAGTCAATGACCAAATGTGCAATTTAACTTCTTCTATTTGCTGCTTCGCTTGTAACAATTGAACTAAACGAGAAATCAAGAAACTTACATTATATACAATGAAATATTGGTGGGTTTCAGAGGTTCCTCCTGTCCGAGTTTGGAGGTGATGTGGATCGTATCCAAGCAATCAAGCCAATTGACAGTAGCGGAGCCACATTGGGACCCAAGGGGGTCTTGGCCCCCCCAAAATATTTGAAAAAATTAGTATATATATAGTAGAGTTATTTTAATAAAGAAATGTTATATTCACAATATTTTTACAATAAATCTTAAGTGGCAAGTTATTATTGATTGTTACGTGTGCACAAAAAAGTTATTTAAGTTGTGGATTAAAATTAGAACTAATAACAACTTACCACTTAGGATTTATAGTGAAATTGTTATAAAAATATTGTAGATGTGGCACTTAAATTATTTTCCTCCACTGCATAACCGTGTGTGGTTAAAATACTTCCTGCAAAAGCAGGTGTGTAGCTGTGTAGGCTACTCTCACTTTCTCATTTTTTTTATTTGTTTTTAAAATATTAATTAAATAATCAATGTATCATAACATCATAAATGTATATGATTAAAATATATTATTTTTATCATTTAATTTATATATAAAATAATATAACATGTATTTGGTTGTAGTTATAGCTATTTTTTTATATATTGAAATTTGAATGATTGTTTGTCTTTTATTTAAAAATCTTTAAATTATTAGTATTTTTTAAAAATTTTAGTCATTATATTTAAAAATTTAAAAATTTTTCTAAGTGTTTTTCGCGACTGGAAGGTTTACCCGCGAGGGAGTCGCGAGCTGAGCCGCGAAAATCTCTAAGTAACCCTCGCGACTGGACCTTCCACTCGCGAACAAGTCGCCAAATATGACCCGTGAACACGCGACTGAGACACGCGACTCGACTTACCCGCGACTAAGTCACCAAAACAGGGCAAAATGGATTTTTGAAAATTTTCAGATTTTTCTAACAAAATACTTTCCAAAAACACCTAAAAACACTCAAAAATCTTTTTGTGCTTGAATTAACAAAGATTGAACATGTGAAAACACATTTTATCAAGTACAATCACACAAATGAATATGGCATTTATTGAACATAAACTTGTGTGTTGTGTGTGGATATCAACAATGAGATAGTCCTTAGTTTAATGTGAAACTTCAATGATCAATTCAACCAAGTCATACACAATTAGCACTAGGTTATGAGATCCATCTCAATTATAGAAATATGTATATATGACCTCCCACAAAACTTGATAACATATCTTGAAGCTTTACATTTGACTCCACTTTCAAACACACCATTTGATCTTTTTGATCCTTTTTGAGACAATCACCTCTCATTGTGAGAGTGATATTTGATATTTCACTTTAATGAATTAGCCTTTGGCTTTTTGAATAAACACTCACTTTAATTTTAGGTCGCTTACCCTTTTTCCTAGTCGAATACTAGAATGTGCGACAGGCTTTTGCAGCTCAATATCTCTTTTCATTTAGAGATTTACATTTGGTGAGCTCCTTTTAGCAAAAACAAAAATAAAGAGTGGGAAAATATATAGACACAAGTCTATGCATGTCTCAAGATCATCATAACCATTCACTAATCATTCATGACAAGTTTGAAGATTTATTTACAACAATCACATAGATTTCAAGATTTTTCTCACAGTGATATGAGTGCAAAGAAACAAGCAATGCTCGAAAATGCACAAAGCCATTAGCACAAAGGTACAAGGCAAAACACGTTTTGAGACAAAAGCTCAACAATGTCAATCAAACTTTTTGATTTTCTAATTTTTATGTGATTTTTCGATTTTTGACATAAAAGAAGAAAAAGATTGATCAAAAATAAAAAGGAGCAACAGTATTCACAAATAGACAAACAATCAATAATCATGCTGCACAAAGAGCTAACAAAGTAGTGTGTGCCCCAACACAAACACGCTTATCATATTATAAATATGTAAAGCACACATCACACAAGAGAGTCAAGGAATTGTACCAACACCAATAGTCTTACGGAGTGATTCAAACTGTGGACCATCGAGAGGCTTGGTGAAGATGTCCGCCTTTTGATTGTCGGTGTGTATGAACTCAAGACACACAACTCTTTCCTCTACCAGATCCCGAATGAAATGGTAACATATCTCTATGTGTTTAGATTTTGAATGCTGGACAAGATTCTTGGAAAGATTAATGGCACTAGTGTTGTCACAGAAGACACACATCGTCTCTTGAGAAATTCCATAATCATGAAGTAATTTCTTCATCCAAAGAAGCTGAGTGCAGCAACTTCCAGCGGCGATGTATTCTGCTTCAGCAGTAGATAGAGACACGGAATTTTGTTTCTTGCTCATCCACGAGACAAGATTGTTACCAAGGTAGAAACAGCCGCCTGAAGTACTTTTCCGATCGTCTACACTACCAGCCCAATCAACATCTGAATACCCGACAAGACAAGCATTTGAGTCTTTTGAATACCACAGACCATAGTTTGAAGTACCATTCACATATCGAATGATTCGCTTAACAACAGTCAGGTGAGATTCCTTCGGATTAGCTTGGTATCTAGCACAAACACCAACACTGAATGCAATGTCCGGTCTACTGGCTGTAAGATAGAGTAAACTCCCAATGATACTCCTATATAAGGTAGGACTTACTTCTACTCCAGAAGAATCAACATTCAGTTTAGTGGATGAGCTCATGGGAGTGGAGGCATGTTTTTTAAAGTCTAGTCCAAACTTCTTGACAATTTTTCTAGCATACTTCTCTTGTGAAACAAATATACCCTCCTTCTGTTGTTTGACTTGAAGACCCAAGAAAAATGTGAGTTCCCCTACCATACTCATCTCAAATTCCTTCTTCATCTCCTCAGAAAATTCAATAGCACGATCTTCAATGGTTGCCCCAAACACTATGTCAACAACATAAACTTGTGCCACAAGGAGATAATCTTCATCATTTTTTACAAACAGAGTTCGATCTGCATACCCCCTTTTGAATCCTCTATCTAGAAGGTAATGTGTAAGCCGATCATACCAGGCTCTAGGCGCTTGTTTTAAGCCATAAAGGGCTTTTTTCAGTCTCAATACATGATCTGGAAAGTGAGGATCCTCAAATCCTTTTGGTTGCTCAACAAACACTTCTTCATTTAGAATTACATCCATTTGATAGAGTTTGAAGTTCATAGTGCATGCAATGGACATGAGAATTCGAATGGATTCGAGTCTTGCCACAGGAGCGAAGAATTCATCAAAGTCTACTCCTTCTACTTGAGTGTATCCTTGAGCTACTAACCGAGATTTGTTTCGAATTATCTCTCCGTCTTCATCAGTTTTGTTTTTGAAAATCCATTTTGTGCCTATGACATGAACGTTTTCAGGCCTTGGAGCAAGTTCCCAATCATCATTCCTCACAAACTGATTCAGCTCTTCATGCATTGACTCAACCCAATTCTCATCTTGAAGGGCCTCTTCTACCCTTTTTGGTTCAAATTGCGCAAGATAGCAATGATATGTTACATGATTGGCTAACAGGATGTTTCCTTTTCTGAGGCGAAGACCTTCATCTAGAGACCCTATGATGTTTCTTTCCGGATGGTTCTTAATTACTCTTGAAGATGGCTTTTTTGATGTGGAGACTTCATCACTTCGAGAGATAGGAGGATGGACTTCCAGAGGAGTAAGAGGACTTGATGTTCTAGATATCGATCTCATTTCCATTCTTGGGTTGATGGGAGTCGATTCTTCTTCTGGTGTAGGTTCTTCACCTTCTATATCAAGAGCTTCGACCTCAACATCGGGCTCTTTGGTGCTCGGCCCTTCTCCATCATCAAACATCTCCATCTTAGATAAGGCATCATCAATCTTAACATTGATGGACTCCATCACTGTCTTAGTTCTCTTGTTAAAAACTCTATACGCCCGACTCGTAGTAGAGTACTTAAGAAAAATACCCTCATCACTTCTTGCATCAAATTTCCCAAGATTCTCCCGATCATTTAGGATATAGC
Source organism: Quercus lobata (assembly GCF_001633185.2). Taxonomy (NCBI): domain Eukaryota; kingdom Viridiplantae; phylum Streptophyta; class Magnoliopsida; order Fagales; family Fagaceae; genus Quercus; species Quercus lobata. The sequence goes on from NC_044909.1 coordinate 46,916,148, forward strand.
ATTTACTTCCAAACACCCGGAAATACTTCACTCTAGGCTTCTTTCCATTCCAAATCTCATAAGCGGTCTTCTTTGTTCCTACTCGAAAAAATATTCTATTGCCAATGTGACACGAGGTGTTGACAGCTTCTCCCCAAAAACTTTGAGGTATTTGCTTGTTAAGCAACATGACTCTTGCCATTTCCTGAATCACCCGATTTTTCCTCTCTACCACTCCATTTTGTTGTGGAGTTTTGGGGGCTGAAAATTCTCTTTTGATTCCATTCTTTTCACAGAAAGACTCAAATCTTGCATTCTCAAATTCCTTCCTATGATCACTTCTAATTTTGGCAATAAGGACCCCTTTCTCATTTTGTAGTTTCTTGCACAGAATCTCCAACCTCTTACATGCTTCTGATTTTTCTCTAAAGAATTCAACCCAAGTGTATCTTGAGTAATCATCCACAATGACCATAATGTATCTCTTTCCCCCTAGACTTTCAGTTCTAGTAGGCCCCATTAGATCAACATGAAGTAACTCCAAACACCGAGAAATAGCAATCATGTTCACTTTGTGATGACTTGCCTTTGTTTGCTTTCCCATTTGGCATGCACCACAAACGGTCTTCTTCACCTTCCCAAACTTAGGAAGTCCCTCAACTGCTTCAAGTTTGGACACTTTAGCTACTTGTTTGAAATTGGCATGCCCAAATCTGTGATGCCACAGCTCCAACATATCCACACGAGCACTTCTACACGAAATGGGTGCCGTTGGAACTATTCCATAACAGTTATCTGTAGTCCGATTTCCCTCCAAAACTTGAATTTCTTCTTCATTGATGATCAAGCATCCCTTCTTAGAGAATTGTACCAGGAAATCATCATCACAAATTTGAGTGATGCTCAGCAGATTTGCCTTCAGCCCTTTTATGTATAACACATCTTTCAATAGCGGTAATCCAGGTATCTCAATAGTTCCTTTGCCTAGGACTTGAGCATGACTTCCATCTCCAAAGGTCACATAGTCACCAACCTTTTCTTTGAGTGTCTTAAACAGTGACTTATCCCCTGTCATATGGCGAGAACAACCACTGTCAAGATACCACAAACATGCATTAAACATCTTCAATGAGGTATGCACAAATAAGCTCACATGAGACAAACATTCTTGACCTTCAAACAAAAACTCCTTATCAGGTTTCATGCTTTTTTCAGATTGACCTTTCATTTTCAGACTCTCAATCATCTCACACAACATTCTATTCTTTCTTTTATATTTCTTAATCAATGATTTAGATTCAGATATGCTACTGTGTAAGACATGATTCTGATTCTCAAAATATTCCAACATGTGAACAAATATCCTAGCATGTTTCTTAGTTTTTAACACTACAAGATCATTGATAAAACACCCTTCAGACATATGCATAGAGTCATTTTCACAAACACTTAAGCTACAATTGAGCATGGTATTTTCCATAACAACTACCACAACACAGGGGTCTAGGATCACACTTAGGTAATAAAGCCACAACAAGTGTACCCGCTCTGATACCAATTATCAAATAGTGTAAAAACACTCTTGAACGTTTAGACCCCCAAATTACAACTTAACCAATTCAAGTATTATGTCAAACAACTAGTGTACGAAAAATTAACATAAGCTATAATATGGAATTGGAAAAACTATCTAAACCAAATAAAATCACAACCCACAGCAGATAATAAAAGACAAAGATAAAAGGGAAGGAAGATGCAAACACAAAGACAACACGCAATGTGTTATCGAAGAGGAAACCGAAACCCTCAGCGTAAAACCTCTCCGCCGCCCTCCAAACGGTAAACAATCCACTAGAAAATGTAGTTGGGATACAAGGACAGCAATAGACCCTCCAAACCTAATCTACCCAGTGCACCTAAGCCCTCCAAGTTTCTTACTCCAACGAGGTTGTGCCGAACCTTTTTCTTTTCTAGCTTCCCGGATTCTGCTACTAGACCGTAGTATCAACTAATGTAGATTGGTTCATTCCTAACTGCTTCCCAGAAATTCAAACAGCCCTCTCACAGTGATGAATATGGTGAGAACAAGGTTTGGTAAAATGCCTCTCAAGAATTTGACAATGGAGAGGAAGAGAGTTGAGGAATTTGAAGAGACTCTAATGTATAGATTGTGGGTGAATCAATCTTGTTTTTCTTTAGGGTTTCTCTCTTAAAATTCTCTCTGGAAGCTCTCTTTCATTTGTGGGTAGAAGGGGTATTTATACTGGAGTAAGAGAGGAATGTGAAACGTCAGGATTTACAAAACAGGGTGGCTCGCGACTTGACCTCGCGACTTGACTGAGTTGCGAGATCCAGTCGCGAGATAACCGTATGGCTAGTTATCCTGTTTTGTCCTGTAGTGCTCCAGCTAGCATGACTGTTCACCTTCTAGCATGCTTGGCAAGTGTGCTGCGTCTAGCGGCTTGAAGCCGCGAGCCACCCGCGAAAACAAGCCGCGAGTCTCGGTTTTCTTGCACACTCTTGAGCAATCAACACTCTATCTCACTCACTACCCTTACAACAAACCCACCTAAATACAGGGTTACTAAATGCTGAAATACAAGCAAATTTGGCACGGAATAAAGCCAATAAAATGGTTGATTAAATTCAACCTTACAGGTGATAATTTAATTTGAAAATTTTAGGTTCATGGACAAGTTTAGGAGATGGTAATTCAAAAATAATACACTTTTGGGTTTTGATTATTAAATTGTATTTACACTACTATTAGTATGGATATGATTAATATATACACAGAAATAATTAATTGTCTAATTTTATGTTTGGCCCCCTCAAATATAAGTTCCTGACTCCGCCACTGCCAATTGAACATCATTTCAGGGCCAAGGCTAGCATCCGGAGATCCATCGAGGCTGAAGGAGTTCCATATACCTACCTTGTTTCCAGGGGTGGAACTACCCTTGGACTAGGGGTGGCCATTGCCCCCACAAATTTAAAAAAAAAAAAAATATTAATATATATATATATGTGTGTATTAATTTTAGCAATTTTGTTCTATAAAATTATATTTTATTTCCCTTTAACAATATCATTGATTCTTTTAAGAGTAATACTATACTCACAAACTTTTTTTTATAACATTTTTACAAACCGTTTTGGTAGCAAATTCTTATTGGTTCACATATGAGCACACCACTCACATAATTTTTTTTACTTACCAATAACCACTTATTACATAAGTAATTTATAAAAAAATAAAATAAAAACTTGCAGCTTTAGCATTTTCCTCATTTTAGTGACATAAAAAAATGTATAGATCTAAAATCTAAAACAAAATATATAAGCCCAAAAAAAATACCAATAAAACTAAAAACAAAATTAAGCTCAATTAATTAATTTTATCCAAAATAAATAACCTTGCCCTTTAAACAATTCTAAACAAAAATAATTTTGTTCTTAATTACAAAAAATAAAAATAAAAATAAAAATCTCAACAGCTATGTAGTAGAATTAGAGGTTAAAATCCCTGCACATAACCAATAGTAAAACGACCCTCCCCAACTCAAAGTTCTGGCTCCGTCCCTGCTTGTTTCCAATGGCTTTGCTGGGTACTTTTTGCCTAACTTCGGAATTGGACTTGCTGGTGCCACAGCTCCACCTAGGGACAAGGTAGAAATAATTGGAGATGGAAACACTAAAGGTATTAGTATAAAATTCAATCATCTTTCTTTTTGAACTTGTCGAGACTTTCTCATTTGCTTATATATGTGTGTGCGTGTGTGTGCCTTTTACTACATGTAAGTCAACTAGATCAACTACTTTGGTTAATAAAGGTGACAAAGTAATTGTTATTTTCTATGTTAACAGTATTTTTTTCCAAAGAAGAGGATATTGCGACTTATACCATAAAAGCAGTGGACGATCCAAGAACCTTGAACAAGGTCCTTCATATTAGACCCCCGGCAAATATTTTGTCCTTCAATGAGATTGTTTCCCTACGGGAGAAGAAGATTGGCAAGACCCCTGAGAAGACTTACCTTCTAGAGGATCAACTTCTAAAGAAAATCCAAGATTAGTAAGAACAATTTCACCTGTTGATTTATAGTGTTTCTTATAGATCTAATTTGGTTTGGATCATATATCCCCTCCTCCCTTAGACGTGTGAGTTTTTTCGATCTAATTTGTTAGGATACACTTTGTTACCTCATTTGGAATTTGGATAATTATTAGGGGAGTTGTATTATATTCTATCATTTCTTAGTACTGTTAGTCAAACCAGCTAACTGTATCACCAAAGATTCGCATATCAGAGACAAACTTAAAAAAATTAATTAGAAGTGACTATGTACACATTAGTTGTATTTGACTATTTTTCTGGACGATTGACTTCATTTCATCAATATTTAGTGCATGACTTGTTTGGTTTCTTATTGAAAATTTTGGTGGGCATAAATATAATAAAAAAGGAAGTAATCCTCCTATTGATTTGAGCAGTTCCATGTACTAGCCAGAGAATGTTGACAGTTTCATAGATGGTTGGGCTATTTGATTCTGCAGAGTCTCTCAGTCCCTTAAACCTTTTCCTATCCATTGCCCACGGTATATTTGTGAAGGGAAATCTTACAAACTCTTAGGTTAAGGCTTATTTTGGCATGGAGGCTTCAGAGCTTTATCCAGAGGTGAAATACACCACTGTGGATGAGTACTTGGATCAGTTTGTCTAAAACTTAGAATATTCCCTTGTGGGAATGTGTTTACTATCTTACAAATTACAATGTACAATAAAAATAAAGAGAAATATTTATTGCACACACTCACTTACACACATAAAATAGTGTGTGAAATAGATATTGCTCAAAAATAAAATCTATGTTGTGTATGTAGCATTTGTTACTTGTTACTTGTTAGGTATGCCCTTGTTTGTGTCATGTAAACCCTTGGATTGGGTCCTTAATTTGTAACTTTGTTTCCAGGTCAATATGTTAGTCAGATTGTGCTTCTTGTAATTAAAATTTTAAAAATCCTTGTTATGAGGTTCTTTGTTGTAGAACATGTTAAGTACTCGGTGTCTCAAATCAGATACTCTTTTGCTTTTGCTAATGGAGGGCCATAAGAAATTCATCCGAACCCGATGTTTGCTAATAAATTGTGCATCGTGGGACTTGTGGTTATGAACTGTGCATCAATTAAACTAAATATTTAGAGCCAGCCAAGTATTGCAAAATAAGGTCTCTTGATAGGCTAGCAGTTTGCTTAGTATGATAAAAGGATTTTTGTTGCTCACTTGATATCTTTTAAAATTTTGTAAAATTACACTTTGCAATCAAACATGAACTTCTCTTAAATTTAATAATAATAAAAAAAACGAATTTATAAGTTTATTTTATTGATTTACAAAAACTCAAAAAAAAAAAAATCCAATCATATTTTTGGCAGATTTGGTTACATTTGTTGGTGTGTGTGTTAAAAACACTTGACCATATGTTTAATCATATACTGCTATTGTGACAACATTTTAGTGGCTTAGAAACCCTTTACTACCTACAAAATAAAAGACAAGGGAAAATTGGATCCACAACTCTTAAACTTGACATGAGTAAGGCCTATAATAGGGTTGAGTGGAATTTTTTGGAAAAACATACGGAAAAATTGGGATTTGATGAGAAATGGGTTTCCCTTATTAACATGTGCACAAGGTCGGTTTCTTTCTCAGTTTTGGTGAATGATGAACCCCATGGTTTATTCCAACCTAATAGAGGTCTCCGAAAAGGAAATCCTTTATCGCCTTATTTGTTTATTTTACGTGAAAAAGACCTCCATTCACTTATACAACAGGTTGAAGACAATGGTTTATTAAGGGGCGTATCCCTTTGCAAAGATGGTCCCAAGGTCTCACACTTATTCTTTGCGGATGACAGCCTCCTATTTTGCCAAGCAAATGATCATGATAGCCAAGCCATGCTGGAAATCCTTGAGAAATATGAACATGTGTCAGGGCAACAAATCAATCGAGATAAAACTCAAATTTTTTTTTCAGCTCTAACACATCAAGACCAATGCAAGAACACATCATAGATTTGCTAGGGGTTTCGGTTGTAGCACATTATGAAAAATACTTAGGACTTCCATCCATTGTTGGATGAGCATAAAAACAGAGCTTCATCTACATTCGGGAAAGAATTTGGAAAGAAAAAAATCCAAGGTTGGAAGGAAAAGCTATTGTCCCAAGCCAAAAGGGAAATCTTGATTAAGGTGGTGATCCAATCCATGCCAACCTTCACAATGAATTGTTTTAAACTCCCAATGTGTCTTTGTAAGGATATTGAATACTTAATCAGGAAATTTTGGTGGGGATATAAGGGTGAGGCTCGAAAAATTCATTGGGTGGGATGGAAGAAATTGTGTTTACTAAAGATTCAAGGTGGATTGGGATTTAAAGACTTAGAACAATTCAATCTTGCTCTTCTTGGAAAGCAGGTATGGAGGGTCATCCACAATACCAATTCCCTTTTTTATAAGGTATTCAAAGCCAAATATTTCCCAAATTGTTCCATTTTGGATGAGGAGGTAAAGATACATGGCTCGTATGCTTGGCAAAGCATTTTAAAGACAAGAAGTATTGTTCATCAAGGAGCTTCTTGGCGAATTGGTAATGGAGAAAGGGTCCTCATCAGGGGAGATAATTGGCTTCCGGATCCATATTGCAGGCAAGCAATATCCCCTCAAAAAAATTTCCCCAACAATACTCATGTTTGTGCTTTAATTGATGATGAGGGACCTTAATGGATTGAAGATAGAATTAGGGAGAAGCTGCTGCCACACGAAGCTGAAGCTGTCCTCAGTATTCCCCTTAGTCATCCCAGACCAGTTGATACTTTGATTTGGCAAAGAACAAAGAATGAAGTTTACTCAACAAAATCTGCCTACCGTATGCTTGATGAAGCCAAGAATTTGTCTGAAGCAGGGGCAGTCAAATCATACAGCACACAATGGCTTTTGGAAGAAAATTTGGAGTATCAATGTCCCTAACAAAATTAAGCATTTTCTATGGCGAGCCTGGCGTGAAGCACTGCCTACAAGGAAAAACTTGTGTTGTCGTAAAGTGACTCACAACTCTACTTTTGAGTTTTGCAATGGGGAGGAGGAAGACACTATCCATGTTCTTTGGGAGTGTCAGGTGACTAAGGCGATTTGGTGGGAGATTGAACCATGTCGTAGTAATCTGTCAACCCGATTTACTTGCTTAGCAGATTTACTAACAGGTATTTTGCATTGCAACGAACCAAATCTGACAGAGCTGTTTGCATTTGTTGCTTGGAGTACAAGGACGAAGAGGAATGCAGCACGATTACGGAATTGTTCCATCCCTTACTCAAAGATTTTTGCTGATGCAAAGGACAGATTATACGAATACCAAGCAGCATAGAAAGCCAACCAACCAGAGTTAGCAATCCTCGACCCTTCCCGTTGGTCGCCTCCTCCAGTGCATTTACTCATAGAAAATTTCAACGGGGCTCTGTTCCATGAGACGTCGTGTGCTGGCATTGGAGTGGTCATAAGGAATGCTACAGCCTACAGGAAAGGTGGTGGGTGCTCTATCAGAGAGAATAAACTTACCACCTACGGTGGAAGACGTTGTGGCTCTGGCCTGCAGGAGAGCGATTGTTTTTGCAATCGAATTGGGCTTGCACCATGCGGTTTTCGAAGGCGACTTGGCAACTGTCATAAATCACATTCAAGAAGACACAACATGTTTGGCTTCATTTGGTAACGCTATTGCAGATTCACCATCTCCCTGGCATCGCAACTTGAATCCTTTTCTTTCTCCCATGTACGTAGGTTGGGAAACGTTGTGGCTGATAAGTTAGCCAAGTTAGCTAAAAAGTTTGATACTCCACATGTTTGGGTGGAGGATACTCCTATTGAGGTTGATCCTCTTGTATTGATCGACTGCAGTTTTGCAGGAGTTTGAATAAATTTTTGGTCTGGGTTCTCAAAAAAAAAAAAAAATATATATATATATATATATACCGCTATTGTGGGCTTTTGTTTTTTCTTTTTTCTTTTTTTTTTGGGGATATTTTTGGTAAGAGGCCTAGATGGGGTATGAGTCCTATATATTACAGAGGTGTGTCTCGCCTAGTAACTTGCCCTATCTTGTTGCTTATCATTTATAGACATTTGTGACCATTAGATTTTTCATTTTTGGAACCCTTGGTGTGAACTTGTTTTTAATACCTTTCCTTTTGCAAATCCAACAAGAATATCATTGAAGCAAGAGAAAAATATGTGGCAAAAGAAAAACACTTTCAAGTGAAGAAAAGAACAGTACCTAGTGTTCTAATTGTGATGACAATAATTGAACTTATAGGAAAGTATTATAATTGTGTGTTAAATAAGTCATTGACTTGTTCAGATAATTAATAATAAATAATAGGTTAGCTTACAAGGAAAGTTAATTTTTAGTGGGCTAAACTAAATAGTCATAAACAGCTACAAAAGCACATAAAAGGCAAGAAAAGAGAAAAATAAAAGGTACAAGGTAAAATTGATGAGGCACATGGCAGTGAAGTTAGACATTAGCAAAGCATACGACCAGGTCGAATGGAGCTTTTTATGGCAAATAATGCTTAAGATAGGGCGGCCTATACAGTGGGTTAAAATGGCCATGAAAACAGTACAAACAGCAACTTACTCAATTCTCATTAATGGTGAGCCTCGAGGACATTTTACTCCAACCCTTGGAATTAAACAAGGTGACCCTCTTTCCCCTTATCTATTTTTGTTCTGTGCTAAAGGTTTGTCCTCGTTGTTGAGAATAGCCACAGAAACCAAAGAGCTGCATGGCATCACTTCGTGTCAAGGTGGCGTTAAAATATCACATCTCCTCTTCGCCGATGATAGCTTACTCTTTTGCAAAGCCACTCCAAGTGAATGCCATCGCTTGCTTGATATTTTGGCCAAGTATGAGGCTACCTCAGGCCAAGCCATAAATCGCCAAAGGACGTCCCTTTTCTTTAGTCGTAATACAAGACATGCAGTAAAGGAGGAGATACGAAGTTTGATGGGAGCGCAAATTATGACTGGCTGTAAGAAATATTTGGGGTTGCCGATAGTTGGGGGAAGGTCCAAGGTGTCCACATTCAAAGAGCTGCAGGAGAAAGTCACAAAAAGAGTCATGGGGTGGAAGGAAAAGCATATTTCAAAGGCGAGTCAGGAAGTGCTGATCAAAACTATCGCCCAAGCGATTCCCACCTACTCGATGAGCCTCTTCAAAATCCCCAAAACATTCAGTGATGGTATAAACTCTGCTCTATCTAAGTATTGGTGGGGCCAAACTAATGATGAGAAGAAAATACATTTGATTAATTGGGGAAGGCTATGCACATCGAAATGGAAGGGCGGAATGGGGTTTCGGGACATACATGCCTTTAAAAAAATTCCAATCATACTCTTGGCGATTTGCTTACATGACTAAGACCTATTGATGTGTGTATGATCCTACATTGATTAGGAGTGTGCTCATATGTGAGTTGATATACTATTGTGGGTTTCATTTGGTATCTTTTGATACAAGGTCTAGATGAAGTGTTGGTCTTATCTATTTCATATGCATGTCTCGTCCTGTCTAGTTGCTCGTCATTCTTGGGCGTTTATAGCTAGTTTGCTTGTCAATCTTGGTTTTTATAACTGATTGTGATTGTTGGGTTTTTGACACTATTGGTGTCTAGTTTTTTGTAATCTTTATTACTAGATTTTGGTATTTTTTTTTACTAAGTCAATGCCAATGGCTTTCCTAACTTAACACATCACCAAACCGTTTGTCTTGTCAGCTTCTTTTCTCCATCAAATGGTTCTATTTGACCTTCTCTTCCACGCAAATTGATTATCTCTCTCGAATAAGAACAAATCATTTTAATTCTCCTTTTATCTTGAATGAATATACTTTATAGAAAAGTGTTCTTGAATTTTGGTGTGTGGAATTGCACCCAACATGAAGATCAATACTATAGTTTTATCTTGAAGCGCTATTCTGTATAAAAAAAATAAAAAATAAAAATAAAAAATCCATTTTATACGGAATTCTACTCCAAGTAAAAAACAGCCTTCAAAAACAACACATTCACTTAATTCTATAGTTAGTGAGATTTTTCAAATTAAACTTGTTCTTTATTGTTAAAAACTAGTGCATTCACATAAATAAGTTCCAACAAAATCAAAATCTTGATAAAATGAAATGGCACTCTCCCCCTTCCCCTTATACAACGTTGTACACATTTGCTTAGTTTACTATCTAAGATTTACATTGCTATTGCTAGTACAATTTAAACTTAGAATTACTCTATTATATTTACTACTATTTAAGGGTTTTCTCTTGGGATCCTCTTTTTATTTTGTTCAAAGATGCCTCTGCACTCCTATGTTTAAGTAGAAACAAAACTAAAAGATTATCCAATAAAAATACAACTCTAACTCCCATTAAAACATTGCCTAAAAAATAAAACCACTCTCCTGTTGATTTTTAAATTACTTTATCCACTTATAAATTCTAAATGCATAATATTATTAATGAGAAAAGATGTAACCAACGTGCACCCTTGGTGCAATGGTCACTTCACAAGTAAGTGTTTGTAGAGAGTGGAGGACAAGGGTCGGGGTTCAAGTCTCTAAAAGGGAACTTTACACCTATATACACGTAGATTATTCTAGAATAAAATTTCAATCTTCTATCAAAAAAATATTAATGAGAAAATGTGTAACCACGTAACCACCGTGCACTCTATATGCGGTGGTTATTCCACAAGTTCTTGTGTGCACTGTGGTTATTACACAAGTACTTGTGGGGTGTGAAGAGTAAGAGTCGAGATTTAAGTCTTTAGGAATAAGCTCCACACACATATACATTTAAATTATGCTAGAATAGAATTTCTATTTTGTATAAAAATAAATAAATAAATAAAAATGAGAAAACCTATAAACCTTAAATTGGAATGAATGAAAAATTATAACACTAAAAAAAAATTACCCCAAGTCTCTGAGACTCTAAAAATAAATTAGAACAGTTGGAGCTCAAGACGTACGTTTGGAGGTTAGCACCAACGTCAGCACTTACGTTTGAACTTTTTCTTTTTTTCTATTGTAGAAGTCAATGCGAGTCTGCGATCCCTTGCCTACTGCATGACGAAATATCATATACAAAACCTATATAACTAATATAGAATTAACAAAGGAGATATAACTTCAAAATCAAAAACAAAGGAATGAGAGTCTGTGTAAAAAAGTTCATGAAAAAGTCAAACAAAGAGCCATTCATTTCACCTTTATTATATTGGGTTGGTGGTACGTACGCATCCATGACCATGAGACCAAGACAGTTGCTGATTATGTATTTAAGGAACTCTGTTTTCCTTTGTTTGACACTTAGAAATACACTAAGATATATAGTCTAACTCTCTGCTTTTCTTTAACCCATTAACCCACTAATCATTTTGAAATTATCTCTGAATGGCTCACAAAAGCAAGATTTTGATAATTGGAGGGACTGGATACATTGGAAAATACATAGTAGAGGAAAGTGCGAAAGCTGGGCACCCCACTTTTGCATTGGTCAGAGAGAACACAGCTTCTAATCCTGAAAAGTCTAAACTCATTGAGAGCTTCAAGAGCTCTGGAGTGACACTTCTCAATGTATGTACAAAGTCTAGTTCTCCACAACTTGCGTGTGTGTTTAATACTTTGGCTTAGTATATTGATCTTGAAAGTCGTAATTTTTCACAGGGAGACATCTATCATCATGAGAGCTTGGTGAAGGCAATAAAGCAAGTCGATGTAGTTATCTCTGCAGTTGGAATACAACAGATAGCTGATCAGGTGAATATTATTGCTGCCATCAAAGAAGCTGGAAATATCAAGGCAAGGCACATATCTTTCCTAAAACCTTTTAATATTTTCCAACTTTTTTTTTCCCTCTTTTCTAAAGTTGCTTATTTAGTTTCAACAACCTTTGGCCTTTTTTATCAAATCGTCCTTTAAATTTAAAATGTTTTATTTAATCTCTTTACTTTCAAAATTGTTTCAAAAAGATACTAATCACCATAAAATAAATGAAAATTGAAGATGTGAGAAATGGAATTCATGTCATGTCATAAGCCCAACATCCTCAAAGTGACCTCAGTTTCATTAATTCATTTATTATTTCAGCAATTTACTTTTATCAAATGATGGTAATGACTTTTTTGAAACATGTTAAAGCAAAAAAGCAAAAGTTGATGACCAAATATGCAATTTAACTTCTTCTATTAGCTGTTTAGCTTGTAATTGTTGAACTAAATTAGAAATCAAGAAACTTACCTTATATACAATGAAATATTGGTGGGTTTCAGAGGTTCCTCCCGTCCGAGTTTGGAAGTGCTGTGGATCCTGCCAAGGCAGTCGATCCATTTAAACATCATCTCGAGGTCAAGGCTAGCATCCGAAGATCCATCGAGGCTGAAGGAATTCCATATACCTACCTTTTGTCTAATGGCTTTGCTGGGTACTTTTTGCCCAACTTCGGAATTGCACGTACTGGTGGCACTGGCAGTGTCACAGCTCCTCCTAGGGACAAAGTAGAAATAATTGGAGATGGAAACACCAAAGGTATTAATGTAAATTCAATCATCTTTCTCTTTAAACTTGTCAAGACTTTCTCATTTGCTTATGTATGTGCGTGCGTGTGTGAACCTTTTACTAGATATAAGTCAACTAGATCAACTACTTTGGTTAAAGATGACCAAGTAATTGTTATTTTCTATGTTGACAGTAATTTTTTCCAAAGAAGAGGATATTGCGACTTATACCATAAAAGCAGTGGACGATCCAAGAACCTTGAACAAGATCCTTCATATTAGACCCCCGGCAAATATTTTGTCCTTCAATGAGATTGTTTCCCTATGGGAGAAGAAGATTGGCAAGACCCTTGAAAAAACTTATCTTCTGGAGGATCAACTTCTAAAGAAAATCCAAGGTTACTAAGAACAATTTCACCTGTTGATTTATAGTGTTTTCTTATAGATCTAATTTGGTTTGGATCAAATATCCACTCCTCCCAGACGTGTGAGTTTTTTCGATCAAATTTCTTAGGATGCACTTTGTTACCTCATTTGGAATTTGGATAATTATTAGGGGAGTTGTATTATATTCTTCATTTCTTGGTACTGTTAGTCAAACCAGCTGATTGTAGCACCAAAGATTCGTATATTAGAGACTACTAAAAAAATTTAATTAGAAGTGACTATGAACACATTAGTTGTATTTGACTGTTTTTCTGCACGACTGACTTCATTTCATCAATATTTAGTGCATAACTTGTTTGGTTTCTTATTGAAAATTTTGGTTGGCATAAATATAATAAAAAAGGAAGTAATCCTCCTATTGATTTGAGCAGTTCCATGTACTAGCCAGAGAATGTTGACAGTTTCATAGATGGTCGGGCTATCTGATACTTATATTTGCTTTTCTGCAGAGTCTCCCAGTCCTTTAAACCTCAGACTATCCATTAAGCACGCTACATTTGTGAAGGGAAATCTTACAAACTCTGAGGTTAAGACTTCTTTTGGCGTGGAGGCTTCAGAGCTTTATCCGGACGTGAAATACACCACTGCAGATGAATACTTGGACCAGTTTGTCTAAAACTTGGAACTTTCCTTTGTGGTAATGTTTTTACTATCTTACAATGTACAATAAAAATAAAGGGAAATATCTATTGCACACACTCACTTACACACACAGTGTGAGTGTAGTGTGTGAAATAGACATTGCTCAAAAATTTGTTACTTGTTAGTTATGCCCTTGTTTGTGTCATGTAAACCCTTGGATTGGGTCCTTAATTTGTAAATTTGTTTCCTGGTGAATATGTTAGTCAAATTGTGCTTGTTGTGAAGAAAATTTTAAAAATCCTTGTTATGAGGTTCTTTGTTGTAGAACATGTTAAGTACTCGGTGTCTCAAATCAGATACTCTTTTGCTTCTGCTAATGGAGGGCCATAAAAAATTCATCCGAACCCGATGTTAGCTAATAATTTGTGCATCGTGGGACTTGTGGTTATGAACTGTGCATCAATTAAAGTAAATATTTAGAGCCAAGTATTGCAAAATAAGGTCTTTTGATAGGCTAGTAGTTTGCCTATTATGATAAAAGGATTTTTGTTGTTCACTTGATATCTTTTAAAATTTTGTAAAATTACACTTTTCAATCAAACATGAACTTCTGTTAAATTTAATAATAAAAACAGAATTTATAAGTTTATTTTATTGATTTACAAAAACTCAAACAAAAAAAAAAAATCCAATCATATTTTTGGGAGATTTGGTTACATCTGTTGGTGTGTGTTAAAAACACTTGACCATATGTTTAATCATATAATGCTATTGTGGGCATTTTTTTTTTTTTTTTTTTTTTTTTTTTTTTTTTTTTTGGTGATATTTTAGATAAGAGGCCTAGATAAGGTATGAGTTCTATTTTTTACAGACGTGTCTCGCCTAGTCAACCGTTTAGTTGCTTGTCTTTCTTGGGCTTTAATAACTTGCCCCATCTTGTTGCTTATCATTCTTGGTTTTTATAGACGTTTATGACGTTGATCAAAAAAGTTATAGACATTTGTGACCATTGGATTTTTCAATTTTGGAACCCTTGGTGTGAACTTGTTTTTAGTACCTTTCCTTTTATCAATCCAACAAGAATATTATTGAAGCAAGAGAAAAATATGTGGCACAGGAAAATCACTCTCAAGAGAATCAGCTTATGTAATTGAAACTGAAAACTTTTTCTCGAAAATGTAAAAAAAAAAAAATGTTAAAAGCTAGTTAAATAATACAATGAGACTCATGAATAATACTAAAAAAGTTCAACGAGATTTATGAATAGTACCAAAAAGAAGTTATAAACTCAAATAAACTGAACTTCTCATCGTATCTCATAATTGAACTTGTGGGAAAGTGTTATGATGGTGAGTTAAATAAGTCATTCACTTCGTCAAATAATAGGTTAGCTTACAAGGAAAGCTCCATTGGGCTGAACTAAACAGTCATAAACGACTACAAAAGCCCAAAAAAGGCAAGAAAATAGAAAAATAAAAGGCTTAAGGTAAAATTGATTTAGATCCACATGTACAATAGGACGAGGCACATGGGATATAGTTAAGGCCCATGTTTGTACAAAGCCCCATATTCTAAGATATCAAAAAAATTTCAAAAAATAGTTTATAAATTCAACAATGGTCAATGTGAGACTCACAACAAAACCCTAGTGTTGAAGAACACACCCACACCAACACACTTGAGGTGGTGGTCCGGTGGAATTTCAGCCATATAAGAAGAGAATACAATATACAAGAGCACATATCTCGCCATGTCCAACACTATCACAATTTAAAAGCATGGCTAAATGAGATCATAAATTGTATTGTATGACACCTTCAAAATGATTTTATATAAAAATTTAAAAGTAATGTTTATTACACACATGCTTTTACACACACAAAAAAAATAACTAAAGCTGTGACTTGATTTTAGTTATTTTTTTCTAAGGTGCGTAAATGTTTGTAACAACAGCTTTTTTTTTTTGAGAAAGATTGTAACAACAGCTTGTAACAAAAATTTTCCAAATTTTAATGGAATGAAACCCTACTTAGAGATTCTTAAAAAATTTTAAAATTTTAAAATTATAAAAAATAATAATAAAAAAATAAAAAATAAAAAATAAAAAAAGAGGAGAGGGAACAGTAATTGAAGATCAGCACATACGTTATATTGTAAATCCTTACGTCATTTTGTTGATTAAAAGTAGACTATTGATGAGTGGTTCTAATCTATATCTATATATTACTAAAAGCTGAAGTATAGTATTTATTATTGCTACACTCCAGTTAAGCCACATCACCACCACATCATCATTTATTTTCTTATTTTATTTTTTATTTTTAGATTTACCAGTTGACATTTATTGAGCATCTCCTTAAATTCAGATTTTACTCTTATCTTCAACTTTATCATGTGTCCCTCCATTAACCAAGACTCTTCAAATGCCACTATTATATGGAATTCTAACAGTCACCAATAGGTTACAACCTCCTCACATCCTTTATTTGTTGTAACTTCTTCCATTTATTGGATATGATATGACAATTATATATATATATATATATATATATACACACACACACAAATTTCAGCCAAGTGGCTACATAAATTTCAACCACGTTAACATTTAAAAACATCAAACATTGTGACTTTTCACGATTTTACGTTTTTAACTAACCGTTTAATTCAATACTTTTTAAATACACCTTTTAAGAATTAACCATAAACAGGTGCCCTTCCTCAAAAAAAAAAAAACTAAAACTATAAACAGGTGCCTTTTCATTTGGTTGTTGATGTGAAACGTTTTGATTTCTAAATTCTACAAATAATATCACATGACTAAAATAAAAAATCGCAAACTAACGCAACATTTTATCTGCCTCTGGATAGTTTTAATTTTTACAGGTTTCATAGCAGTTCTTCTTTCCAAAAAAACCACAAACACTTCTCTCCTCCCTTTCTTTGTACATACTTCTCCTTTTCTCCACCTCCTGCTGTTCTTTATTTCCTACAATAATAATTTTGAGACTTTAACTTCATAAAAGTTTTGCTCATTTTGCAGAAATCCTCCAAATCAAGCAAATTGTCAAAGCAAGCCCAAAAACCAAAGGTCAGATCCCTTCTCTCATTCTATAATTTAGTAATCAAATTTTACCTATCGTAACCTTCTAATTCTTTGAATAACGCAACAGGTTTTTCTAATTCATCTTACACGCATGTGAAGGATATGGGAGAGTAAGTAGTTGACGAGGAAAACAAAGTGTCAAAGTCGAAGTTTCTGTTCTTTCTGAACTTCGAAGTCCTCAGTCTCCACTCCACTCTCTTCCTCGACAATGATATTGCTCAAAACACCAACTCCATCAAGATGGTCATTCTCTTTCTCTCTCTCCGACTAAATCCATTTTAGTACGAATGGCATCAGATATTTGTGAACCGTTTTAACTTTTATTTGGTTTTACTAATTTGTGAATGTGTGAATTGCTTTTAGTTTGAGTATTGTTGGTTTCAAAAGAAAATTTGGATTATAAGAGTCTATTATAAACCTAAGAATTTTTTAAATTGACTAGGTTTGTTAGTTCATTTACTCATTAATTTTTTAATGTAATTCCTTACTATGATTTCGTAGCCGATAAAGCACATCTCAAGGTCCCTAAAAATTGAAACTTCCATTGCAGTTCTTGTGAATTAAATCTAAGTTTTTGGAAAAAAGTTTGATTTCTTGACTGAATATCACTTAGTATTGGATTTGCATTTTAAATTTTTGTATGGTAGTTATTTTTATAGGTTGGTAGAATGGCAAGCGAGTCTGCAAAACCGAAATTAGAGCTGTTACAAAGGGGACTGCACCTTTGGATTTCACAAAGCATGGGTATGTGCCATTTAATATGCGGATTCTTTTTGGTTTCTTTTATTTTTCTTTTTGTTAGTTAGCCCACCATGAAGCTTAAATATAATTCAAACTATTGATATTGAACCATACTTTTATTTTGTTGTTTTGTTGTGATTGTTTAATACCTAGAACATGCTACTTCTTTTTTGACTGCTATCCCATTTGGTTATACAAGTTGAATATTAGATATCTATGTTTTGAATATATCATATAGATACAAATCAGTGGAGATAAAAGATGATATCATATCCTTTTTATGTTTTGCTGATACAATGCATGCATATTCTTCAAAAAATTAGATTCCAATCTTCTCTTTACAAGCTATGACCTACCAATTTAAAGCCTTTGTTGTGTATTAGTGTGATTAACTCAGGTGAGCAACGATGAAATGATGACATTATGGTTGTTGATTGTAACATCTATTTATTCTCCTTTTCAAGTGTTATGGAAACTAAGAATTAATTTTGCCAATGAAGCTTACAATTGTTGACCATAAATAGTCCATCTTGGCAAAGCTAATAACTTCCATGTAATAAGGTCTAGCTTTGATTGCTATTGGACTCACAATGAAATTCTCCCAACCTGTTCTTTTTAATTATGTGGAATCACAAAAACAACAAAGCTTATACATTGATTGTTTAATCTATTGAGTTTTTTGTATGCTTTTTGGTCAGAACTTAGTTTACTTTTGCCTTTTCTAAATGCTTCAATATATGCATGACTTCCAGAATCTTTACTGCTTTATCCTAGAATTTGTTCTAGGTTATGGAGCCTGGATATGACTTTTTATTTCTATATTGCATTTTGATCTACTAGATATGCCTGTTGTGGGGAAATAACTTTTTAAAAAAGATATAAACAAAGAGAAATTCCCGTGTCATCGATGATGGAGCTTATATAGCAATTGATATTTTTTGAAGGTAAAGATTGCAATATCTGTGTTATTTAGCAAAAATAAATAAATAAATAAAAAATAAAAAGATTAGAATATCTATGATTTTAATTTATTAAAAAAAAAAACCTGTGGCTACTCATTCCATCATTGGTACTTTATTCTTAGTCTTTTTACATTCATAAATGTGGTGTTTACAAATTATTTGATTCCAAAAAATTTGCACTACCACCGCGCACCCTTGGTGCAGTGGTCACTCTACAAATATAAGTGTTTGTGGGGTGTGAAGGGCAAGGGTCAGGGTTCAAGTCTTCAAGAAGAAGTTTCACACACATAAACTTAGATTAGGTTAGAGTAGAAATTCTATCTTGTATCAAAAAAAAAAATTTGTCACTGACAAACATTTAATAATTAGCAGTTAATGACCATTATTTGAACAATTTTTAAGACTCTCACTTACAACTGTACTTTTGTCAACTTTCAACAAATAAAATTTTCTTAATTAAATTCATTAAAACCATTGTTCAAATTTTCTTTATATGTTTGTATGGTGTTTTCTATCAAAAGGGGGCTTGGGTTTTGAAAAAGGTTTTCAAATTGGTTTTTAGAGAGTGAATAGTTTTGTATTACTAAAATAATTTAATTTTCTATTTAATATTATAGATTTTTTTTTTTTGGAGGTTTGTTCAATGAATTGTACTTCTTCCTAATGTATCATATAATATTATACATTGTGGTACATGTTATTTACTCAGTAGCTGTAAGCGACTAAATTTCTAGTTTGAAATAAATCAAACAAGTAAAATAGTTTCACAAATGCAAATTTGTATTTATGATTGTGTGGTACAATTCTCTGGAATTACAAAAGAGTGATCCTCTGATTCGATCTCCTTGCAAAACTTATTGATTAGATTTGCGGTAATGTGGTTTTGACTTGAACACAAAATATCCTTCAATTTGGTTGAGGGATGGATCAAAGATTACTGAAACGGAATTACAATGAATCTCTGGATATGAGCTTGTTTAGAAATCCTTTGTTCTTCGTGTTCTTCGTGCGTTCTTCGTCTTCGAAGCTTTAGAGGCTTAAATCCGTTGAGCTTCACTGATTTGTGAGTTGTTGATGTTTTTGGACACTTTTGGCTTGATTCCCGCGAACTTTAGGATCTAGGCAGATGATCTGGATGATTCTGCTTCAAATGTTCTCCGATTTTGGGGTTAAAGTTCTTGAAGTTCTTGAAGTTCTTGAAGGCTTTGAGACTTGATCTTCACAGAGCTTTTTCATTTCTGGATTCTGGTCCTCCTGAATGTCTCAGGAAGGCTTCTATTTATAGGAGTTTGGGGGTGGGTGAGCAACACGTGGCGGAGCTTGATTGGTGACACATGTCACAGCCTGATTGGTCCGCTTAAGTCATCGCTTACACGTGCGAGGTTGCTTGTGTCATCGCTTACACGTACGAAACTGCTTGTGTCATCGCTTACACGTGCGCTGATGTGTGATTGGTTTTTGCATGACACTTGGCGACTTTCCATTAGCTTTTGAATAGTGATAGCAAAACCTAGCAGCAATACATGGTGTTCTGTAATCGGCTGTATTTTGTGGACTTGATAATGTGACGTGTCAGCTTGTGATAGGTCGGGAATTTCCCTCTCTACAAATGCCCCTTCGAGACTCGTTCATGCACACAGTCTCGGAGTGTGGTGTAGGAATGAGTTTCGAAAAAATGGATTTTTGGTACTTGACACTTTAAGTGAAGTAGTTGAAGGTGATGGAGCTGTTGAAGGTGGTGGAGCTTTCAGAAGGATGAGATAATTTCCGAAGAGTAGGCCCACCCATATGAACGGCTTTGATGAAACTGAAAAATGGTCTGCAAGTATTTAAACGTACTTGCGTGATGGAGCCTTCTTAGCAGAGGTTAAGTTGAAGTAGTTTCAAAAGAGTATTTTGGATCGTTGGCGGCGATCACAAGATGTTGAAGATGGGGAAGATGAGAGAATGGTGGCTGGATACAGCATGCAGAGTCATGGAGCTAGCCTCGTGTTCTTAAGAACTTCTGGAGAAGTTATTTCGGAAGATCATGCTTTGGATTACGACGAGGACAGGTGGGAAAGTGGTTGGATGCGCATGCGTAATTGTATCTCTCAAGTTAAGTCGAGGTAATTTCAGAAGCTTATATATTCTAGGTATGCTAGTGGTGGCAATGAAGAAGATGGAGATGAAGCAAAGCAAATGGGCAAAACATACACCACCATGGCGCTAGGCCTGTATGCTAGGACCCTTCTGGTGTAGATGTTTATGGGAAGTACACCTTTAAATATGGGATTGACTGTATGCTGAATGAGGTCTAGCAACGAGTCATAGAATGTGCCTATGTAGTAGGACCATGCCAATGGACGTTAAGTTGAAGTAATTTTAGAAGAGTACTTTCTGAAATTCTTCAAGCTGATTTTAAGTTGGAGTAATTCCAAAAAATGAGTTTTGAGGTACCAGCAACGATGACCTTTGGGTCCCGTAATAGTGGGGACATGGAATAAGGCTTTAATGACCATTTACCGGCACCAAAGGCTGAATTCTGATGAGCTGGCGCCTTAGAGGTTGCTTTAAGTGTTGGATGGAAAACAATTTGTAGGATACCCCAACACTTTTTACCATCTTTACCTACTGCCACTTGTTGGAAAAGCATAGAAAAATGAAAGATGGAGCTAACTTGTGATTCTGGTTTTAGAAACCAGCCAAGTTGCTGTTTGTTCCGAACTACTGCTTCTGCTAGAAGACCAAGCAATTGGAAAGAGACTACAGGAGCCCTAAGGTTAGGAACAGGTGTGTCTGTCGGACTTGGATTTCCTGGCCAACCAAGTCCACGAAAGCATGGGAGGTCGATACAGGCCTTGTTATGAGTAATTTTATGGACAAATGCGGTCATTAAGGGGGGAAACAAAATTTGCTTGGATCTCAAAACTGCAATGCTGTTGTTAATAGGGTTTCGACCGAACCATGGGAGGGTTGATCTCAAACCGATTATGAAACAAAATCGATTGCTAGTTGTTGAGAACGATGAGGTTATAGTGAGAAATGGTTGTGAAAAGGAGGATCTGAAAATCTGAAAGAGGTAAATCTTCATTTCATGATTCAGTGTTTTTTTTTTCTTTTTTTCGGATGAGTTTTTGATGAACCCGGCCCTCCTATTTATAGTAGAGAGATGAAGAATGGTAGATAGGTAGTTAAGAATGGTAGTTGAGAATTTTTGGTGAGAACGGTAGATGGGAACGGTATGTGGGAATGGTAGGCACCGAACGGGAATGGTAAGTTGGAGACTGGTAGGCACCGAACGGGAACAGCAAGTTGAACTAATGACCCAGTGTAATTTCAAGTTCCAACAACTTGTGAGAGTTCATTTGTACTTTGAAAGAGAAGTCTTGATGAAGTCTAGAAAATAACCCTGAGGGGATCTCAATTAAATGGATGAATCTGAAATTTTGATCTCAGGAGCTTAAGTTTTGGACATTGTCAGTACTTCAAAGATGTGGGTTTGATTGGTGATCACCAAGTCCAAAACAAATAAATGGATTTCAAAATCAGAATCTTTGTGAAAGTCCGAATAGGACAAGCTTTGCTCAAACGTCTTGATTCTTGGTCAAAGTTCACTTTAAAGTCAACAGTTGTAGGATCACACTATTTGAGCAATTTTGGATTCTCAAATGAAGAAATAGACCCCAAATTCGGAATGTATATGAAAAATTGAGCAAGGCAGGTCCATCTTAAAAATTTTGACGTTTAGTCAACATTTGTGGGTCCCAAAATCGAAATGTACTCGAAAAATTGAGTGGGACAGGTCTGTTTTGAAATTTTTGACTTTTTGGTCATGGTCAAAGGTCCGCTTGGTCAAAGCATTTTTTTTTAATTTAAAATTTTTTTTTGGGGTTCGGACCCGGGTCAAACCGGGTCGGTCCGAGTCTAATCTGGACCAACGAGTCAGCAGCATGGGGGATGACGTCACATTGCTAAGGACGCGTGTGGCACGTGCGGCACGTGTGGCACGTGTAAGCTCTGCGCCTACCGTGTGGCGCGTGCGCGCGTGTATGCGCGTGAGGGATCCTTCCGATGCGTGAGTTTTGATGGAGGCACGTGTACTATGTGGCGAACCTTCTGGCGGCGCGTGGCGGCGCATGCTTGGTTTTCTGTACCTGAAATTTTCAAGTTTTGTAGTTCTAAGGCCGTACAAGACTCCTGTAGGGTCAGTTTTGTAA
Organism: Quercus lobata; assembly: GCF_001633185.2. Classification (NCBI taxonomy): domain Eukaryota; kingdom Viridiplantae; phylum Streptophyta; class Magnoliopsida; order Fagales; family Fagaceae; genus Quercus; species Quercus lobata. The sequence continues at coordinate 46,938,772 of NC_044909.1, forward strand.
AATTCTAAGCATGTTTGCACAAATTTGAAGGACTAGGCCGTTGGTCGTAGCGAGTCCGGGGCGGCGCGTGGAGGCGCGTGTAGCCATTTTTGGGCTTTGTAGATCGTGGGCCGATGGATCTAGTCTTGGCACCTGTTTTGTGAAAATTTTCTTAGATTTGTGCAGATTTGAATGAGAAACCCGCGGGACGTTTAGGAGTTTGTGGCGGTGCGTGGTGGCTTCATTGCTGAAGATCTTCCTGGGTTTTGTCCATCAAAGTCCTTAGAAGATTTCTGTGGATTGATTTTTTTGTGAAATCTTGTCAAAAATTGTAGAAATCTGAAATGGGAAACCGCATTGTTGGACTTGTTGTCATTTTAGACTTTTTAGTCCACTGTACGCTGGCTGCTCTGTCAGGAGGGTGACTGCGTTTAGACTTGAGGGTCAAAAGGTAGGTGCAGATTTCCTAGACTTTGAGTGCATTTGAGCTTGCAAAATCCGACTTTGAGCTCCAATTGTTCAGTGGCAATATTTAATGACTTGCCTACTTTTCTTTTTCCTTTTTTTTGTCTTGTCTTTCAGAAGTTTTCTATATAAAGTCATCAGGGTATGCATTGAGTTGTACAAGCAGCATCTCTAGTGGGTAGCATAATACTCTAAGTGTAGAGAAATTACGCCTTCTTTTTTCCTTTCCTTTATTTTTTTTTTATTTTTTTTTTATGACCTGCTTTATTTGTACTGATTTTTTTTTTTTTTTTTACAGGCTAGATATTAGAAATGAAGCTCTCTCTTTGATTTTTTTTTTTTTTTTTTTTTTTTTTAGACGTGCCATGAGATTTGCTTCTAATAAACTCTTTGTTGTTACTTGTTTTTGTTATGCAGCATTCTTTCCTTGGCAATTAAGCTACACCAACACTTGTCTTTTCAATGCAGCCATTTCAAGAGTCTTTGCAACGTAGCCGTATCAAGAGTTTTTACCACGAAGCCGTGCCAGCATTTGTCCTTGTATTGAAGCCGTGCCAACATTCAACTTTGTCATGAAGCAACGTCAACACTCCATTTTTGCCGAAGTCGTGCCAACATTCATCTTTGCCATGCAGCTATGACAACACTTCATTCGTCGAAGCCGTGACAACATTCATGAAGCCATAAAGCAATTTTCAGAGGCAACATTGCTCAGACATCAAGGGCGTATAGCACTGTAGCCAGACATCAAGATTTCAGAGATGCCAACAAGATGTTGAGAATGCAAGGAGTCCCTATTAAGATTTTGAAGATGCAAGGAGATGCCAAGACTTTGACATTGCAAAAAGTTCTCATTAAGACTTTGAAAATGCAAGTAGATGCCAACAAAACCTTGAAGTTTCAAGAAGAATGCCACCAAGACTTTGACATTGCATGGACATGCCCTTGGAGGAGAGATGATGCAACACCAACTTCAGATGCCGGAGGAAGGTGACATTGTCTAGATTTCAGAGACATGACGTGAAATGACACTACTCAGAAGGGAGATGATGTGGTTCTAATTTTAGAGCTATGAAGTGGCACAACCTAGAAGAGGGACGATGCAGCCTAGACATGGAAGGTACAAGGAGATGCCCCCACGAGATAAATGATGCAAAGTATACTTCAGAGTTGTAGGAGGATGGCCACAGAAAATGAGCAATGCCATGAAGACTTCATTTCTTGCAAAAGAGGTTGGAAATTTTATTTTACTCCACAACCAAGCATCAACATATGTTTATCATCATTTCAAAGAAAGTTAAGCAACGTCAACTCCTTACGGTCTTTATTTTCTACTGCGTCGATCTTTGATCATCCTATTGAGCAATGCCTTACCAACCGAAGGGACCTTAAAAGCGCATTGATGACTGTTGGAAAACTCCTCAAGTTAGACTGGCCATCCTTCTTCTTTTTCATGCGACTGAACTTAGTGACAAGTACTAAGCTGCCTACGTACCCCGGAGAGGGATCAAGTCATCACGTAGTTCAACAATTTTTTTTTATTTTTTTTATGACTTCTTTGTTTTTTGATGATTTTTTTTTTTTTTTGTTCTTTTTTTTTTTGGTTTTTTTTTTTAATAATTTTTTTTAGTGCGCGACTGAACTCAGCAAAAGATACTAAGTTGCCTACGTACCCTTGAGAGGGATCAAGTCATCACGCAGTTCAAATGATTTTCATTTTTTATTATAACTATTAAATTTTTTTTTTTGTTTTTTTTTTAATGTGTTTTTTGCAAAAAGAGGGGCGCAGTGTGTAATAGTGGGTATCACCACTAATCGAACCCGAGACCTTGGCCTCAGGGAGAAACGGGCATCCAACCGCTACGTCGCAATTGTTGACATGGAGTGGAATTAATTTCTCCTTATTGGTACACTTTCAAGCATAGAAGCATTTGAGGAACTTCCCATTGATGGGGCCGATCCTTGCATCATCATTGTTGATCAACTTATGAGCTTGGTTAGTGTTTGCCCCCTGCTTGAGAGTTGGATGTACATCATAAGCAACGGTCACATGGTTTGACCTGACAACTTCATTGAAGTCTAGATCAATCTTGTTTTCTTTGGCAAAAAAGGAGGGCTCACGTGTGTAATCCTCGCCCCATGCCCCACGCCCCACAGTATTTTATGGGTACCAATTGTGCAATAGTGGGTATCACCACTAATCGAACCCGAGACCTTGGCCTCAAGGGTGACAAAGGCGTCCAACCACTATGCCACACTCACAAATGGTGCCATAAAGGGGGATTAATTTTTCTTTATTTGTACGCTTTCAAAGGTAATGGGAAGACATCATGTACCCTTGCAGCGTTATAGTGGGTAGTTTAAGCTCTTACCGAGAAGCAATCCTTGATTTTCAAGCATAGAAGTGTTTAAGGAACTTCCCATTGATGGGGCCGATCCTTATGCCACTATTGTCAATCAATTTGTAAGCTCCAATGGTGTTTGCCCCCTGCCTGAGAGTTGGAAGTACATCACAAACAACAGTCACATGGTTTGACCCAACAACTTCATCAAAGTTTAGATCAATCTTGTTTTCTTTGGCAAGCTTCATGATTTGTTCTTTGAAGATGAAGCATTTTTGTATTGGGTGGCCAATGATGCGATGATATTTGTAGTAGTTAGGGTCATCAACTTTCCCCATGTCTTTTGGTCGCCTGCATTCTGACAATTCAATTAGCTTCAATTGCAATAGTTGTTCTAAGATATTGGGCACATCTTCATCGGAGAACGGATATACTTTTTGCTCACGTTCCTTAAAGGTTAGGCAACGCACTTCATTCTTTTGCCACCCGTCAAGTTGTTCTTCATTTGCCTTTGCTCCTCTTCTTGGAACCTTAACTACGGCATTGTTAACAACCATTGGGTCTTTGAGGTTGGCTTTTGCATTCCTATCATTCTTCCTTACTTCCTTTTTGCTTTCCTCAAGTATGGGAGGGTTTGTACATCCATGGCTAGAGATACTCAATTCCATGTCATGCGCACGAGTTGCTAACTCTTCAAATGTTCAGGGCTTTATCCCTTGAAGGATGTAAAGAAGTCCCCAATGCATGCCTTGGATGCACATCTCTACGGCAGATATTTCAAAAAGTCTATCCTTGCAATCTAGACTCAAAGAACGCCACCGATTGATATAATCGACCACTGGCTCATTTTCCCATTGCTTGGTATTAGTAAGCTCTATCATGCTCACCGTGCGACGTGTGCTATAGAATCGGTCAAGAAACTCTCTTTCGAGTTGCTCCCAACTGTCAATTGACTCAGGTTCTAAGTTTGTATACCAATCAAAGGCATTTCCCTTGAGTGAACAGACAAATTGCTTTACAAGGAGGCTTCCTTGAGTCCCTGCGTTCTCACAAGTTTCTACAAAGTGAGCAATGTGTTGCTTAGGATTTCCTTTGCCATCAAACTGCAAGAACTTGGGGGGTTGATACCCATTTGGCATTCTCATGTTGTCGATGCACTTTGTGTAGGGTTTTGAATATGTGAGAGAACTTGTAGAAGAACCTCCATATTGTGCTCGAATGGTATTTGTTATCATGTCTTGTAGTTGTTGGACTGATAACAAAGCAACCGAAGTAGATTGTTCTTGTCGGGGAGTGTTTTCAATTTCTCTCCCTTCATCATCCTTTGCAGATGTGAATTTATGACCATGACTTGATTCACCAAGATCTTGTACTTCAAGTTTGTTCATCAAAGTTGCAATTTGGAGGTCCTTATCTTCAAGTGCTTTTGTGAAAAGGACAACCCTTTGTTCCATTTCGACCATCTTTTCTTCCATGGTAGAGGTGTTAGTCATCATGACTGATACAACTTCCCAAGATGATGGAGAAGGAAGTGATTTGATGTGAGCACGTGGAATCTCATCTTTTGGGTTCCCTTTGGTGGGAGAGAAATTGTGCAACCAACTTCTTGTGAAGGAAGAAGGGGATTTGCCCCTATACTTGACGTGTTCCAAGGTGGAGATGTCCTTGTTGATGACCTTGTTTCTTATAAGAGGGTCTAAGGAGATGATTTTCTGGACCTTGGCTTCCTTGGTTGTTTGATATTGAAGTTGATTGTTTGTTTTGGGTTGGCTACAATTAATTACACCAATGCAGTGGTTGGTGGTAGTCGTACCAAGTTTAGTTGAAGCAGCTATTGTTGAAGCTTGAATGTTCTTGCTAGAGGCCATTGAAGTAGGCAGCAAGATGATGAAGATTTCTTTCGTTGAAGGAGAATGAGATGAAAGGCAGAGATGTCCACTGGGCGTGCCAGAATTTGTAAGCGACTAAATTTCTAGTTTGAAATAAATCAAACAAGTAAAATAGTTTCACAAATGTGAATTTGTATTTATGATTGTGTGGTACAATTCTCTGGAATTACAAAAGAGTGATCCTCTGATTCGATCTCCTTGCAAAACTTATTGATTAGATTTGTGGTAATGTGGTTTTGACTTGAACACAAAATATCATTCAATTTGGTTGAGGGATGGATCGAAGATTACTAAAACGGAATTACAATGAATCTCTGGCTATGAGCTTGTTTAGAAATCCTTTGTTCTTCGCGTTCTTTGTGTTCTTCGTGCGTTCTTCGTCTTCGAAGGTTTGTGGTGGAAGTTCTTCAGAGCTTTAGAGGCTTAAATCCGTTAAGCTTCACTGATTTGTGAGTTGTTGATGTTTTCGGACACTTTTGGCTTGATTCCCGTGAACTTTAGGATCTAGGCAGTTGATCTGGATGATTCTGCTTCGAATGTTCTCCGATTTTGGGGTTAAAGTTCTTGAAGTTCTTGAAGGCTTTGAGGCTTGATCTTCACAGAGCTTTTTCACTTCTGGATTCTGGTCCTCCTGAATGTCTCAGGAAGGCTTCTATTTATAGGAGTTTGGGAGTGGGTGAGCGACACGTGACGGAGCTTGATTGGTGACATATGTCACAGCCTAATTGGTCCGCTTAAGTCATCGCTTACACGTGCGAGGTTGCTTGTGTCATCGCTTACACGTGCACTGATGTATGATTGGTTTTTGCATGACACTTGGCGATTTTCCATTGGCTTTTGAATAGTGATAGCAAAACCTAGCAGCAATACATGGTGTTCTGTAATCGGCTATATTTTGTGGACTTGATAATCTGACGTGTCAGCTTGTGATAGGTCGGGAATTTTCCCTCTCTACAGTAGCTTTCCCGTGTATCGCACGGATTAGCGGCTAGTTAAAAGTAATAAACAAATGAAAAGAAGAAGCCCCTCTGACTATGAGCCCTCTTGCATATTGCATGACGAAATATTCTAACAAAACCTATAACTAATAGAATTAAGGAATTATACGTTGTCTTAAAAAAATAGTTGAAGGAGTCAAACAGAGACGTTTCTGTATACGTACTTGTATTTAAGGAGCTCTGACTGACTTTGTTTGAAACTGAGAACTACCCATAAGATAGTCCAACCCTCTGCTTCGCTTAATTAAAACCTATTAATCCTTTTAGTTTGAAATTCTCTCTGAATGGCACAAAAAAGCAAGATTTTGATAATTGGAGGGACTGGATACATTGGAAAATACATAGTAGAGGAGAGTGAGAAAGCTGGGCATCCTACTTTTGCATTGGTCAGAGAAAACACAGCTTCTAATCCTGAGAAGTCCAAACTCATTGAGAGCTTCAAAAGCTCTGGAGTGACACTTCTCCATGTATGTACAAACTCTAGTTCTCCGCATCGTGGGTGTGTTTTTAGTACTTTGGATTAGTATATTGATCTTGAAAGTCGTGTGATTGTTTCACAGGGAGACATACATCATCATGAAAGCTTGGTGAAGGCAATCAAGCAAGTTGATGCAGTGATCTCTGCACTTGGATCACCAGAACAGATAGCTGATCAAGTGAAGATTATTGCTGCCATCAAAGAAGCTGGAAATATCAAGGCAAAGCACACATATATATATATTGCTAAAATCTTTTTAATATTTTTCCAGTTTTTTTTTTTTTTAATGTTAAGTTGCCTATTTAGTTCTCAACAACTTTTGGCCTTAGTATCAAATCTTCCTTTTACTTTAAAATGTTTTCCTTAATCCTGCTATTTTTAGAATTGTTTCAAAAAATACTTATGACCTAGGATGATATATTGGATAAATTATTATTTTATATACAAGAATTTAAATTAGGCTAATTAGACGCTTAGTGTTATCTCTTTATTTGAATAAGGTAGAAGTAGATTAGTATTGTAATTTGCTTGTATTCAAATTAATTCCTCTGTTTTAGGAGATAATTTGGTCCTTATATTTTAGAATTTGTTGATGAGGTTCTCTCATCTTATTGCTGGACATTTTTACAAGCAAAAACATTAATCCCAAAAAGTCTTTTTCTCTCTTTTTCAAGTTCAGGAAACTAGTCAATTGACTAAATATCATTTTATTTTTTCAGTTCATATCACATCCTCAAAGTAAACTTAGTTCCATTAATTTCGTTTATTATTTCAGCAATTTACTTCTATATGATGGTAATAACTTTTTGAAACATGTTAAAGTAAAATATCAAAAGTCGATGACCAAATATGCAATTTAACTTCTTCTATTTGATGTTTGGCTTGTAATTGATGAACTAAACGAGAAATCAAGAAACTTACATTATATACAATGAAATATTGGTGGGTTTCAGAGGTTCCTCCCGTCCGAGTTTGGAGGTGATGTGGATCGTATCCATCCAGTCGAGCCAATTGAACATCATTTCAGGGCCAAGGCTAGCATCCGGAGATCCATCGAGGCTGAAGGAATTCCATATACCTACCTTGTTTCCAATGGCTTTGCTGGGTACTTTTTGCCTAACTTCAGAATTGGACTTGCAGGTGCCACAGCTCCACCAAGGGACAAAGTAGAAATAACTGGAGATGGAAACCCCAAAGGTATTAGTATAAAATTCAATCATCTTTCTTTTTAAACTTGTCGAGACTTTCTCATTTGCTTATATATATGTGTGTGCGTGTGTGTGCCTTTTACTACATATAAGTCAACTAGATCATCAACTACTTCGGTTAAAGATGACACAAAGTAATTGTTATTTTCCATGTTAACAGTAATTTTTTCCAAAGAAGAAGTTATTGCAACTTATACCATAAAAGCAGTGGACGATCCAAGAACCTTGAACAAGGTCCTTCATGTTAGACCCCCTGCCAATATTTTGTCCTTCAACGAGATTGTCTTCCTGTGGGAGAAGAAGATTGGCAAGACCCTTGAGAAGACTTACCTTCTAGAAGATCAACTTCTGAAGAAAATCCAAGGTTAGTAAGAACAATTTCAAATGTTGATTTATAGTGTTTTCCTATATATCTAATTTGCTTTGGATCATATTCTCTTCCTAGGCTCCCTTAGATGTGTGAGTTTTTTTTTTATCTAATTTGTTAGGATACACCTTTTTTTTAACTAATTTGTTAGGATACACCTTATTACCTCCTTTGGATTATTAGGGGAGTTGGGTTATCTTCTTCATTTCTCTGTACTGTTAGTCAAACCAGCTAACCGTAACACCAAAGATTCACATATTAGAGACAATACTAAAAACATTTAATTAGAAGTTACTATGTACACATTAGTTGTAACCAAGAAGCTGAATTTGACATCTTTTTTGGATGACTGACTTCATTTCATTAATATTTAGTGTATAACTTGTTCGGTTTCTTATTGAAATTTTTGGATGGCATAATAATAAATAAATAAAAGGAAGTAATCCTTCTATTAACTTGAGCAATTCTATGTACTAGCTAGAGAATGATGAGAGTTTCATAGATGGTTGGGGTATCTGATACTTATTTTTTTCTCTTCTGCAGAGTGTTCCAATCCTTTAAACCTCCTCCTCCTATCCATTTCCCTCTCTACTTTTGTGAAGGGAAATCTTCGAGACTTTGAGATTAAGGCTTCTAATGGCGTGGAGGCTTCAGAGCTTTTCCCAGAGGTGAAATACACTACTGTAGATGAATACTTGGATCAATTTGTCTAAAACTTGGAACATGTTTGTGGCAATATGTTGATACAGTGTACAATAAAAATAAAATCTCTGTTGTCTATGTGGCATTTGCTGCTTGTCAGTGTGCGCACTTCTTTGTATAAGGTCTACCCCCATGTTAGAGGGAAAATACGTACATCAGATGTATTTTACATTTAATTATTATATAAGGCGAGATAATGTAATTTGTGGTTGAAATTTTTTTTAGTACTCCTTATAAAAGACTTATCCTCTCTACGTCTTGAACGGCCTAAAGAAAAAGCATATATAAGTAAATTCATCACTTATACTAAAAAAAATATAAAAGTTCAATAACATATAAAAGAAATGTATTTTATCGTCGAGAATGTGACATAATTGTAAATGAAGCAACTCTTCTTTACATACAAACATCCCCTCTCAAAGCATCACCGAAGTAGACCAAATTGACAGATACAAGGTGGACCAAACTGGACCAAGGTAAAACCAATGGACCGAATTCGACTGAAATAGACCGAATGGACCAAAGGGTACCAAAAGGACCGAAATGGACAAAAATAGACCGAATTAGACTGAAGTGGACCTAATTAGACCAAAGTGAACTGAATGGACTGACTTAGACTAAAGTAGACCGAAATGTTACACTAATGTGACTCAATAGCAATAATAAATGATATACTACAGTTTTTTGATATTATAGACCATGTTGTATGCCTATTCTACTAGACCATATTCTCTTTGTCCATGTATTTGACCCATGGCTTGGATTACAGGTGCAGTTGCTTGAGTTGTAGAACCAAGCCATTGCTTGTGTCTATGGGAAGAAGAAAGAACTTGAGACACAAGCCTCCATTCCTACAAGCTCTTGGTTTGCATGACCTTTCCTGCAGACAACAAAAAGCTATGCAATCCCTTGTTAAGGGCCCGTTTGGTAACGTTGTTCTAGTAACGTTGTTTGTATTTTTTCAAAATATATGTAAGTGAAAAAGTATGTGAAAATACGTATAATATTGTTTAAACACAAAAAATTGTTGTTTAAAATATACTACCAAACAGTTCCTTAAAATTCTTTTGTGTTTCTCAGTTTCTCTCCGAGAGAAAGAAAGGCTTATTGTGAGGACGGCCCTTAAGACTTTGTTGGTCTTGTTGTTTGGCTAAAGGCTTTTGAGCTATAAACAAAAGCCCTTCATGTGACAGAGGTATGGGCCTTTCGATGGGCCGTATGTGGTGTGCATCTTGATTTTCTAATGGGCTTCATTTGATGACGCTTAGGGGTTTATAGTGGACCCGAAGGGAGATAGGCCCCTACTTTGGGTATGGGTTTGTGTTTGGGCCCAAGGTTAATCTGCCTGTGTCCTATGGGCCAATGCCTTATCACATTTTGTTTCAAAATAAAGTAATGCTAGAGATACAAACTTTTTTACAAAAAAATTTACAAACGATTGATATAGTGAGTGGTTATTGATAAATGAAAAAATAATGTTAATGGTGGGTCTAGATAAAAACCAATAAGAAATAAGTCACATTACCAATTTGTAAAAATATTGTAAAATAATTTGTGACTGTAGCATTGCTCTTCAAAATAATGTCTCAAATTTAATGTAATTTTTATTTTACATTTTTACTCCAATTAACATATCCATTAAAGAGCTATATCTTGAACAAAGCAAATTAAGTTAGCTGAAAAGGAGGGCAAAATTATTAACTACTCTCGGAAACGGAAAAAGACATGCATGCTTTTAAGAGTACATTGGCCCAACAAAATGCTATGGTATGTAAACAGTATTAGTTTATACCGTTTGCCGCCACAGCACACACTGATGCGACAGATTCAAGATTGCTTTGTTCTGTAGCAATAAAGAGACAGAGCCATCCTCGACAGTAAGCTTAGAAATTAAAGGAAATACTGAGCATATTTTCACCTTGTTTGATCAACACCAAGCATCTTCACCGTCATTACCGATGTGCCATCCTCGTTAGCATCGTATTCACAACATTTTAATTCGTGCCTCCTGCTCAATGGATGCTTAACTTCAATTTCTTTGAACACCCTTTGCTGGCTAGTCCTCACTTTGTCTTTGACCATCATTTGCCTCACCATTTTGCAGGCTTCTACTCCTTTGGAAGCAGAGTGTTTGATCAAATCTTAAAAAGTTAAAACCAGAGGTGTAAGCATTATTAAAGTATGGTTTTGTTTACAAACACCAACTAGCTGACTGACTTTTGGCGAGTTTTTGATATTCAGGGAAAGGAGAATCCGCTGTGGTATTGCAGGGCCTGTCAGCTTAATTCCTCAGCCATGTCGAAGCAGAGGCGAAGTGCTTATGAACCATCTGATACGGAGACTGGGGGGTGTGATAGTCCATGGATTGGAGCCAATCATGAGAATGGAGGTTTAGTCTCTGAGGGGCTAAAAAGTGTGATGCCAAGAAATACCAGCCCCATCACCATGAGACTCAACTCCAACAGGGGGCATTCATCGAGATTTGGATATGAGGTCTCATCTCCTGCCAAGGGTACAAAGGGCAGCCCAGCTCAAAGGAGACACAACAGTAAGTCACCAGACAGGCCACGGAGAGATGATGGTAATGCTCTTGCTCTTACACCTCTACTGAGTTTGGATGTTCAGAGAAATGTTAGTCCCTTCTCAAAAGCTGAGCCTGCTAGGCATATTTCTCCCTATAGACCTCGCGTAGAGGAGCTCAATTTGGATAAGAATGAATTCGTAGGCTCACGTAGAAAGCAAAAGAACAGAACAAACAGTAGAGAAGAAAATGGAGCTCAACCTCAGCTTCTTGAAGCTATTAGAGTGACTGAGAAAGCAAACTACAGGCGTAGATCAGTGACTGCTCCAAGACTCAGAGTGAGAGAGAAGGACCAAAAAAATGACTCTGATCATAGGTTGCAAAGTGAAGAGAGGACCTCCCCACCATTGTCAAACATGATTCAGAAACCTAAGGAAGCAGCAGCCCATATAAAAGCACCTTCGATTGGTGAACTCAATGAAATGATTGCCAAGGCAAAGCTTTCTACCGGTCAGATAGGTGATCATTCAACAATTGAAAGCACCGATTCCATTTTACCAGTGGTATCTTCTTTTCTCGTCAACACATAGCATTGGCAAAGCAGAAAGATGTCCTATCAAAAACCAATGGCTTTGAAATCCATGATAGCCAAAGCCCTAAATTGGTTTTCCAAAGAGATGCTGCTGCTCATCAACGACTTAGAGCAAATGATAATTTTGATCTTAATGCCCGAGGTACTTCATCCAGTGCTGGTTTGTCACAAACTATCAACTCTAGCTCTGGTATGAGCGGGAAGAGCAGTGATAAATTTAGCACCAATAGTAGTAAAATGAGTGATGCCAGCAGGAGCATGACAAAATTCACAGCCAATAGAAGGAAGAGCCAAACAGATGCATGGTTTGGTTGCATGAGGAAGGGGCCTTGCAGAACATCCAAATCTCCTGAACATTGACCAATTGAATAAACTTCAATTATTGAGAGGACATTTGTGGTTGAAAGCCTGAGACAATTTTGGGCAGATAAGCATCAGCCTGGTTCATTGAATGAATTTACTTGCCACAAACAAGAAGCTCAACTTCTCAAGAAACTTGTAAGTTATTTCAGAATGGAAAATTCTTTCCTCCTGTAATATTTTGTTTCATCATGATGTTCATGGATTATTCACATTGCGCTGCAAATTGCATCTAGTTTCATATATGCAAGTTATTCTGTTATATATTCTATGGTATGCATCTTTGTTGCTACGTTTTATAAGCAGTACATTTACATTGATAACTTCTACTCTGTTGAATTCTTAGGTATCCCATGACGTCTGTCCCCATATTTTGTTCAAGGGGTCCTCTGGATCTGGGAAGAGAGCACTAACAATGGCTCTTCTACATGAAATATATGGTGATGCTTGTTGGAATGTATGTTCTGGTCATCAACTGCAGCTACATTTTGAGTTATTTTTTCTTGAATATTATTTCTAGATGCCTAAACTGAATTTATCAAACTCTAATGCAGCTATCGCATGATTTAAGATATTTCCAGATTCAGGTACGCTCTAGTTTAATAATACTGAAAATTAAATTCCTGTGGCAACTGGCTTAGGAATATCTCTGAATATTTTTGTAATATTTACGGAAATCCATCTTTCTAATCCACTGTTGTGACTTATTATTGTTACCAATATAATTAGAAAAGTTACATGGACCATTTATTGATATTTGTAGACACTTGTACTGAACTCAACTAATCCCACAAAATATTTGAATAACTCATGTTTTCAAAGGCTAGAAACTCATCACAGTTTAGATTCTCATAGGGTTTGTAAAATTCAGAACCAGCTAGAATATGCACCAATTGATTAACATTCAACCAAACTTCATCTTTAAGGGATTTTTAAAATCTTCTATTACGTTATGGATCTTTATAGTACTGAGATAACCTTGCTTTACAAGGTAACCAGAAGGTATTTAAAAAGCTGCTTTTAAACAAAAGAGTGCATGATCATGCCTAGAATCATAAATGAAGGTTTTTTTTAAATTCAAGATGCTACAATTTTTTGAATTCCATTATGAATTAGCAGTTTTAGAGATTACCTCCCAAATCCAGTGCCGCAGCTCATTTTTCATACCAACAGGAAAGAAGGCCCATGCAAGTAGTAGTTCCATTAACGTCCAGTCCTCACCATGTGGAACTCAATGTAAACTTGGAAGCAAATGCTAAATATGCCCTAATGGGTTTGGTCAAGAAAATAAGCAGTGGATTTGCAGTTATTCCTGAAGTCAGCAGTGTTAATTTCAAAGCAAAATATAAAGGTCAGTTTTTTATGTGTGCAGAATTTCTCTGGATGATTTAACCCAATCTTTAAAAGCTAAGAAGGTTCCTTCTTATTGCTTTCAGTGATAGTCTTCAATGAGGTTGACAAAGCAACAGAGAACATTCAGCACTTGATAAAATGGATTATGGACTGTTATGGAGATGCTTGCAAGCTCATACTCAGCTGTGAAGATGATGCAGAAATCCTAGAATCAGTGAAAGACTGCTGCAAAGTTATTAAGGTTGATGCTCCTGTTACTCATGAAGTAAGTTTCAGATTCATTATGGATTCAAACAGTTCAATTACAGTTATAAAATACAACCATAATTCCACCTTCTAAGCTTCTCACTTCCCCACTAATCTCTCATTCCAACCTCCATCTTCCCAGATCATGAAGGTTCTTATTCAGATAGCAAGGAAGGAGGACTTTGATCTTCCCATGAGCTGTGCTGCTAAGATTGCTACAAAATCGAAACAGAACCTGAGAAAAGCAATCATGGCTCTTGAAGCATGCAAAGCACACAAGTTAGTTCTAGAAGAACAAATTGTGTTTAAATTTCTAACAAAGTAATTATACTAACAAGGACACTGTGCATATGCAGCTACCCTTTTGCTGATGACCAACCAGTTCTACTTGGATGGGAAGAGGTCCTAGTGGAACTTGCTGCAGAAATCCTAGATCCATCTCCCTCAAGGTAGGGTTTTTCTTTTTAAGGGACTGGGAGAATCTCTGTTTAGGCAGATGCTAAAAAAAAAATAATAATAATAATAATTCTAACAGAACTTGAAGAAAGTTAAGAATCTATGATTTATTGTTATACCTGATAACAAATAGGCTTGAGAGTTAATACATTAAATGACTCCATTCCGTTGTTTGAGATAATTTTGATGCAGGTCACTTACTCATCCTGCAAGACACTCTCTGTCTTTTGCACTGGAAATGAGAGATTATACTCTAGAGGTTGCTTAAGTTTATCATCTGAATATAAAACTGGAAAAAGATGGTCCAACGCTTGAATCATAGGTGTAGATCAAAATGGTACTTATGAATCCTGCCACAATTACAATACTTTGATTGTTTGTGAAGAAATTCCAATATAACATCTTACATTTATGGTCTTGTCAGATTATATTTTGTACGGGAAAGTTGCAAAAGCTTCTTTTGGCTTTTCTACCCCCAAAACTGATCCTCGAGGTGATACTAATTATTTCAAAATAAATATTCTCAATATTTACTGAAATACAATTTTGTGATAATGTTGTGCTTCCAACATGCAGAAGCTCATAGAACAGTTCCTCAAGCAAGTTGAGGCCAGTTCTAAACGGGAAATTTATTATTGGCTTGCTTATTATGTGAGTACCATCTTCCTCTTCTTTTTCTATTCTTTTTCTTTTCTTTTTTTTAGGTTGGAAAAGTGATAGTAACTTAGAAAAAAACTCTTATCAGTGGCTGCTTATTTGTTAGTCATATACTGCTTTAGACATATTGTCTTGTTGACAAGGCTATAGTAACTTGGTTATTTTCAACAGAATAAGAGACTCCCAACCAGAACAAGTGCTTTACTGAAATTAGAAGGTAAAATATAAAAAACACTCTAAATATTTGATGATTTATAATGATAGATGCACATCAATCACACAATTCCCAAATGCATTTCACCTCATATGTAGGTTAAACAGCTACATGAAAGTTATAATCTGAGTACTCACCATTACACAGGCAGTTCACTGGTTATTTATGTATCTTTTGTACAGTGTTCCAGTAATCGTCAATATGTATAGTTTACACAGGATTGGTCGATAGTTGATATATGCTACAATCCATGTCCTTAATACAATACAACGTTGCTGCAGCTGCTACTTGACACTGAAAAGCCAAAATGATATAATTAGACACACTCTCTCTCACTCCAAAATATCAAATTCCTTGTCAAGGTAGTGCTTAGGTTTGGTTGAGAAAGATCAAAGAACAGTGATTTTAACATATTTATTGCCTTCGTTTTTCCCCCTGTTCCCCACAAGTTTTTGTTTCAGCCAATAAATCATCCACAAACGGATATCTATAGGGATGTTCATCTTCAAATTTCTTGGACAAAACTCAAAGTAATAATAACAACGCCATCATATGATGGTTTCATATTACTGTCAATTCTAGGAGAAAACAATAATCAAACAACTAGTTGGCCTTCAGTGTTGCCCATCTGCCTTTTTCAGTAAAGAGTAAACAAACAGGGATGGTGCTCACCTAAAGTAGGACACTCCTGTAGCTTAGTAGAGATTCCATCATACTGTTCCTCAACCGTCAACAAGGATGGCAGCTTCTTGGGTGGCTCGAATTCCTCAAAGCACCAATTGTTGCAATAAGTTCATATGTCAGCTGAATTCAAATGGTTGCAAATTGGAATAGAACAAATGTCTTGTAAGACAATATTTTTCAAGCATACAAAGGAAAGAACCACATAGACAAATCGGTCATCTAATAGTAAGTTACCAACATAAAGTAAAATTCCAATCTTGGCTTATGGAAACAATGAAATTAATCATGTGTCATGTGCATTGTACCTGCTACCATTTCAGACAGTTTCAAGCCATACTTTCACCTGTGTCAAGAAAAACATCTCGCATAATACTGCCCATTGGATATACAAATGGGTCACTGTTTGTGCTCTAAAATCTACTTAATTCAGCCTTTGTTTAATTGAACTTATTTTTACCTCAAAAGAAAATGTACAAATTTTTAAAGTATTACCTTATTCAGAGTACCTCTGTTCTTTAACAGGTACCCATAAAATAAAATAAAGGGGAAGAAGCTAATATAAATAAGCATATCCAAATGCACACAGCAATTAAAGGGAGAAAAATAAAAGGTCACTAGAGCCTTCAAAACATCAGATTTTCCCCATTGCACACAATAAACTCAATCCCCACATGTCAAAAACTCCAACATAAAGATATAGGAGAAAGAACCTGAGAGAAAGGGTTCCAAAACTGCCATCCCATATAATATTGTATAAATATAAAAGCATATAAATATAAAAGCACTCCAAATTTCAGTAATCACGTGCAACTACTCATAAAATTGGGTTATGTAGTTGAAAAACAGAAACTAACTTCAATGCAAACCTTTGAGTTACACCATTCAGTTAACCTGAGCATGCACAAAGTATCTAAAATAACATTGCTCTAATTCTTAAATTATTTTCTTCACGGGATAAATGAGTCAATTTCTAATTGACCTTACTACATTGTAACATAGAAAAAGGCCATGGCCATGATATCAAATCAAAAATGAAATATAATAAATTCATAATTCAATAAGCAAGCACAATTAGATAAAACTCTATCCCAATAATGGTTTTTGTTTAACTACAGAAGAACTGACATCAAATGCAAACCTTCCAAGTTCCAAAGCTGTTTTAAAATCCAAGTATACATGGAGATATAATGTACATATTCCCTATGAATTTTGAAATATCTACAAGCATGTTCAAAGTCCAATTTTTCATTTTTCCTAGAACTATATACAAATCTTCAGCATCTCTTTCTTCTTTTACTTGTGTCAGCACATTTATAGCTTTTAGTCTCTTCTTGAACCACTACTTCCAGCTGACTTCTTACCAGTATACCTCTGTCAAAATAAATGGAAACATATTATATAAGCATAAACATAATAACAGATGAAGGGCTAAAAAAGGACCACCCACCAAAAATATGCAACTTTATAATTTTTTTTTTTAAATTAATAACCAATATAACTGACCTGCTTTCCAACAGTAAATGGGACATATTTGTACTTGATCATGTGTAGGATCTGTCGCTTCATCGTGAGGACAAATAGTACACCCCAGTAGCAGAGCAATATTGGCCAGAAAACAGGTACATCCAACATAGAAAAGAAAGTCAAGAGAAATGCAACAATAAAAGCCTTCGTGATGGAATACCTGAGATTATCAACCAGGAAAGTTAAACCAACCCCACCATATTTAAAATAATAATAATAATAATAATAATGTAAAAATGTAAAGCAAGGAAATTTTTCAATCTTTTTTGATAATTCGATAGTTGACGGTTCTATTGGAAACACCAGGAAGTGCCAATTAAAGTACAAGGCTCTTGGCAAACATATCAAAAGGAAATAATCTAAGAAATTCCACTTACAAAAACGTTACAAATATAAAACAATTATGCATGTAAGATGCAAAATAAAATAATGAAATAAAAAGCACAGATATTTTTCAATCACCATATTTTTATCATGCATTACACATCTGAGTAATTAAATTTAAATAAATTAAAATAAAAAGATATATATGTGTGTGTGTGTGTGGTGTTTGGGGGGGGGGGGGGGTAGGAAGAGGTTAACTCTAGCTATCCACCCCAAAGTATTGGATCATTTGCAATGTCCACCCTAGATTATAAAATTTCTTAATCAACACCTTAGTTCAAGATTAGTTTGCAATATCCACCCCAGAATCTAAAATTAATATTAAAATCAACAAATTAGTGGGTTGGTTGGGTGGTGGGATATACTACTATGTCAAAATTAACAAATTAGTTCACTCTAATTTGGAATATCCATCCCTTTAACCCATTAATAATATTAATTTTAACATTGATTATGGATGGGGCCCATAGTTCCAATTAACCCTAAAAACTAACAATGGGCAACATATCAAGAGGCACTAAAATCAGTCAGTGGATTGAAAAAGCAAATCATCAGGAAAATAGCAAAAAGCACTACCCAAGGTATTCTAACCATCTAGTACATAATAGGAAGGTACATATTGATGATATTACAAAAGAGAATGCAAAATATGAAGCAGTGAACATAAACAAATCACAAGGAAACTACAAGGTAGTACAAGCCAAACAGAACTTCTTTTTTATAGGTAAATCTTCATTCCAAAAAAGATGAAAAGGTACAGTAAAAAACCAAAGATCACAGGCAGTGTCCTAAGCCAAACAGAATTTCTATACATGTTGTGTTCAAAAAATCTACAAAGCACCAAAAGAATGAGCCTATTACCATTTAATTGATGTTCATTAAAGTTGGCCACTGTATTGTATAAGGGTAAAATATATAGGCCATTTCAAAAGAAAATCAAAATGTGCCTCCATCAGGATAGCCCAAGCATGGTAAAGCCTGAGGCTTAGAGACTCGTTCATTTGGAAAAAATCCAACCAGGCCTGCCCACCATAGTTTAACCCCTGCCAAACTGCAGTTTTGTCGGAGAAATAGCGATCCTTTTGTAGGGGAACATTGATTAGCCAGCTAACTTAATAGATTCAATTATTCAAATCCTCAAGAATCTCATATTGTAAAGATACAGTATAGTTCACAAATAGAGAAAATAAGCAAAGCACATTCTAAACAGAGACTTGGCAATAACAATGTTACTAAAAGAAATGAAAAGGCTATTAATGTACTTGAATCACTTAGCTTTTAAAATGAAAAGGCTACCATGTAAACAGTTATACTATTAAAATTAGAATCAAAGTTTAAAATGACACAAAAGCCACCATGTAAGCTTGTCATGAATGTTATAACATTCAGATTCAACCACTCTATATGCTTCTCCATCTAACATAAAATGGTACATGGAAAGATAAGGAATAGAACAAAGTAGTTAAATATTCTGCTTCACAGAATACAAAAGATTATTCCTCCAATATGAGTTGCAATGGCAACAACAACCAAACCAATAATTCAAACAATATTTAAGCTCAAGTAGGCCCTTAAAATGCTTCTCCCAATGCATTTCCTCAAACCAGGGGTGATTAATGATTATCCGGCCTTAAACTCATTAAACAGGAGATAGTGCAGTTACC
Source organism: Quercus lobata (assembly GCF_001633185.2). Classification (NCBI taxonomy): domain Eukaryota; kingdom Viridiplantae; phylum Streptophyta; class Magnoliopsida; order Fagales; family Fagaceae; genus Quercus; species Quercus lobata. Next base: position 46,957,855 of record NC_044909.1, read on the forward strand.
CAAAAAAAAAAAAAAAACTCATTAAAAAAAGCTACACCACAGGAAAATAAAGCTTCTAAAAATATACGGATGCAATCCAGACATGAATTTGCATAACAAAGAACACTGATAAGAATGAGAAATGCTAATACCAGAATCTAAATTCGGGGAGGCGGCGAATGAAAGGCTTAAATTCATCAGAACCTTTCATTGGCAAAGAAGCCCCATCCAAGACTTCAAGCTCTGGATCTTCCTTTGGTGACAAAAACCCGATTAAGAGATTCAAGACATAGATCCCCAAGCCATAGGAAATAACATAAAATCCTTGTACGTAGTAAACACGCAAAATGTAAATCATTGCCACTGCAAGTGTTCCTAGCCACCTCTGAAGCGGGTGAGGTGTGGATCGGTCCAAATAGTACTGAAACATCTTCGAAAAATCATTTCTCCAGGTGGCAAGAGGCGCCTCTGAAGCTGAATCAGTTCCTTGTCCCTCCATGAAAATTGGGTTCTAATCTTACAGCTTAACTCTACAAAACCCAAAATTTGAAATCTAAATATAAATTAAATTTCAATAATAACAAAAACTAATACCATGGTAAAAGGACCAGAGGTCCAGAACAACTAAATTTCCATATTTTTAGGAACTGAGTCTACATTAAACCATTTGGCTAATCCAATTTTTCAATGCCCTTTTTAGCATTATAGCAGTACAGAGCATACGACTCAATATTGCAAATCATCTTTCTTTTACCTTCTTTTTTTCTCAGCAGCCAAACAGCGTGCTAGTTCTTGATCATTATACGTTGAATTACAGGTATTTAGTGAACAAATAAAATCTTTTATTTAAAAACAATAATGCATAATAACGGTTACCATTCATGATCCAATTTTTTTTCTCTCTCAAATTTTCCCAGTAACCAAACAGAGGGTTTGAGCAAGCGTTCAATAATGTGGATTGTAGGAACTTAAAATATTGAAGTAAGTAAGTAACATTCAGATTACTGAGATAATTAGGGTTTTGGATTTGAACCAAATTAAACAACGATAGGAAAATTGGCTAGCAATAAAGGAAGGATAAAGTAGTAATTTTACCAGTTGAGCTTTGAGATCGATCGCTGAGCGAGTGATCAATCTTCTTCTTCTTCTTCTTCTTCTTCTTCTGTTGAGTATGAAATTTCAATTTGAGTGAGTCTGTCTGAGTTTGAATTTGAGATCGGCCGGTTATGTTTTAATTTGATCCTTCAAATATTTATTATTTTAATTAACTGACCCCTAAATTTTTTATTTTTTATTTTAATAGAATTAATAGTAGTTGAAATTGATTGGGTTTTGAAAGTTGAGGGACAAGATTGACATAATTCATAATTAAAAGACCAAATTAAACTTTTTCCCAGTAATGAAAGGACCAACTTAGTAATCTTAAACCATAAAATTATAATGTTTATTTAGCTCATTCTTTTTTCTTCTTCTTTTTTTCTATTTTATTATTTTACTCATTCTAAGTCTGAAAAAACAAAGAGAACCACTTTAAGGGAGTAAGAATCTTTCAATGGAGATTGTATACCCTATTTTGGGTGTATATAACATCTCTTTCACAACAGGTGAGTTCTAAAAAAAATATTATTATGTTTCTAAAATTAAAAGCCACTAATTTACTAATTTTTCTATTATTCCCCTACTTTATTTTTTAAAATATTTAAAAAGGAAAAAAGAATCTCAATAGATATATTGTAGTAGTGGGGAGTATTTTTTAGATTTCATTTAAAGGATAAGTTTGAATTTGAAAGCAAGCCAATAGTATTTGTATTGTATCAAGAGTATGTCATTTTACTCAATTTAAGTCTGAAAAAACAAAGAGAATCACTTTATGGGAATAAGAATCCTTCAATGGAGGTTGTATACCCTATTTCGAGTGTATATAACATCTCTTTCACAACAAGTGAGTTCTAAAAAAAAATATTATTATGTTTCTACAATTAGATGTTTAGTCCACTCCTGATAATAGTTATTTATCATCAGATCAAGATACTAATCAATTTTTGGTGTAGGTGAGGGATTGAATTTCAGATCTCTTATTCAATTATCAAAGAATTTATCAATTGAATTAACTAAAACCCACAATATCAATGAAACATGATTTTATTCTATTTAATGAAAAAAAATACCCAACACTATCTATAAAACATTCATTTAATTGTTGTAGGAGTCTAGGAGCCCTTCTAATCACGTTGAAAGATGCTACATCCACAATATTTTTACAATATTTTCACAACAAATTATAAGTGGTTAGTTATTATTGGTTCAAATTTGAACCTAACACTAAGATTACTTTTTTGCCCCAACAATAATAACCCGTAACAATCTGCCACTTAGAATTTGTTGTGAAAATATTGTGGATATATCATTTTTCAATTATACGTTACTTAGTTTGTAAAAAATAATAATAATAATAAAATCAAAAGAGGTTTATTCCAACTGGTAAATTTATATTTCAGATTTCTGATAACTACTTTCTTTTAATTTAAACTATAGAAATTTTTTTATAATCTTATTTAAGGGTAATTTTGGAAAGGCAAGATAATAAATGATATTTCTTTAAAAAGTTGGATTTTTTAAACATGACAAACAATTTGGAACATAAGGAATATTTGTTTGGTGTAAAATTTTTTCATGGTTTATTTGTTAAATAAGTTAGACAAAATTACAACTATACCTTAAAAAATTAAACTTTAAAAATATTTTCATTTTCTTTTATGATGAAAATTAGCTAAGCCTTTCTCAAAAGAAAAAGGAAGAAGCTAGCTAAGCCAACCATACCACACTCATCTACGTTTTCAAAATCAAAACCATACTCTCAACTCAAATTAAAGACTGAAAAAATATTGTCAACTTAAAAACCCTAAGCATGCAGAACAATGGCTTAATTACCATGGTATTAATTAATCACTATGGTATCTTATAGGATAAATCACGTTATAGCAAAGAACGATGTTAAATTTTTACAATTTGTTAAGGTGATAAGTTATGCTTAGAACAACTTCACTTATGTGAACCCACAACCCACCATTGACATCATTTTTATAAAAGTTGTAACAAAAATTTGTATCACTAGATTTAATAATAGTAAAAACTAAAAAATAGATATCATTTAAGTTTGACAAAACAAAATACTATACATAATAAAATGAAGAAAACTATATTTTCCAATTTATTACGTAACAATTTTTAAGATTATCTATGTATATTATTTAAACAAGTTATATAACCTATTAATAGAGTCAAAGAGAGAATTCCGAATATATTTGGAGCCAAACTTTTTCCTAATGAAATAATTCATACATCACAAACTCTAAATATAGCACACTCAAAACGCTAAAGTCAATCTCAATGGTATTGACACATGATGTGGAATTTTGAATAAAATTGTGTCCCAATTTTTAATCTTCCGCTTTATAGTTTATACTAAAGTAGCTTATAACTTCATGCATATACATAAATGCACTTAAATATATACAATAAGATGCATATTATAATTCCTATATTTTTTTTTTTGAGAAAATCTATATATATATATATATAATTTAAATATTATTGATAGACATTCTTATATTCTATCAACTCTTTAAAAAATCTTGTAAGAATATTATTAAGTATAAAATGTAAACTGTCCATTTTTATTTATTTTTATAATATTTTTTATTACTTCTTAATTTTTGTTATTGTGAAGCACTATTTTTTTTTTTTTATGATTCATTTATTCTAGACTATTTGGTTTTTGTACTCAATAATTTACTTAGATAAATATTTACGATGTGGTCCCACATTTAATTTTAAAATTAGGAAATAAAATTTTTCCTAAAAATAAATAATTTAGGACACATGGTACAAAACTGGACTCTAATTTGAAATTCTAATCAAACTTTCTCTAAGTTTTGCCTATTAATATATATATATATATATATTTATATATATATAGATATGTCCATTTTTATTTCAAGATTAAACTTTAGTTAATTTATAAGTAAAAAAGAATCTTAAAAATTTTAAAAAATAAATAAAAATAAAAAGAGAGCATATAACAAGTTGTGATAAGTAGAACATAAATCGAAACACTAAAAATGAACGCGTAGGATTTTTATTAATAGAATATTGACATGTTAAGATCTCACAAGTCACTGACCTCGGTGTGAAAGTCAAATATTAGACTTTTTAACTGCTCATCAATATTAGTAAACTTTCTAGAGAGATAGTGAGAGGGAGTGGAAAAGAGTTATGACTTATTATAGGGGTCTTAAGTTTTCTAAATTAATTGTTACTATCTTCTTCTAACTCTTTGTGAGGCTCTTACAATTGATAAGCCAAAAAAGGGTAATTAACCAACTGATTGTTATAACAGAAAACGGAAATAGCTGACAAAAGATATTATTAAGCATCAGAAATTTGAAGCTTATATAGGTTGAGGGAGAAAACAAGTTTAACACATAAAAGGGTTATCAAGATTCTAGAACAAAAAGTCTTTCTGTTTTTTTAAAATTCTGGGTCATCTTGAATAGTTTGTGAAATCTAGTTAAGAGAAACTGAGAAAGTACAGGTTTTTTTTTTTTTTTCCTTTGTGAGAAAGAATATGTGGCTTCCAAAGAAAAAAGAAATAGAGAAGACAGAAGGAAATGGGATAGTTGCAGTTGCCGTTAACAATGACAAAGGGAGCCAACAAGCTCTCAAATGGGCTACTGACCATCTTCTTTCCAAGGGCGAAACTCTCGTTCTAATCCATGTTGTTAAAAGATCTTCCTCATCTGCATGTAACTCTCTCTCACACTCTCTCTCTCTCATGCATATTAAAATGTGTTATTTAGGAGGTACATCATGCATGTTAAGTTTATGGGCTAAACTTAAATGCAGTTTCTTTTAACTGTTTTATCTTAAGTTTTCCAATCAAAGTCAATCGTGTGATTACATTAATCAATGAACCACATGGTTGAATTTAATTATCTTTAAAAAAAATTACACTTTTTATGATGTATTTGGTAAATATAGTCATATAGTTTAAATTTGAATTTAATTGAAAATCCTTAAGTATAAGACCTTAGGAATTGTGTATCTTTCTTAAACTGGTAAAATTGGTTTGGAATAACTTCATTAATTTTCCCAGAAAATACATCAATGATTCAACAAAATTGTTTTGACCGATTATAGATGAATACAGCAACGTTTGCAAATGCCCCTTTTGCAAACGCTGAATAGTTGCCACATAATGGTATTTCATAGGGTTTGGGTTCCTCAATTATTTTGTAGTACGGTAGAAGTAGCATTAGCAAATAACAATAATAATAACAGAAATGAGAACAACTACAGTAACTATGGTTTTAAAAGCTAAAATGTTTAAAGAATCAAAAACAGGTTTAGTTCTCAGTTTTTACCAGTTGAACAGGCGATTTTTCCAGTTTTTACCGAACTGTTTCTAGGTCTATTGAACCGATTCAACCAATCAATCCGGTTCAATTTTTAAAACCATGACAGTCACAATAATAATAATAGACAAATATATGTAAAAGAAAAAAAATGCTACCTATTTAAAATGTTTTGGATCCAAATAACAAGAAAACTGTGCATATACCATGATTTGTACCAATCTATATGTAATACTTAAACCCTTGTATACTTATCTATATCTATGTAATAATAATATATAAAAAGTTGAACCTAGTATTTAATGTTGTTATGCTCCTCTTGAGCCACATCATTAGTCACATTACTTTTTTTTTTTTCTTTTTTTTTAATATTAATATATTCAATAGTTCACCATAACTTTACACATGCTCTAATCTGATTGTAACTTATCAATATTGTGCCATATCATCTTCTTTTTTCCCCTATTTTTTTTTTTTTTGACAAAATTAAGCATATAAATTATTAAAATATTTAATAGAGTAGCACATTCAATTATGTCACTTTATATATTCAAACGCTTAACAATATTTTCTATAAACAAAAAAATAAAAACACTCAACAATTTTAATGGTTTTAACTTTACATATGCTGTGACTTTTTTTAATGTAACTTTACAGATTCAAACATTCAACTATTTTAACAATTTTAACTTTATATATGCTCTAATTATACATATAGCCTAGCAATTAATTTTGCTAATATCTCATTGTGACACTTCATCCACTTATTTCCAACTGTCTCTCTCCTATTTATCTTTTCTTCTCCCTATTATTCTCCACCTTATTGTTACATTTACTCTAACTTTTCCCCTCCATTCTTGCCTTTTTATCTCTTCACTATTCTCTACTTTACGGTTACGCTTCCTCCATCCCTTCTTTTTTCTTATATCTTAACTCTTCTTCTCCCCATCTTCTTTTCTATCAATTTGATATCATCTCTATCATTCAGTCCATATATATATCCCAAACAAAAAGATGATTTCTCTCATTGTCTCACTAGGTGGATTTTTGTTCTTGCCTGTAGCTCTCATTTATGTTGATTATTTTCGTGTTTTTTTATAGCTCTTCTTTAAGCTGATGCATTTTGGTGTTGTGATTTTCTAATTCCCCGGCACAAAGTTTTCTTTCTCCCTCTTTAAGCTTTACTTTGATTTTAGTTTGGGTTAATGCTTAGTTATTTTGGAATTAGAATCTTGAGTTTATATCAAAACACAATCTACATGATCACTATGTATTTGAATATTCCTACCAGTTATTTGAGTAATAGATTATTATAAAATTTATCTCTTATGCCTTTTTAATTTTGGTTAAGACAACAGTGTAATTTTGAGATAAGTTTTGAGTAATAAATTATTGGAAGCTTTTTACTGCTACTTGCCTTGGTTCACAGCATGACACATAGCTCTAGTCCCTTGAGACTTTATGTATAGAAGATGTGTTGCTTTTTAGAGAGAACAAATTTCAAAAAACAAGTCATATATCATTATGCTGCATTACAAAATAGTTATATATTCTCACGCATGGTATAGGTCACAACTAGTTTGTATAGAACTTGTTGCTCTATAACATTTATATTTGTAACAATGATAGTAGAAACTAAGAGAATAAATTCAAAATGTTAAATACATCTAAAAAAAAGGCTTATGGTGTCACACTAGCAAGATTGCATGCATGTTCTCATCATTGCAGATAACTTCTCTTCAATACAAGATTAGAAGCTGTTATGACTTTTGTATGTACAGATGGGGGAAAACGTGCTGCCATTTGTGATAGCAACGAAAAAACTGCCTCACTGCACAGACAACAACTTGAGCAGCAAAATAGGGATATATTCTTTACCTACCACTGCTACTGTACTCGTAAATATGTAGGTTTTGGCATTTCCCATTATCTTCTCTTTATGCAATAAGAAAATGTCCTTAGTACCATGCATAGAAAATGTCATGATGTTTTATTTCTATTCATGATATCACCTCTTTTTATTTCTATATCTTTTCTTTTATTCATTGACATGTGCAAAATTTTGTATCAGATACACTGCCTCGATGTCTTACTCGAAGACACAGATATAGGAAAAGCATTAACAGACTATGTTGCCCATGCTGCAATAGAGAAGTTGGTTCTTGGTGCTCCGCGGCATGGATTTTTGAGGTAATCACCTTCTAATCTTTTAACATGATCAAGCTCCCAGAATGGGGAAAGAAAAAGAAAGAAACTCACAGTAAGAGGTCAAAAGATAATATCTTCAAATATTATAGGGGTTTGTAAAACTGCCTTGGATTATTATGCCACTGTGATATGCCCAAAAAATGCCTTGCTTCTCCACGGTTTTTGCACTGCCATGATTGAGTAAACAAGGAAATAGGAAATGAAAATCACAAGAATTAACCAGTTGACATCATGACTCATGAATAAATGAAGTTAAAATTAAATTATTGATCTCTAGGAGCAGAACAATTCGAACATGAGAAATGCAAACCAATTGGATGTCAGAAAACTAATTAAAAAAGGAAGGACATCATGAATAGTGAACCGCTCAAACTAAAGCACTAGTAGTAATGTAACTTTTTCTCTTTTTCTTTTTCTTTTCTTTTTTGGAAGCAGTAGATAAGAAACAAAGTTTCCAACAAAATCTGCCTGATTGTAAATTGCAGGTTTCCTAAATTGCAAGAGAAAAGTGGTCAAGCTGCTAGAGAAATAAACAAAGTAGCCTTTTGTTCATTCTTTTCTCAAACCATTACAGTGTAAATAGAATTGCATTATTGATTGATTGAAAGAACAAAAATGAATAATCCGTCTCTTATTCAAAAATTAAGTAGATTGGTTTAATAAAAAATTAAATAATATCTTCTCAGTTTAAAATCATCAAATGATTAAGTAGCGGCATTCTTTCTTTTGTCAAAAAAACTTTCCGGATTCATAGAAGTTTCACTATCAGACAACATACAAGAAGGCAAGTGCAGATTCAAAAAGAATATCCACTCGACTCAAACTAAAAAAGTTATAGTAACTCATCCTTCAATTGAACAATGTAGTTTCATTTGTTACATAAGAATCACTTACAGTGAAGCATGCTATCATCATGCTTTCTTTGTAGCTTTAACTGAAGTAGCATGTCCATAACTCTGATAAGCTAACCTAATCAATTGTGTGAACTACATTTTAGAAAGAATATATGACGCTTATTTCAGAATATAAATCCATAATCGGATAAGGCTATAGATGCATTGACTATGTATGCTAAGTTTCAATTGTCTTTTTTATGCAGATTCAAGTCATCAAGCATTCCAAGCACTGTATCAAAAGGGGCACCAGATTTCTGCTCCGTATATGTGATCCCAAAAGGGATCCACCTCTCTTCAGTGCGAAAAGCATCTCGTCCAGCCCCCCATACTTCCCCACTACTTGAACATATTAAGAAACTAAGTGCCAAAAGCATTGAAACTTCTGCCACACTCTCCAAACTTACAATGAACTTAAGAGGTTTGCTCCTCTCAATTATAAAGCTTTCTCAACTTTTCTTCATTTAACTACTGATAAAAACACTCATCATTTATGTGTAGCAGAGAGGAATTCATTTAATCCTCGCAGCAATGGGCCACCCAGGTTAGTCATAATAAATCTCCCCAATTGAGGATGATATGATGCTGTAAACTTGCAACACCTTAGTGTTATTGATAATGATACTTTTCTACCATCTGCCCGCAAAGTAAAAAGGGATATCATGGTTGTGAGTTGTAAATTTGGCTTGACAAAGAAATGAAATCTTAATATTTAAATCAATCAAAGAATCTGTTGACTTGAAAAGAGGGTTGAAATTAATGGGATTTTTTCAAAACCTCTAGAGAATTTAGAACTGTCATAGCTACTCAGGTTGAATTCGAGCTACCTCATGTTATTTTTCATGCAGAAATCTTTATTTAAATTCTTAAAGGGGAGAGAGAAAGAGACAGGGATGCCTATAGTCCAATTTTTTTTAATACAGCAGCTTGAAATTTGAATGCCATTTCCTTTCATTGCATGACTGGCCTCATTATTATGGTGAACACAGGCAGCCCTTCACAAAAGGAGGAAGAGGGAAGAATTCAAAGGCCTATTCGGAAATTCTAGAATCAGATAATGATATATCATTTATAAGCAGTGAGAAGCCAAGCACTGAAAAGATGTTTCCTACAGTCTTCAATTTTACTGATTCAGGCCAAACCTCTCAGCTTTCAACTCAATCAATCTATTTAGATTCCAAGGTCAATGACCTCAGTCGTTTGGATTATTTCTCATCAAGTTCACAGGAGAGTGGTAGAACATCTTGTTCAGGGTCATCCCAAAATTTGGTAAAGACATTATCTCTTAAAAACAGCATTTCTTTGAAGAAGCCATCCTATACAGTATGCAACCATAATTGTGATTTAAATATACCTAAAACATCTGACAAGTGTAATCTATTTACATTGTGATATTTTACAGTAAAGGTAAGGGTCAAAGATATTAGTTTTACCACATGCAATATAAGATATAAAAATATAAAAAATGACCGTTTATTCTCAAAAATTTTGCTTCTAGAGAAGGTGACAGTTTTGTTCAATGATTTCTAAAAACAAAAGAAATAGTATCTGCTTTCAAGAACATAGGTGCAAGAAAGAAAGAAAGAAAGACACACACACAAACACACACACATAGATATAGTTATAAAAGCCTAATCTAAATGGTTCCTTTAGTTATACCTTTTTAGGGAATATCCTAGTAGTTACGAAAAACGGAAGCATGTACCTAAATCTGACTACACACAAGTCTTAAACCTCAATATCCCAAACCAACCTGATATCACCATTATTTATTCTTTAAACAGCTTGAAAAAAATTGTCCCATCAACCTTCTTGTTTTCTCAAGTGTTTATTTCCCAGAATAAGCACACGTTTTTTGCTTGATACCTATCCAGGATACTATCTAAGATACCCATTAGATTGAGCACAAAGACATAATACAAAGGCTACTAGCGGAAGATGAACCATTTTCAGTACATTCCTTTCATCTAAATTAAAACATTAGATTCTATTTCATACGCATTGCAAATATCAAATCTTCTCATTAAGATGGTACTATACATACATCATCCAGATAACTTCCACTTATGAGTATTTAAAAAGTGCAGGATGATGAGGAAGCTAAGATGAGGAGACTGAAGCTGCAGCTGAAGCAAAAAATGGACATGTACAGTGCTGCATCCAGAGAGGCATTTAAAGCAAATCAAAAGGTATTGAAAAGATGCATCTAATTTGTGTCTTCTCAAAATTAAGAGATAGTTTCTAAAGTTACGTTTACCATAGGCAATGGAGCATCATTGGAAACTTGCAGAAGAGTGGAAGTTAGATGAGGTAAGACTAGGAGAGGAAGCTGCACTGTCAATAGCAGAGAAAGAGAGAGCTAGGTCCAAGGCAGCTCCAAAGAGGATTGCAGAGTTGGGAACACAAAAAAGAGCAAATGAAAAAATCAAAGCCCACAAAGAAGCAGAGCAAGCTAGGTGGGCATTGGATAATCTAGCCCAAAGTGATCTCAAATACAGGAGATACACAATTGAGGAGATTGAGAAGGCAACAAATTTCTTTTCTGAATCTCTTAAGATTGGGGAAGGAGGTTATGGCACTGTGTATAGGTGTTACCTTGATCATACACCAGTCGCAGTCAAGGTTTTACATCCAGATGCTGCTCAAGGGAGATCACAATTTCTGCGAGAGGTGCGGAACCAAGAATATTGGCTACTTAACATACATGAATAAATCATAGTAATGCACTTGATTGTATTAGACAACTAGGCACGCAAAAAGAAGATAGCATGCATATAAAAATGAAAAAGCAAGTTGATCCCAACATGGTTTTCCAATTTCAAGCAGCCTCTGTAAGAAAAATATAGAAGTTTCTGTTGAATAGTACACCTTTCAATTTCAAGGAGCCTTGCACATAAGCTTGACAGGATGGTTATAAACAAAAGTTATTATGCCAAATCCTATAAGAATCCTCTACAAGAGCTTGTAAAACATCTATTTGGTTAAAAAATTTCATTTTCTTAAGCACTTCCACCCCTGCATGACATGCACATTACCAATAAATAATTGAGTTGCTTCTTACATCTTCCTCTTAAACTCTAATGCAGGTAGACATACTTGGCTGTATAAGACATCCCAATATGGTACTCCTTCTAGGATCCTGTCCCGAGTTTGGCATCCTAGTCTATGAATACATGGCTAATGGAAGTTTAGATGACTGTCTCTTCCGGAAAGGAAACACTCCAGCCCTCTCTTGGCAACTCAGGTTCCGAATTGCTGCAGAAATTGCCACAGGCCTGCTCTTCCTCCATCAGACCAAGCCAGAGCCAGTACTGCACTGTGACCTCAAGCCAGGAAACATTTTGCTAGGCCACAACTACGTCAGTAAGATTAGTGATGCTGGATTGGCCAGGGTCGTACCTGCTGTAGATGAAAATGTAACAGAGTTCCACACAACCTCAACAGTTGGAACCTTCTGCTATATTGATCCAGAATATCAACAAACAGGAATGCTTGATGTAAAGTCTGATATCTACTCCCTAGGAATCATGCTTCTGCAGTTGATAACAGCCAAGCCACCAATGGGCCTGGCTTACATTGTTGAACAGTCTATTGAGAACGGTTCATTCACAGAGATGCTAGACCCAGCTGTGCTTGATTGGCCAGTTGAAGAAGCATTGTGCTTTGCAAAGCTAGCACTCCAATGTGCAGAACTCAGACGGAAAGACCGGCCAGATCTTTGCAAGGAAGTATTGCCAGAGCTCAGTAGACTGAGAGAACTAGCTGAAGAAAAGATGAACTATATCCTCTAACACAGCAGTTCTCATCCCTCACCCAATCACAGCCACGCTTCAATACAACAGGTGAGTTCAAAACATGTAAATTATCAGGAACATTTGCTCACTAAATATACTTATGATACCTCCATTCAATAAACTTTACTTGGCATTTGAATTATTGTTAAATCTTCTCCAAAATCAAGAAATAACCACATAAAAGGCAAAAGAATAGTTTTTTTCTCCTTGTGCTCAGCTCAGGGCACAGGTCCACAGAAAAGGAAAGCAAGTTCAGTCAATGGAACATAGTAAGTAATAAGATTTATTGATATAAAAAAAGAGACATTCAAGTACACAGGAAGTGTACAGGGGTGAACAAATTAAGTACAAAATTTTCATAAATCAAGTAAACCAAGAATTGAAGATAAAGATTGGTTTCACAAATCTGACAATCAGTCCAATAAGGTTCTAAAGAAAAATAGCTTGAGGTCAGGCATGGATCTCTCATTATATCTTCAAAGCAACTACTTTTTCTTTCCCTCCAAAAGACACCACATCAAACAATGGGGGACAACTATCCATATATGACCATTTCAATGACGACCAAACCAAACTTGCTAGCAAGCTAGGAGATCGACAACATTCTTTGGCAAAACCCAGCTTACTCCAAATAAACCCAAAACCATAAACCACAGATCCTTAGCAATCGGACAATGAAGGAAGAGATGATCAATATATTCACCATTACACTCACACATATAATGTAATAGAGTATGGTCAACATTTTTTGCAGGATGTATAAGCGATCCACTCCTGGAGAACTCATCAAGCACATCATCACTGACAGGAAGACAATCAAGTATAGATTGATCAACACTTTAAGTAGTATGAAGATCAAAACCTAAAGGTTGGTTTATTTTCTTTGGTTCACAGGTGTAACTGAGTAATGCTAGCAAGTCAATTCAAGTTCCTTGAGGAAGCATTGCAACAGAAAATTCAATACGTTGAATTTTGTTGCTTTGCTATGTGAAGTTGTTCAACGGACCACATTGACTAGGCTTCCCCCCCCCCCCCCCCCCCCATAAGTATAGTTTCATATAAATGTTAAATTGAAATGCTATTTGAGGTTCCTTTCTTGGAATTTGATTCCCATCTTGTTGGGGTTTAGAAAGTGAAATTGGCATGCCAGTGTGAAAAAATTGTTTTTATGTAATATTGTTGACAAGAAGTGTAATAGAGTATGATTTTTTATTTTTATTTTCACTCCAACAATATTCCACATTAGAAAACTCAAATCCTGTGCCTCTTATTGGTTTGAGGTTAAAAGACCAGCTAATCAAACATGAAATGAATGCTTCTATCCAAAGTAATCTGAATATGAAGTATAAATGATCGAGAAGTAGTATATATTCTTTCCTACTTGAGATATTCAAACCATTCTCCCCCACAAATACTCAAATGAAAACAGTCAAGGCAATTGTCTGATAAACACAAGGAGAGAGATTGCTATATATTAAGGAAGAAGAACCAGGACAATATACTAATTGCAGTATCTCCATCAAACAGTTTAATTTTAATATCAACTGATAATGTTGATGGGGTTCTGCAAAAAAATGGACCTATCTTTCCCATTGCTTTGCTGCCTAGCACTCCAGCAGACCCAAGTGACTGTCAAGCTTGAGGCCTAACTCAACTACCAACCGCAGTACTAATACAGGCAGTATGTGGAACACAAAGGCAAGAGCAGTCCAACCTTATCCAAGTGCTGATGTCTCAGTTGTCAGAAACTCTTTCAAAGTAAGTTTTCCCTAAGCAGACTTCAACTTCATACGCCAAACAAAGATTGTAACAGCAAATTGAAATCATGAACAAGGTTGGTTCCCCAAAAAAAAAAAAAAAAAATTTGATTGAATCAAGTTTATTCACTTTCATTTCTATAGTGCGATGTTTGCAATTTAGAAATCAGGCAAATAATTTGACCACACAAAAACAACTATAAACTCCTTTTTTTTATAATACTTAGCCTCCGTTTGGGAAGCGCATTTTGCTCTTTTCCCAGCGGAAGTGTTTTTTTATGTAGGCCTTGTGCACTAATCACAAGACCTACAAGTACAGAATTCAGCAACTTTTTTTTAAAAACTGGGTCTCACGGTACTATTCACACATTTAAAAATTATTTTGCTACAGTATTTTCAATTTTCAGTTTTTACTAATAAACGGTATCTAAGCAGACCCTTAGTAGCAAGTTCCTCCAATATCAGTTTTGATTTTATGGGAAATTATATTTACATATATCTATAAAGTATAGTAAAAGTAATGATCTTTAACACTAAAATCATATAAGCTAGAGAAGCTAGAGGTTATGAAGTCCTATCAACATAAATACATTATTGCAAGTTTATGATATGTATTTTGGTCTGATTTCCTTCACAATCTATTTGGCTACTAAGAGGTAGACCCTGTCAGTTTCTTTAAGACTTTCTCCCATTTCCCTATGTGTGTGTTAAAATACTTAGTATTTTCAAATATATATATTAGCTACTAAAAAAATACAACTTTTGAAAGCTCTTCAAGCTGATGAAAAACAAGAGTGCCCTGGCATCCAAAAGAGATATTTATCTTGAAGCTAGCAAACAGAGCACAAATCCTTTGCGAGAAAGATGTGCACCAACAAGCTTGCACAATTGCATAATATGAACAAGATATGGTTGGAACATTGAACAATTAATCCATATACAAGAAATGCGTGCAAGGACTATTTTACACCATTTACTAAGTAGCAGTTTTTGGCAAGCCAGCTTCTTCACATTTTCTATTTCAACCTTCAACAGTATGGTGGCAATCACTATGATTGATTAGTGGAAATCAAGCTGACTTCCATTATCATATCAATTTAGGCCCTCAGGCATCAGAGACTTTGCTAATGATGACTGAGGCATACTGGGAAATTGTTGATTCTGGGGATTGTCGAAGCCGTCCAATAACTGGAAACAACTCTGATGAACAGAGAAACTGCTTGCACGGTGGGTGTGAACACATCTTTGCCAAAGAAAAAAGTGCTATTTTTAATGGTGACTCATTTACAGCATCTTTTCTACTTGGGTTCAGGGCTACCACAGAACAGTCAGCTACTAACTTCAGTAAAGCCTGCAAAACCAAACCCACTCACATTATAATTCATAATTTCAAATATGACAACTGTAGTAGCATTAAAATGGTGAATAACAGGAAAAAACTTTGGTATGTCATATAAGTCCTGTTGCAAGCAAATAAAGTTCTTTAGTCAATTTTTTAGCCTCAACAACGTTTTGAATTGTTTAACCAATCTTTTAATCATAGTACGAAATAAGCTATTCAAGGAGAGGTAGCTTTTCTTCCCAAAGATGGGTTCACACCCTTCCTAGAACACCATCTTATTAAAGGAGACAAAAGCCATGTGTTTATATGGCCAGTGTCTAAATTGTTAATTTGTCATCCTTTATGTAACAGACATAAACAGTAAACTGGAAAGCAAAAAGGTATCAAGGTCTACAGCTCAATTAAATATACCACATAAAAAATTACAAATTCAAGTTCTAGGGATTAAATTTTGTTAATTAAGGCCATTTGACAATTCTCACACTTATTACAGAATATGCAACTAGCTACAGATCCCTCCTCAAAATGCATGCATAAAGTAACATTAGAATCATAATACAGTGCATTCACAAACCTGCATGGCTCCTTTAGATACAATATCTTCACAAAGCTTGTTGGAGTTGCGAACAAGATTACTTAATGCACCTGCAGCATTGGCCTTAGTCTTGTCTTCCTCTGCTGAAAGCAGCAAGTTTGCAAGTTGAGGAATGGATCTCCGGAGCTCTTCATACAGTGTGTCATTATGGTAGGCTGCATTTCCAATCTGGATAAAAATAAAATAAAATAAAACGTAGCATTATATCTATCAGGACATACCTTCAATATTCATCTCATATAGATAAGATGAATGATAGGAAAAGGTTATATTCTACTGCAACAGTGTTTGAAGTAAAGAAACTGTCATAAAAAATGGGATTAGAAGTTACAGCAAAGCATGCAAATTTTCGTGTGCGTTTGTCTGGATCATCACATCGATCAATGAGGAGGCCAATAATCCGATTCCTTGCCTAGATAAATATATTAAAAGTAGAAAAAACGCACAATTAATCCACTGCCATATATTACGTTCAAGTATGCCATGAGTAAATGCATGGTCCAACAAAAACATTCTGGTACATAGCTTCAAAAATCCAGAAGAGGAATTAATTTGTAGAATGTCCACAAAATTTAAGAAAATATATATCACAAGGTTACTTACTAGTGAACTATAAAAGTAGGAATTGTGCCGACACATGTTGCCCAGAGCACTGCAAGCCTTTGCACGTACATTGGGATCTTCATGGGTGAGAAAATCCTTCAAAAATTCTAAAACAGAAGCCCGATTGATGTATTCATAGAATCCCTAGACACCACAAAACCCATGACTTGCAGTTATGAAGGAATCAATGGGTATGAAGTTTTCAAGGTGTGGAAAGGTGAAAGGACTGAAAGTGAAAATACTATGGGTGGAAAAAAGGCTAAACATGACAAATACAATCTATTTAATTTGGATAATTATTTACTATTGAAGCACCATAAATGCATACTCCCCCCTCACATAATTGTGAGTACACTAATTAAATTCATGGTGAAACCCATAATTCATGTAAGAGGGAGGAGTACGCATTTATGGTACTTGGAGTATTCAATAATTTTCATTTTAATTTAACAAAATAACAAGAGTAAAGTAAAGAACATATGCTAACTCTTGATATTTGCATAAGCAGCAAAAACCATTTGATAGAATCAAAATCTCACCTTATCCATGCGGGCTAGATCAGAAACTATCATCAAAATATCTAGCGTGACTTCTCTTGGGCATGAACTATCAAGCAACCTTTTCATCGTCTTTGAATCTAACAAGCCTTTACTCACAAGTTGAACTGCTAGAGGTCGATGGGTTATCATTTTAGCAAGAAACGCAACAGGCCTTCCCAAATCTTTTAACTCGACATGCTCCAAACACAGAAGAATAAGAATAGGCACTCCCAACTGAAAACTCAAGAAGTAATAAAATGAGAAACACATAGCCCTCTCAGTATCAAGATGTTATTATAATTCATCATATTAAAGCATTAGTCAAACTCATACTATAATTGAAATACATATTAGAAATTTAGCACCGACATCGAATTTATTTTCTCCAAAAAGATATAACAATTAGAATGAGAATCACATAGTCCTCTCAGTTTTAGCAACTCATCCAATGAACAGAGTTTATAAACAGTCTACCAAACAACCTCAAAAGCACATGTCCAGAAATGATTCCCCCATCCCCGGAGGCCCCTAACCCCAAAAAGAAGGGAAAGAAGACCTAACCTCCAAAAGGATTTTAATATACTTTGTCAAATCTTCCTCAATTACTTTTACCATATTCTCTTCCATGCATACTTTCCCACCTGGTGAACCCATGTTGAGAAGGAACCCACTGTTTACAGAAGCAGTGGCAGATGGCAAACCAGGACCGTTCTGTATAGCAACAAAAGGGAATGCTAAGATATCTACTACTGCATTTATTATATCTCTGACTCCATCCTTCCCTCCACCAGGCCCACCCCAGCAGTTTACAAGCTTGAGATGTACATCAGATATTAGGTCACAAATAAGCTTGATGTGTTCACTCCTAACCAAAATCTGACGAAAAGTTAAAGCTCCACCTGAAAGGCAGTGACATATTGATGAAACTGTCCACACAACCCCTATAGGGGATAGCCCAATTCGATCTTTTGAGATGTCAATCCCTTGAGAAGCATTTGAGTTGTTGGCTAACAACTCAACAAGAAGCAGAGGGATACCACTTGCACACAACTGCTGAACAGCTAATGGTCCTCCCCACTTGAGCCGGGCCTCTAACAAGCCAACACATCCATCTCTAAGGCCATGCCAATAAGAGAGAACACCATTCAGGTAACTGGGATCCACTTCAGTTTCATTACTAGATGAATATTTGAGATAATCACAAAGTGTGGCAGTTCTAGGAATCAAAGGCAGAGCATTTTCAGAGACTGGAGACTCAATAGAAGATCCAGCTTCAAGGGATAGAATGGATGCAAGAGCCAGCATAGCTGACGCACTATGAGGTTGAAATGAGTTAATTCCGTCATCAGAGGAAGAAAAATGGTGTGCAAGCCCTGAAAGTCGAGATTGCTGCTTCTTTGGGGAGGTTGTAAGCATAAACAATGCAGAATTTCTTCCAGTGGACTTTAAACACTGTGCAACTGTTGCAAGGATTAGGCATGAATGAAGAACCAAGGTATAAGGATTGCTTAATTTACACCTCAAATTATTTGTTTCTCCTGTTTGTGGATCTTTATTTGAAGATGAAGTGCAGAGAGACAATATAGAGAATATCTCAGAGACAAGAGTACCATCCCCTCCACCACTGACAACAGTAGTTACAGGTAAGGAACTGGGAAGTCCACAAAGAACACCTGGAACAAGTCCACTATGTACACAACACCTTGACAAGAGCTGAAACAACAACAGAAATTATATTAAATTTTACCTAAAAGGTGCCGACAATCATGCAAGCATGATACAAACAAAAGAATAATTAAGCGCAGGTAGAAAATCTCTAAGATTAACTACTGTATTGGTTCTTTGAAATCATTATATAACTTGTTTTCATTGGGGTCTTACGTGTGCACGAAAAATTTTCAAAAACTTAGGTTGAGAGACAAACACCTGAATGCCAGCAGACATTGCAGCTTCAAGTCGTTGATGAAGGCAATAGTAAATGGCAACCTGCACCGCTTTTGACCTAACAAATGTTCTTGTCACCACATCAACAATTTTTGCTGATTCAGTGCCAATCAATGAGCCTCGTTCATGGTCCCTAATGTCAAGTCGAACTAACGAATGACTCCGCAAAGCATTTAATGGAAATAAAAGGGGACTTTCCCTCAGGAAAAGGGTTTCCAATGCATCTATGAGTGACCAAGTAGCCCTACATGCTTCACATGCAGCACGCAACATATTTGAAGAACCCGAAATAAGACTTGAGCCTGAATTTACTAAGCAGTGACACAAAAGATCCACTAAGCCAGTCGTTTTAGCATGATCCAAGATTTTTTTAAATGTTTCATTAAGAGCAGAACCCGCTTCAGGACTCGAAGTCAAATGAGTTGCCTTAAGACCCTGAGCAACTCTGGATAACATGATGGTAATGCAAGCACTGGACTCGTACAAAACTCTTCCACATGCCTCTTCATTGCAACCAACAACCTATATAGTCAACACGATGAGAAAGCAAGAAATAAGTGCATACTTGTTGCCAAATAACGTTTTTTGTACCATAGAAGGAATTAGACCTGTGAAAAAATCTCAGATAATGCAACCCAGTGCCTGAAATATGAACTTGCAATGCCACTTCCACAATTATCAAGCACCATTTTGATCACTGAAAAACTCTACAAAAGTATGAGATCACAGTTGCATCAGCCAGCAGCAATCACAAAATAGTGAAAACCACACTATAGATAAAGAATGTTAAAATTGAGGACTTATTCGGCTCTCAACATTTAAAAGCTATCAGAGGGATTATTCTCATAGTTGACAAATATAATGATAAAAATCAGCAGCAATTTCATGCCTTTGAAGTTGATGAAAGAAAACAACAAATATACAAAACTTCATGAAAAAAAAAAATACATGTGAGGGGAAAGGGACTAGTCTAATAAACTTTCACTTGAACTGCCAAGACTCGGATTTTTTTTGTAGTGGTAACACTCTTCTAGAATTACGTTTAACGTCCCTTTATGACTTTCCTGATCGGTGCCTCAGGACAGTAGCCAGGCTCCGGGACATTACTCTGTAATTTTCTTTTTTTGTAAGTATTCTCCCTGAATTTTTCAGAGGGTTCACTATTAAATTGTAAAATTTGTTTTTGTTTATGCATATAGGATTATATATTATAGATGAATTTCACAATAGATGGCCCTAAGTATTTGGGGGTATAATTCAAGCCTAAACCAGGATCAGACTTACATTGTCAGCAGCCAATTACTACCTCCATCCCATTTGTTGGCCCTATTTAGAATCCAACTTTTTAAGGAAATATCATTTAATGTGTTGCCTTTTAAATAAAAGATACAAGTTTCTAAAACTACACTCATTAGTTAAAGGGTAGAGTTTGTTACACACACTCTGTTATACACACACGGTTACACAATTTTTTTAAATTGAAATCGTGTCTTCAACTTTATATTTTTAGTTCAAAAAATAGTGTGTAACAGTGTGTGTAACAAATTTTATCATTAATTTAAACTCTACTAAAAGAAGAGTACTAACTGTTTAAATAAAGTAAAGGGTAGGTTAGGAAATTTATTTATTGACTTTTCAAAGAGGACTATATTTTGGGACATCCCAAAAAGAAATAGAGGACTAACAATTGGGCTGGACAGAGTATCTCCATAGAACACAAGTCTCCAACATTATGGCCGCATGGTATGACATATGAAGGTATTGAGAATCAAAAGTCAGAAATTTCTAAATGAAATCTAGCAGAGATATACCTTTGCTATTAAGTCATTAAATTCAGAAGATTTCAAGCTAACAACAGTAGCAGTGAAAACAAGAAGTTCACGCATTATTTCATCAAGTAGTCCACTAGAATTGATGGCACCAGCTGCAAGTAGGTTCAAAAGAATTCTGAGCGACTGACTTGAACTAATAACATCTTGATCCCTGCAGTGTTTGATAAGCCATCAAGTCTTGCAAATAAATTACTAAGAGGTATCTAGTGCATGAATAAAAAAGACTACAACCAATTAACCTACCACAATAAGATATTCCTAAAGTAATGCAGTGAGGTGAAATATAAATGTTTTTATAATAATTATCATAATAAATAAATGTTTATATAATGAAGTAGCATTATAGGAAATGAGATCAATTCAATATGTGCAGAATTTTCATATAATTAGTCTTTGGTACAAGTAAGAATATTATGATACTGAATCATGAAACAAGCCAAAAACCTAGTCAGAACTAGATAGTTATCTAAAAATTCCCATGTCATCCTGCCTCTCTCTTTCCAAGCAACTTAGCAAGAACACCTTTTGCAACTGAATGTAGCTATACTAATCCAACTGCCAGTAAATGCACCAATCCTCCAGTGTGCTGTCTTGTATTAAGTCTATCCAATTCTCACTACTCAGATATGCATGCTCTGCAAGCTTGTTATTTCACTTCTGAATCTTTGAAAGTATATTACAATGAAAGGGCACTTCAATATTTCACAGTGTAATCTAAAAAAATTTCACTATGGGTTTTAGGTTACGATCATAGGAAAGAGCCCTCAGTTACTAGCATGTGAGTAATTGTTCACTGCTTAATAAATAGATTGTGCTCTATTTCCACACCATGTCATGAGACCGTTAGAGTGAAGAGTTATGCAATCATCAAATACATAAACTTTTTATAAGTACTAAATTTAAAAAGTGCAAAAAGGGGGGCAACCCTAGTACATGGGAGATTACAAGAGAAAGTACTTAAAAAGAACCTACTATATGCATCTAAAACAAGCTCATATCAATTTATATACCAAAAAAAATGTGTTACCTTAGGACACAATCCATAACAAGTAGGGATAAAATATTTAATGTCTAAGGAAGCATCATATCTTTGAAGCAAGAGAAAAGAAATGTCTCACAGCTTGAACATAAGTTGACAATGGACTAAGCAACAAATTTTGTCAAACTTAACGTTTGATACAAAATAAAATCATACATAAATATGCAAAACGAAACATACACTAGGGATGCATGTATCCAATTTTACCTGCAAGAATTTTGAGATCCAGTAGACCATCTTTTCAACTGTAGCAAAACATGTGCTAATGCTTCGTTATCTTGACCAATTATTTGTGCTCCCTTGACTGTGCGGGAAGTGTTTTCCAGTCTGTCCAATGTCTGACAACCTAGAGAAAAATAGAACAAGTTAACCATATCATACAACTGTTATAAGATATGAACAGTTATCAAGAGTTCTTCTCCTCAAACAAATAAAGCAAAATATAATCAAATCTAGACAAGAAAATGGGCCTCAATCAACTACTTTATTTTCACTCATCAAAACATACATAAATGCAAACATGAGTACGTCTGTGTGCATATATTTTTCCTAATAATTTTATGGATACAACAATGAGGGAGGGGGGATTAGAACCATGGTTCTTCTTATAAAAGAGAGCAGGCAATGCCGCCTAAACTACAAACATCTTGGCCTATGTCTATGTGGGTATATTGAATAAAACTTAAAAATCAATTATGCCAGTTTCATGTAAGAAAGGAAAATAGTTATATGGATATTTTTTTTACTTAGTGTGCAATTGATAGAGCAAGATGGAATAAAACATAAAAATAGACTTCGTTGATAATAGTTTAATTTTAAACATTAAAATCCAATATGCATAGTTTATGTAAATGTCATTATACTGGGGCAAGAAGGCAGCTTACAGATTGGGCCAACTGGTGACGGTCAATTCAGTTAATCAATTAACAGCCATAGAATCCTTCTTTGGAAGTCTTCTCTTTCCATAAGTACAAAACTCAATAGGACCCAAAGATGTTGAAAACAGGAGATTTGAGAACATGATATAGATTGTACCTCCAAGACTATGATACCATTTAACTCTTTTTTTTATGTCATTTTGAATTTCCAAAAGCTACCTTATTACTCATAGGTCATTTCTGAAACACTGAAATTTCAAGCCACTGACAACCTTGGAAAATACCTTGGTTTCTCTCTCAAACATGCTACAACCTAGCAATCAACAGTTCCAATTTATGATAGACAAAGTTCAAAGCAAACTAATGGGATGGAAGGCTAAATTACTTGCCTTTGCAGGTTATACTACTTTAGTGCAATTTGTCACCTTGATCATATCTGATTATTACATGCAGGGTGAAGCCCTACCTATAAGAGTTCGTAACAACATAGACAATATTAACTGAAACTTTCTTTGGGGCTCCTCAGAAGAACATTGCAGATTGCACCTAGTTGGTTGGAAAAAGTTGGTGACCTCCAAGGAGGCTAGGACTACAAGTGGCAAGACCAAATAACTTAACCTTATTGGCAAACTCAACTGGAAGTTGGTGAATGAAAAAGATGCTCTGTGGTTGAATATCTCTTCTGTATGTCCTATTCATGGTATGTGCACAAATTCCATCCTACATGTGCTCAAGGAGTGCAAGTTTGCAATGATATTCTAGAGTAGTTTGGTTATACCAAATGAGGCCATCTGTTTTTGAGCTTAAGCTTGATGCCTAGTAAAAAAAATGGAATAGTTGTTCTAAAGAGGAGTTTCATCTGTTACATCTGCCTTGGAAAGTATATTTTCCATTTGTAATTTCATCTCCTTGGCTGCATAGAAAATGAGTTGCATTCCAGCACTAGAAAGCTAATCCTTCTCTCCATAAAAATTGCATTCATAGAGCGTTTAAGTTACACACAATTATAGGATGGGGCTTTGCAACTAAGAATGCTACCACTGCCAATGTTAAATGGGAAAAGCCGGCAGAATGTTGGGTTAAAGTTAATATAGATGGGGCAGATAGGGGGTGGTATTATCCACTACCATCAAGGAATCTGCCAATATTGGTTAGTGGCTTCTCTAGGGCAATAGGACAAACCACAGCGCTACCGCTAAGCGGCTTTGAGAGATGGCAAGTTGATTAATGATTACAAGACAACTAACAGGTTCCTTGGTGGGATTTTTTCCATGTTAGTTGATCAAACTCATCAGAGATGTCAATAGAATGATGTCAACAGAATGAAAGCTTATGTGTTACTACTAAGCATATAATAGTTTTTTTTTTATGAGTACTACTAAGAATATAATAGTTGGCTACTAAAGACATTATAAGAATATGATATAAACAAGCAACTAAAGAAATTAACCAAGGAGCTAAATTTACCAGTTATTTACTAAAATTTCAATTAGAACATCATATCCATAAAAGTGGCCTCAGCTTAAAAATAATTTAAAGCAATCAATCAGCTAGCAAATTATAGCACACAGGCTATGGAGAAAATTGCTAGCACAAAAAATTGCAAAAAAATCATTACGGGCATCAAACAAAATTTCTGTCCTAGAATCATCATACAACAACTGAACACAAATAATTTGATTTACCTGATTGTTTAGCATCATTAGGACTTGCAAACCGTGATAACTCCTCACGTGGTGAAGGATTGCATGTTGCTGAGTTTGGACTATTTAAGTGAGCATCACTCTTAAGGCTTGGACCATTATTGCTCTCAAAAGTAGCTGGAGAGTTGCTTTTACCTATAATACGGTAATAATTAATTCTAAAATATAAAAAAAAGGACATTTAAATAGCTTAAATACTGAGGCAGCCTGGCTCTAAGATGGTAAAACATTAAACTCGGTTATATTTAAACAGTGTTACCTTCACCTCTCCATGCTGCATCACATCCTCTAGCTGCAGCAGTTGCAGCACGCATTTCCTGGAAATGGATTGCTAGATACTAAAAACTTCCGTAAATTTATAGATAAGAACTCAAGATAAAAATTCTAAAAAATGTTGCATTGTATCACATAAAAGGAACCAAAATAGTCTTTGCCAGATTATAATAAGACTGGCTTTATACTACTATTTTAGATTCTAATATTTAAAGGAAATGTTAATGTGACGTATAATTACCCTAGCATCCACTTCATCTGAAGTTTCTTGAACAAAGGGGTGCTCAAGAAGGGTGGGCCAAGTTAGTCGGTTTTGTGGTACCTGTTTTCCATGAATTGAAAAATCATCTTAGAACTTTGACATCAATGGGAGTTAAAAACTATTAATCAAGAGTTCATTCACTTGAACCATAAAACAACCTTATTAAGCAAACCCCTCAAAAAGCTTTTGAAATTTTGACTCATATTGTCTGGATATTTAACTGGATCCTGGAATACGGCATTGAACATTAGCTTGTACCTTTATACAGCATAGCAAATCTAAACTAACAACAAACTCACATGATGTTTGAGCAAATGTACCTTAACAATATGCCGGATGAGTGCATACACAGAATTTGTATAAAATGGGGGCTGTCCAACAAATAATTCGTACCTGTAGTGTCCATGACAAAATAGTTTCAATTCAAGAAGAACATGAAGGAAAAAGGAAGAGATAATGCTATAAGTACTGAAGCAGGTAATTGTTAAATTTGAGATTAATCAATGTTATAATTATTTTTTATTTTTCTGGGAAAGGCAACTTGCTCTTTTATAGAGCAATATAAATTTTCTATATTCAAATAAGTCAATAATAGGGATTTTCACATAAGATCTATAATCAGGATGAAATTCCAAATGAATCAGAGATAATAATAATAATAATAATAATAATTACTGCCAAAGAATGAAATTTAAGGATGTCTATAAAAGGAAGACTTCAAAGTATGCTAGAGTAAAAGTAAACAATGGGCTTGGGGATCACAAGACTACTCTACTGTGGACTTTGCAACAACATCAATGTCTAAGCAAAAAACTATCAACGGCTGTCCTATCCACCATGCAACTTAAACTAGATTATTCCCAATTCAGCACTTAAATTTATAATGACCATTCTTTCTTCTTCTTTTTTTTCTTTTTTTTTTTATAGGTAATAAGAATAATATTAATCAAGATGAAAAAACAAAGAAAGCAAATACAAGGTGTTCATGATGGTGAACGCAAGAAAAAGCAACAAACAACAACAAGGAAAAAAACTTAAGGTGCAATTCTAAGAGAAGAAAGAAACTCAATGATAGAAGAACAATTTGAGGAGCCCCAACATCTAGACCAATCAAAAAGAGTCTTTTGGCATAGGAGCTTGTAACTGAACCAGTGAATGAGAATCCTAAACAACGGGCAAATTAGACACTGTAAAGCTTCTGATTGCAATTCTTCAATTTCTTAGCCAAAATATTCTGTTTTGAATAAAATTTTCCTATCATTAAATAAAGTAAAGAGGCTCTCTTTGGCAGGCAAAAGAAGAAAGTGGTGTCATTAGTCTCTATTTGCAGTCTACGCATTAAGGTCTACAATTCAGTATCCACAACCAAAGCCTATGCCTGGACGGATAGTAATAAATTTAATGAAAAGAAACGTTGAGTATCTTATGAAGATTGAACAATCCAGAATTTAACATGTTACATATTTATTAGTTATTGGACTAAAATTTATATTTTAAAGAAAAACTTGTAAAAGAAAACAAAAGGAAAAAAATAGGGTATCATGCAAAATCCCCTAAATAATAAATCAACATAAAATTTAAATTTGAAAATATGATGAAAGCTGACAAGGGACTCATTTGGTCACCTTATTCCATGTTATAGGTGTTCACTTGAGCCCTACTTATCAAAAAAAAAAAAGGGGTGTTTACTTGAGCCGAAAGCCCGTGTGTGATTGAATGTGTTTCCTTTTGGTCAATGCAACACAAAATAAGGGTGCGTCATACCCCTTTTCGAGCCCAAGTGCAACTGGATGAGAGTCAAAACTTGAAGTAAACTAAAATAAAGAAAATCCCCTAAATAATAAATCAACATAAAGTTTAAATTTGAAAATATGATGAAAGCTGACAAGGGACTCATTTGGTCACCTTATTCCATGTTATAGGTGTTCACTTGAGCCCTACTTATCAAAAAAAAAAAGGGGTGTTTACTTGGGCCCAAAGCCCGTGTGTGATTGAATGTGTTTCCTTTTGGTCAATGCAACACAAAATAAGGGTGCTTCATACCCCTTTTCCAGCCCAAGTGCAACTGGATGAGAGTCAAAACTTGAAGTAAACTAAAATAAAGAATAGAATGCAAGCAATCAATCAAATTAGAAATTTTTTTAAACCAAGTTACAGTTCAAATGAAAAAGATTCAAAAGCACTACCAACATGGCATCCAATCCAACTAATTTAACAATAAACAATTCCAAAGTACAATCAATGAGATTTAACATACAGAATAACTCCAAGGGACCATAAATCAGCCGTGTGGTTGTAAGGCTGTTCCCGTACCAGTTCCGGAGCCATATACAGTGGAGTGCCTGAATAATATAGATAGAAGTTGTATTAGAAACCCTTAATTCCTCAAGGATATCATAGCATCTCAATAAAAGCTCTCAAAATAGAAAGGTAACCAGAAATTTAATGCAAAGATTGGACAAACCTTTTATGGATCTCAAAACAACAGTATTCGTGGACATTGCACGTGCAAACCCAAAATCACAAAGCTGTGATAAACGAAAAATTTATAAGTCATGAACAACCACAAGAAATTAGAAGAATTAAACATTTAATACAAAGCAGGACACGATATCAAACCATCAGACCAAATCTTTGGAGAAAGAATCAATATGTAATAACAGTCTCAAGAGAGTATAGAGATAAAACCAATGAAAATAATAGCCTACAAATATACATAGCAATATCCCACCCCATGGATGGAAAGAACCAACAAATTAGTACATAGGTAATCAAATCCAAGATATTTTTCATTTATTGGCAAGCTACACCTCTAAGTTTTGACAATACCTAGATATTAGTATAATACAATTCAGTATCAGGCAAAAGCTACAGGGAAAAAAAAAAAAAAAAGGCAATGTAATTGGAGTATTGGACCAGAAAAAAAAAATACATACAATCAATTAGTTAAATTTTGATTTAGTGGAGCCAATCCAAACAGAGTACACAGAGACCTGATGGTAATTTATTCAATCAAACCTAGTAAGGTTCTCTAAATTCAAAAAATAGACAATATTTGAAAATTTTGAACAGATTATAAACCTTCTAAACATTGTTTTTCAATAATCAACCTTCTACGCATTCAGTTAACAGATTCAATAAATAGATGCTCTTAAACATGTAGTGATGTTATCTGACTTCTCAACCTTAACCACAGACCCAGCACCAATGAGAATGTTTTGTGGCTTCATATCACGATGGATGATACGGTTTGAGTGCAAGTAATGCAACGCTCTCACCTGTAAATTCCACAAAATAAAGTTTCAATTGAAATAAGAAATACCCAAGTTGAACATAATAGTAAACCAAAGGACTGGAAAAGAAAACAATCAATTAAGTCAGATGCAATAATCATGGGATCAAATTACCAACTGCTTTGCAATTGCTTGAACTTGTTCTTCTGGAAGGCACTTATCATCCTCAAGAATCTCAAACAGTTCACCCTGCATGAAAACCAACGGCAACTCATGAATCTCAACATGCTCCATAATGTGTCTATATATATTTCCAGGATCATTTAATAGTTACATTAATATAAAGAATGAATTTTGCTTTTGAGAGATCAAGAAGGATATGGTTACTTGTGCGAATTCTGTGACAACACAAAACTCCTGTTCACTTTCAAAGGAGTCAAGCATTTCGATGATATTTTCATGCTTCAACTTTCTTAGAATCTGCAAAACCAAGGAGATTATACATATAATTAGCTGAAAAACAATGAAATTAAAGAATGTGGTTGGTTGATGAATGTTGGACACTCCGCATTGTTAATTATGAGAAAGCTAGTGTTCTCTCCCACGCCCCCTTTCTTCCTACACACACTCCTCTCTCTCTCCCTCTCTCTCTCTCTCTCTACAACTCTTGCTTTATTTTGAGAGAGAGTAGAATTTGAAAAATAAAATAATATAACCTTACTGTCAAACAACTTGGGCTACATATCTTATTGGTTTCTCAACTGTTAATCAAAAATCCACCAGTGAGATGGATTAGATGATATCATCACGTGACCAAGATCACATGTTTTTCATTATAAAGCCATATAATCTATTTTTAAAATTAATATATATATATATATATATATAGTTTCTAATTTCATTTAAAATCCCAAAACAAGAAGTTAAATCCTTAACCTTCTTCAAACAACCAGTAAAACGATAAGCGGGGAAAAAAATTCAAATGGCAAAGTTAGGAAGCAAGTTAGATATAGGAAGCAAAGCCGTCACAAAAAGGGCAAAACAACAAAGTCCAAAATCCAGCCCAAAACAAGATTCACAACAAGCTAGACCAACCCAATTGCCAGCATAAATAACTAAATGTTCAAAATGATAAGCCCTTTATCACACAAATAATTTATGAACAAATGAGTCCAATTTACCTCAATTTCTTGTCTTAGATTCTGAATATCCTTCTCACTTTTCCCATGCTTCATTATGAATTTCATTGCAACGGTCTAATAACAACAACAAAACCTCATTATAGCTAAACAAAATTATCAGAACCACCAACAAAGAAAGATTGCTTTCAAATTTCAAAACACACACACAAAAAAGAAAAAAAGCAATACCTGTCCTGTAAATTTCCGCCTCCCCTTGTATACCTTACCAAACGAACCTTCCCCGACGAGCTCAATCACGTGATAGTTTTCAATACCCATCTTTCAAAATCTACAAGTAGCTTTACCACTATCAGATATGAGAGCAACAACAATTTAAAGTGCAATCAATAAGTCCAACAAATCCAACTGATTATTCAGTGTGAAGAAGAAGATCGCGTAAATTACCTTAATAAGACTCTATTGAATCAAACAAAGGTGCCGATTTGGGTGTGTCTACTACTAGCTAGATTGATTCAGTTCCCTTTGATTCGAAATGGAGCTTGAGCAAAAAACAGTGAATCAATGTTATTTCTAAACTCCATTGAATCAATTGACCAAACATCTTTTGTACAATCGAAACTTTTCATGGTATTATAGGTTTAGTAACAGTGCTTCATATGCTAGAATATCCAAACACAAACACATTCAATTTTTTTCTAATCCAGTGGAAAAATCAAATGAAGCAAAGAGGGAGTACCTGTGAAATTGTCGGTGATGAATGTTCGGCGCCGACAAAGCAAAGGCCAATACTTCCAAATCTGGCCGGAGAAAGAGAATAAGAGAATCTGAAAGTAGAGAGAGAGAGAGGTTTGAAAAATGTGTTTTGGTTTTGGAGAGAGAGGGGTGGGCCCTAAGGTTTTTTTCCCGCCCGTTAAAATTCAAGTGAAGTTACCCTACAAATATAAAAATAAAGATCGGGTGGATCAGTGAACAGTGTGTTTTCTAGAAGCCGATGATTGACGAATGACGAGGTGTGAAATTTTTTTTTTTTTTTTTAATAATAGTAGGTGAGAAATTTGAATATTTGAATATTTCCGTTGGAAATATTTGAGAGGCTGATTAGATATATAATCGTGAAACTTATAAATAGTGTCAAAAAGTACGATGAGGCTTATAAATAATAGTAAAAATAAACTGAATAGTAAAATAATTTATAATTTTAATCCGCATCCAAATGCACACCAAAGGTAGTATTGATCTCTTAAGAGCATTCTCATCAGCTCTCTTATAAAAAATGTCATTTTAACACACCAAAAATCTACTTTATCATTTTAGCACATCATTTTACAACATACCATTTTTCAGATGTTCTATACTTCAATTCTATACATTAAAATAATATTTACTACACATTAAAATAATATATTCCTCCTCCTTATCCCTATTACTATCATCATCATCATCACAAACGGCCACCACCGGCACAAACATCGATGGCCACCACTGGCAACAACACTGACAGCCACCACTGGCACTAACCCACATCACACAACCAGGAAAAAAGAAATCCACAACAACCCAAAAAATAGCCACCACAACTACCTAATAATCACCACCACAACCACCAAATTGCCACCACAACCACAGTACCATTGCCACCACTAACCCACAACCTATTACATTTACAAACCTCAAAACCCATCCCAAATCAAACAAACCCACAGCTCAGGCGGCGAGGTTGGCTTCAGGCGGGAGACATCAGCGGTGAGATCGATTTCAGTGGCTTAAGGTGGCTTTAGGCGAGATCGGCTTCAAGCAGCTTGAGGATGAGAGATGAAGAGAATGAGAGTGAAGAGGGAGCTGTGGAGGACGACTATGGCTCCGACGAGATCGGCGGTTTCAGCGAGATCAGCGGCTTTAGCGAGATCGGCAAGAGAGAAGAACGAAGATGCACAGAGAAAAGAACGGAACGCAGATGAGAGCAGAGAGAGAGAAAGTCTGAGAGAATAATGAGAGAGAAAGTCTGAGTGAATAAACAAATAATTAAAAAAATGGCATGGATGTCCGTACCGTCTCATATTTGAGACGGTACTGCAGTTGTGTGCCAAAATTTTTGGCATTTGAAACATCTCATGAGGCTCATGTTTTGGGGTTTGGTGTGCCAAATACCAAATATTTGGCATTTGGCACACCTGATGAGGATGCTCTAAGAAATAATTTGATGTTAAAAAAAAGTTAACTTTTTGTCAAATTTTTTATTAATTTTATAAGAGTACTAACATTGAGGGTGTAAACACCTCTCAATTGCTATTTTACAACCCAAGACATCCAAAACTCACTCCATTTGGATTTGTGATTTTGCAACCTTATTATTCATAGGTTGTAAAGAAAAAAAAATTATTTTAATCTTGTGGTTGTATGTGAAGAGAAAAAGAGAATGAGAGGAAAAAGAAAGAGAATAGTACTTTTTATTATTTTATTAGGTAGTTTATATTATTTTATTGGGTTGTATGTAAAAATAAAAATTGGGATGCAGGATGAGTTTTTAAATAGGTTGATAAAATAATGTTTGGGGATGCAAAATAGTTTTTTTTCTTTCTTTTTTGCATCCCCAAATGCTAGTG
This sequence comes from Quercus lobata, assembly GCF_001633185.2. NCBI lineage: Eukaryota > Viridiplantae > Streptophyta > Magnoliopsida > Fagales > Fagaceae > Quercus > Quercus lobata. The sequence goes on from NC_044909.1 coordinate 46,989,888, forward strand.
CTTTAAGATGTAGAGTTAATAAAACTAATTTTTTGAGTTTCACTTATCACTTCAATGCTATTTTCAATCATTTTATCAATTTATATCTATTTTTTATTAGGTAGACTTCTCAATAAATCATTCTTATCAACGTCGCTTAACATGCAAGACTTTTGACTATTGTCAATTTACATTTTTTAACATTTTAAAATGATCCCATAATTTATTGATCAGAATTTTTAATGGGGTAAAATACTAAAATCTATGTACAGTTCTTTTTGTGCACTATATTAGGCTCCCAAATTATATTCAAAATTTCAAATACATATTGCAATGAATTTAATTATCTTCTAAAAAGATTCAAATGTATTTATTGGGCCTTTGTGAGTTGGGTTATTCTTGGGTCCAAATAAAAAAAAATTAGCCGTTAAACTTAAGTCTTCGGGAAGCTACACTAAGCCTCACGATTTAGTGGCATTGTGGCCCAAAAAAACTTGAATACCTTGTAATTGAGAATCTTCCCCTTCAAATCAAATTTATGGGCTTTATGTTGATTTCATGAGCTTCCATTCCACGAGGCAAGATAAGTGTGGGCCATGAGCCCATCGCAAGATGATGTCAATAATGTGGATCATGAACCCAATTTATGGGGTAGTAAGATAAGATGTACTATTTGAACTCAAGAAAAATATGGGTATAAGCCCAACTCATTAGGCGTGAGGAATTTTAGACAAGAGCCCAATCCTTGTGATTGGAAAAAATGTGTATCTTTTTGGGTTTTTAATGAATTTAGTCTAAAATCCATTTTTAATTATAAAATGTGATGAGGTGGTATAGGTTGGCCAATAAAATTAGCTCATTGTGGCTTTAGAGAAAAAACATACTTCAATAAGATTTACCTCGCAATCATCCTTTATCTAAAAAACTTTGAGATGGCTGAAAATGGAAATTGAAACTCCCTTTGCTTAAAGCAAAGAGATTACCTCGTTGCAGTTTAGTTTATAGTATTTAGAAAATGTATTATCATCAATTTTTGTATATTTTAATCTCAAGACGATGACATTTTTTATTTGGCTGCAAATGATACATTTGTGCATGATTAACCCTTCAAGATCCCATTTCTCCAACATTTTTTAATGAAATTTAATTGGCTCTTAATGCAAAAGTTATGATATTTGATGGTGATCTATAACAAATAGTCTTCATCCATAATGGTTGTCCAAGACTAGTGTCTAAGACAATCTTCAGTCATCCAAGGATATCCAAACATGTCATCAATTGTCCAAGAGATTCTGGTCGTCCACACCATGAGAAGGTATGGACAATTAATAAACACTTAGTAAATTTCTGAATATTTTCTACTAATCATAAATGATTAAACCACGATTATTTATCTCGGAACATGGTATGAATTCCTCGAAATTCGCTCAGCTCTCCCCACTAAGGGTCCGTTTGAATACCGCTTATTTTGCTGAAAACTGAAAACAATAAAAAAAAATAAATAAATAAATAAAATAAAAAGTTACTGTTCACGCGTTTGACACTGTTCATAAGCCTAAAATCACTGTTCATGGACAATGAACAGTGCCAGACATGCGACCAAGAAAAAAAAAAACCGCAAACGAGTTAAACGCAATACCCAAACGCCACCTAAGTCCACACATCTACCATGATATTAGTGGCATCCAACTAGTAGACCCACTCTAAACTCTCTATAAAAGGAACCCCATCCCACCAACCTTAAGTAAATTTTTACTATTCATCCATTTACTATACTTGAGCCCTAGAGAGAAATCTGACTTAACCATCAGATAGTCCTTGGCCAATTCACCCCAGTCACCTTCGATAGTCTTTCTCTTTCTTTTCAGGTTTTCAAACTACCATAGAAACCCAGAGTATTCAGCCTACTGATTTTTCAAGGATGTCCAAACATGTCATCAATCGTCTAAGAGATTATGATCGTCCACACCATGAGAAGGTATGGACAATTAATAAACACTTAGTAAATTTCTGAATATTTTCTACTAATCATAAATGATTAAACCGCGATCATTTATCTTGGAACGTGGGATGAATTCCTCGAAATTCGCTCTACTCTCCCCACTAAGTCCACACATCTACCATGATGTTAGTGGCATCCAACGAGTAGACCCACTCCAAACTCTCTATAAAAGGAACCCCATCCCACCAGCCTTAAGTAAATTTTTACTATTCATGCATTTACCATATTTGAGTTCTAGAGAGAAATATGACTTAACCATCGGAGGGTCCTTGGCCAGTTCGCCCCGGTCACATTCGATAGTCTCTTTCTTTCTTTTCAGGTTATCAAACTACCATTGAAACCCGAAGTATTCAGCCTACTGATTTTTCAAGCATCATCAATATTGAAGTTCATTTACTACGAATAAGTCATGGACCATGATTTGTTGATACATTGGAAGTGGGGAAGGATACTTTAATCTCGAACATTTTTTGTAAAAAATACAAAGAATTGTTATTTTATTTCAAAATCACTGGCATTTTGGCCATAGTGTTAAAAAAGTTGTGTGCAATCAATTGAAATATTGATATATTTACTTAACCTCCTCTAGCCCTCCCAAAGTACAACTTGGTATTTTTATAAAAAGATTATTGGATAAAATTTAAATACAGTACTTTAAGAATAAAATGTTAGATTATTGAATGCATATTGTATCTAGTGATTCTAGTCTCATATGTGTCAATAGTAATTAAGGAGTGATTTTTAGGTACTCTCGAAGTATAGAGAATGGTACTCCTTCCTCTCACATTCATGGTGAGGTCCGCTCATTAAATTTATGGTAGGGTCCATCATGAATGTGAGAGGAGGGAACAATATTACTCCGTGCTCCAGAACTACCTAAAAATTTTCCATATTTAAGTGATTTCAATATCAAAAAGAGTTACAAGGCACGAGTCAACATCTCTCAAGATTTTGGACTTTAATTCATAAAAAAAATGGTCCAATTACTACTCTCAATGCAAATTTCGGATCAATCCCTTGATTTATGTGTCTATAGTAGAATCAAGATGCAAATGAGAACACTTCTGCTACGGCACCTATGCAGTCCGAATCTAGGATTCAACGTACTTGGCTACCTCCTTCAAATCAGTTGTATAAGGTGAATGTGGATGGGGCTGTTTTCAAGGAACGGAATGAATCGGGGGTGGGAGTCATAATATGTGATGATGTTCATGGTCTAGTTGTGGCTGCAATGTGCAAAAAATTCTATGCTCCTTTGGGTCCTTTAGAGGTGGAGGCCAAGGCATTTGAATCTGGTTTGCATTTTGCAAAAGATGTAGGATTACAGGAGTTTATTTTGGAAGGGGATTCGCTTAATGTGGTTCGTGCACTTCAAGGTTTATCGCCTCCATCAGTTTCGGTGATGTCTATTATTTGTGGGATTCAAAGCTCTTGTTATGATGTTAGGAAAGTGGTGTACTCTCATGTATGTAGACAAGAAAATAGACCTGCCCATATCTTGGCAAAACATGCTATTAATATTGTTGATTTTATGGTTTGGATGGAAGAGAATCCTTATTTTTTGGAACAAGCTCTTCATCATGATGTAATGTTTTATTCTGTTTAATAAAAGTTTTTATGTTATCAAAAAAAAAAAAAAATGATTTTATTTATTTGTGGTATTTATAAATAAAATTGGAAACTAAATTAGCCTCAGGTTAAACAGGCCCAAGTTCAACCCAAGGCCCATTCGCAGCCCTCTTTATCATTCTCTTTTCCTATACCTTAACCGCTGGAACCGTTACCACTCTCAGAGTCTGTTTTTGATAGTAAGATTGCACACACTGAGAACTCTTTGGCTTCTGTAATCAGATTCCAGGTTAGAACATAGATTATTGCAAACTTCTGCTTTGTCCCTTTGTCCATTTCCTATTTTTACTACCAATTTTTTGGGGGGTAAAATATTCTTAATACCAGTGTTTCTTCTTGCCTTTTGTTTTCTTTACATGTGTAACTTTTGAAACAAAGATGAAAGATGTAACCTATGTTAATTTATATAAGGATTGAAATGAAATCTTGGGTCTTATGAAGAAGTTCCAAAATTCTTTGATATGTTAGGTTTTACACTGTTGCCTGTTGCCTGTTGGATGTAGGGAAATGGTTTTATATGATGCTATGAATATCAGAGCATGTATATATGGGCATGTATTTGTGCATTATATGTATGTGTGTGTATGGACCCCATGATTTGGTTCATAATGATATATTTTTAATCAAGTTTACATTGATGGTTCAAATGTCGTTTTTTTTCTTTATTTGGTCAGTTTTATGATTGTAAATAGTGGAATGGTTTACAATTGGAAAATGTAGCAATCCCGAATGATGATGAATGAAAATTAAATAATAACTTTTACACAAAAAAAAAGAAAAAAAAAAAGCCTCTAAGCACGAGCGTGAGCACTTGCTCAGAGGCTAGTTGGGATTATTTGGCTAACTTCTTGAACGAGATTGAGATTTGAATGCCTTCAGTACTATGTGATTTCTGATGTCCCTTTTTGAGCAATGGAATCTGGACTTTAATCCTTTTTTAGATTTCCCCCCAACCCAGGTATGAACTTACTTTAACTAATGTTGTTCATCCTGTTGTCCTTCAAGTTTTTTATTTTCTGTGTGCTTGTAAAATGTGACCTCATTGCCCTGTCATTTTCAAAATTTATGGCCAAATTTGGGAAATAATTTTGGACTATCAGTTACTATCAGTTAAGGAACAAATTTGCATTCTGGAATCTATGGTGCTGGAAAAATTGAAAGATTGCATTTTTAATGATAAGAATGGGAAAAACATATTAACTACAATAGGTTTGAACTTTGTAGCAATATTGGGTACCATTTATAACCTTTTACTTTATTCTATATTTTAAAACTCCCACTTGCTACCTAATATTTATTTTTTGCCATTGATTTTCTCAGTGCAATTGCTTTGGAGCTAATATCAATTGATATCAGCTTTTGAATGAGACATGACTGTGGAAATATTTCACAATGGGGGGTGTAATTGGTAAAGCTGCAAATGGAATTGGAGGTGTTATTGGAAGTGCATTTGCAGCTCCAGTCAAGACTATCTTTGGTGCATCATGCGAGTAAGAAAACTTCCATGTTGTTAAGTTTCATGTTTTATACTGTCTGTTACTAGTGTTGGGCTCTGCTACACTCAATCAACTAAGTTGTGAAGTTGAAAGAAGCTCAGTAGGCACTGAGATTGGCTTCAATTTATTTTCATTCTATTCACATTTTCCCTTTGTGTCTATTCTTACTTGGCACAATTGATTACTGATATAAAGCTTCAAACACTGATGCAACTGTCTTCTACTCTAGCAATTATTTGTGAGGAATGAAAATATATGTACTTCACTTTGCCTTATCTTTTAAATGTGTTTCACCAGGCTTTATGAGTATGTGCTTGATGTGTGAATGGTGAGCCTCTCTTTCACCTCTAGTTAATTATAAAGGAATTTAGCATGTGGGTCAGGTGGATCTTTTACATGGATGCATCTTGAAATAGTTGGCCGGGCCAAGTCAGTAGGGGGACCCTGTCGGGCTCCTTAAAAAAAAAAGAAAAAAAAAACTGAACATCGAACTCTCATATAAATTCACTTTAAAGCCTTCTTCGCCATATAGGAATTAGGAACTATTTCATTTTTTTCCTTTAACTCGCAACATTCCTTGGGAACAGAATATTTATTTTTTATTCCATCTAAACCTTTCACTGCTATGTAAGATTCCTTCCACATTAATACATGGGAGCCAAAGATTTGGGGTTTGTTCCATCAAGAGTCACCAACTTGTGCATCCTTTTATCTGGAAATTAGACTTCTCTACCTACTTGGCCAGTGTCAAATAACTGAAGGGGCATTTCTGCCTTTGCTCAAGAATCACATGAGAACATTGCAAGTTATAAAATTGTAGGTTCCTTATCTTGCAATGGTGACTGTTTTAAAGACATTCAGTTCAGTTTTTCAAACCTTGATATCAAAAACTTGTGAAAGGACTTTTGAACATAAAACAAAGTATTATGCAGGCATTGTGTTAATTAAAGCTGAGAGAGAAGTTGAAGAAATTTTTATGTTTAAGCCTCTCTACCTTTCCATATAGTTTTTTTTTTTTGGTTCACAGAATCCGAAGCTTTGTGTATTCAGGTAGGAAACTCATGCCTGTGTTCCATATATTTTGACATGTTGAAACAATAGTGACCAACAGTTCCTTTCTTACCAGAATCTTTTGAGACATTTGTGGTCTGCAGTTAGTCCCCTTAGAAAGGGAAAACGGAGAGAAGTATTCCTATGCATTAAAGGTGTATTCTAACAGATAGAATTTTAAAATGATCTTAGATAGGCTTATGGAGAAAAAGATTATTGCTTACATCTGATGACATCATCTAGTCAACCCTGTTCTAAAATAATTAGTCCATTCACAATTGGGCAAATTATCATGGACCCTGAGAAGGAGACAAAAGGATACTTTGGGGGGATTATTTTGGTCAATCTTTTTGATTTAAAGAAAACCATTATTAGTTGTTTTAAATGTGGTTATGACCTATGAACATAAACTTTAGTCGGCTCAGATAGGTTTTTGGTCCTCATGTTTTACCCACTACAATCATGGATAATGTAACTTTATCATGCATGCATTTTCATAGTTATCGATTTTCTGGTTCTTCTATTTTGACTTTGATCTGCTTGTTTTGCAGGGGTGTTTGTTCAGGACCATGGGATGTAGTATGTTTCATTGAGCATTTATGTGTCTCCAACCTGTTGAAACTGCTAATGATCTTGGTCCTTTGCTACATAAGTAATTCCTCAGTCCTAAGTTTTCTTGATGGTTTTTTTCCACCTTTTTTTTTTTTTTTTTTTTTAAATATTGCTTCCATTAATTTCAAATGATTAGCCTTGCAAACATCATGTGGGCTGATGAGTCCACCTTTCCTTTTCTTTGACGGACACATTTCAACCACTTGACCTGGTTCTGCTTCACTATTTCTCCCAGGCTTGCTAATTTTTCTGTCTGAGTTTTAGGATTGCCATTTGTTTCTGAAGGTTTGATATGTTCCTGTAACAAGAAGAAACTTTTGTTTTTTCCCCTTTATTTGTTAGAAGAATTTTACTTCTAGAACCCTTTAAAGTGAAACTTATTACAATGTTTATGTGTATGTCCGCACATGCACACTGTATATGCATTTATGCACTCACATATACACACATCACTCTTTATGGTCCTACTATTCACTTTTAACCATAAATAATAGACTAATACATGCTTTTTTTTACCTTCTCTTTTATGGCATTTATCCATATCACTGTTTTCTGCCATTGCCAGATAAGCTACTTGAAGCACATTGTGCTAGCTCTATCAGATTCTTGATGTAAATCTATTACAAATTGGAAATGACTGCTTAGCCATTAAATTGCATAATTTTGTTTTTTAGTTAAAGATAAGGAAATGGCTTATTTATATTTTTCTCTGCATCAGTGTTGTTGTTCTTCTACTTATTGTTCAAGTTGGGGATCTGCCAATGCATAGTAAGAAGCCTTTGTAAGATGTGTTGGGCAGCATGTGAGACATATTTTTTTTCTTTAGAAGACATTAGCTGTTTCTTGTGGCACAAGTTAAAGAATACCAAGAGGATAAATCGCCGGCGTAGGCGCCATTTTCAAGATGTTGAATTAGGGTACAGTTCAAGTGATGAAAGTGATTTTTTAGATAACTATCATCATCTAAATGTCAGTAGAAAGCAAAAGTCGGTCAGAGAGAGAAGAAAAGATCGGCTTCGGAGATCTCTCTACCCTTCAAGTAGGCATAGTGGACACTGTCACAATCACCATCATGTAAGGTTGAAGACTGGGGAAGTATCTGTTCATGTTAGGGGCAGATCTCAAAGATTAAGGAGCTCAAGACAATTTCAATTGAGTAAGGTAAGAAATGTTCGAAAAGATGCTGGGATTTTCAAGAGGAGACGGTTTAAATGATCATATCATGGTTGGAGATACTGCTTTGGTTTGTAGCAGTCTTTAAAATTGAAGTAATTATAAAATTTTTGACTTAACAAATGCAATTTCTAGTTTAGAGTGTCTGTGTCAGTGTAAGAATTACAAGGTCAACCCTCTCTCCTGGGCTTCGTTTTGTGATTTTGTCTTAAGGCCTAAAGGCACAACAAGGTGTTTTTGGGGGGGGGGGGGGGTGGTGTGGTTGAGGCTAAAATTTGACGTTGAGCACAAAGAACATTATTACGCTTTTATCATTATGGAATTTGGAGCTTCATATTGATGCAATCATTTAGGTGTATTATTCATACACGCATATATTTTCTGTAACCATACTTACATATTCAGTTGTTTATAAATGAGATGAAGGTAAATAAGCAGTTTCAAGTTTGTACTGTAGGCTTTTACAGTTTCATTCTCTTTAGTTTGAAATACTTATGTACCGCTATTGTTCTCATTTCTTTTTTATTTGTTTATTATTTAGTTTTATTCACTAATGCAACATAAGTTAGTCTAATAGTGATTGTTAAGAGGTTCAATTCTTTCCTTCAAATATTTTGGCACAAATTTTAGGCGAATTATCCTGCCCACTATCTTTATATGTTATAATGGACTAGTCTTCTAATACTTTTGTATTCAAATGTCATATAACAAATCTACTTACATTCACAGAATATAGACACATCCATTCCAATAGCTTGCTAAATTTCACACACATACATTTGAAGCTCATTAGAGCAGGATAAGCAAATCTAGGTTGATCCATTTATTCTATTTTTGTAGAAATGCTAATAAGTAGGGGGTATCTTAAAACAAGTTTGAGTTGATGCTGCAACCATTTGCTTCATAGTAACCCCAGCATTGCACATATTAGCAATTGCTCGCATGTGTTGCGTTCCATATTTTGATAATGATCCACAATATTTCTCATATGTACTTACCTGCAGCATGAAAATGGTAAAAATATTAACATCAAAATCATGAGGTTAGCATTTTAGCTACACATGAAACTTGAAAGAATGAATCAAGGACCTACAAGCATCTTAAAACAATTCCAATCGTCCACAATAGGTTGCCCACTTGGCCGAACAGTCTCCAACACTTTTGAGCTATTACCATTTCCAAACAAAAGCTCTCCAATATGATTTATACTGTAGTCCACATGCTTCCTTAAAGAAATCTCATCATTTAGTTCCTTTTGAGCTTTAAGCTTTTCATGAGAGCCTGCAGGGGCTTTATGGTACTAAGAAAAAAAAAATGAAAGTGACTTTAAGGTGAAGAAAGTATGATTATTACTTTGTTAAAAGAAAAAAAGAGACATGTAACTTAAAGAACCTATGAGAAAGTAGTAGTAACAAATGATTGAAAGACGAAAAACCTTGTGCCAGAAATGAAGGAGATTCGCATCACGTTGGTTAACAACCCTCAGAGTTGATGGTGAAGAGGGATTTTTAACAAAAGTATAGTTTTCATTTGTAGGATTTGTACCCATGTAATAGTAGAGGCATTCATTACTTTGTTTTTTGTTTCCATACTGCATTACATGTGAACTGCGATCTGAAACACCTACTACTGTTCTCCTTTGAACCTGTAATTGCATCCATAAGATTTTGGTTGACTTGATGATTGGTCAAAGACAAAGAGACATAGCAATAGAGGGTCTAACAAGAAGATCTAGAAATCCTCTTAGGCAAGCTCTTTAGTTTCTTTTTTAAATTTACAAAAAGATTCAATTTATAATTACTTAAAAACAGTCTACAATACATAATTGACCTATTTTAAGATTCAACTATGATATTTTTAATATAAGGTTTTGTAAAACATTTACAAGAGGAAGTAATCTTTTACCACTTCATATTGCTTCTGTAAAGTTTCCTGGCGCAAATCATGTTTGTCACTGCTCCAAAATTTTGAGTTCCAAAAATTAGCCACATAGCAAAAAAAAATAGTGTCGGGTTTAATATAAAATCATTAGAACTAATTATATTTGTTTTGCAATAATATTTTCAGAGAGGTTATTAGAGTAAATGAATTTGATAATGATACAAAATATTGCATACCTATCCTCCAACCAGGAAATACTATATAAGTCTCCCAAACATGTGTCATATTTCTCAACAGCTTCAGAATCCTCTGGACAATATGCTGCATAACTATCCTCACTTGCATTTGATGCTGTAGTTGCATATATGTTCAAGTTATTTGGAAGAAGTCCCTCAAAAATACTCCCAGACTCACAAGCTTCAAGGTAAAATACCTATAATTTTCATGTTAGTATAAAACCATATTAAGTAATTGAACCCCAAAAAAGATTAATACTGCTAAACAAGCTAAATATTGCAAATTAATCATTTTTGAGGGGATCACTATAAGTCGATAACTTACCATGCTTTTGTAAGATTTTGCTGCATGCTTCTTCTTCAACACATTGTTAAGATCATTGGCATACATATATTCACCAGTCGGCATCGCTAACAAAAACAGTATGATGAACTCAATTATCTTAGTATTTGATAATAAAAACCTTCAAATTAAAAATGACTATTGTATTATTCAATCCAACTTTTGGTATATAAAGTAAAATTACTAACCTAGTACCCCAGGACCTCCATGGTCAGTATAATATATGAAAATATGGTCATTTGGTCCGCTATTCACTACCTTACCACTACCACCAGTGAGGGCACTTTTGTTTCCAAGAATAACAGCATAAAAGTTTTTTGCATTAACATGGTCTTTTGTATAATCCTACAAGAAGAAATATAAATTAAACTCATATAATTAAATATTGTTAAATGTTAATAGATGTTATAAAAAGCTCATAATTGAAATTGTATAACTATAGCAGAAAAGACCTTGGGCACTCCTGCATAAACATCACCACCATTTGGTTTGTTGATAATCACACCAGGTCTAGGGTTGTTATCATTGAATGCAATATCATCATACATGAACACAATGATATTTTCATCTTTTAACCCACCTTTCTTCAATATTTGATATGCATGACATACATCAGCCTGCATTTCCAAAAATTCAATTTTAAAACTACTGAGTTATTTTTGCTAATGAAAAAAAAACACTTATATGTTCAAACAAGTGTAAATAATTTTGTCAAATCTATACCTGATGTCTATAATTATAGTAACCTTTTGATCCGGCAACTAGAACCGCCCATCTCTTTCCACTGAGATTGGTGTTACAACCAGCATTTTTTATAGTACCACCATGAATGAAATCCAGTACTTGTGATGGTAATTTGGATGCATATGTGATAGGCACAATCAAACATGAAAGTGCAAGAAGTACTATAAATGCACCATGCCCAGAACAAATCATCGTGGTTTAGACAACCTGTAAAGGAGCATGTTTAGAAGCTGATAATTAAATAGAAGCTGTGATAATTATTGTTTATGTGATAGCAGATTAATACTTAGTCATTAAAAAAAAATGGAGAGAGAGAGAGAGATAACTAGTTGATTGGTACGAAGCTGGGTAAATAATTCTTGCAAAAAATATGACATTTTATAGAACTTTTATGGTCTTACATCTAAATTATAACAAGATGAATGAAAAAGATTAAATGATATTATTAGGAGTACACTGTGGAACATTTTTAGTCGAACCAAAGTACAAAGAATCACGATTTAATGAATAAGTGATCAATAGTGTCATGCACCTATATACAAATAATTATATTTTTTTATGGGATATATAACATATATTGATAATGCACATAATTAAATTTTTCTCAAGCCAAAATCTATCTTCTTCTTTTTTCCAAGTCATTTTTTAAAAAGTTGTACAGCACAAATAACTTTTATAGTTACAATGAGAGAGTAGTTTACTTTCAAGAGATAATTGCCTGATTAAATATTTCAAGATAAAATTAGAGATTGGACAATGAACACGTTTTAACAACCAATATGAAGTTTCAAATACCAAAACTCCTCTTTTTCTGAGTAAAACAACAATACCAAAAATTAGAGGATTTTATTTTAAAAATTATATGTTTTTTTCCCTCTAAATTTACAGGAAAACTTATGGACAATTTTTAAGTACGGGTAAGTGAAAATATTCATATTTCAAGACGGGGAATTCATACGTGTTCCTCCAATTTTAGTATATAGATGTTTACTGCCATATTTTTGTGGAAATATATGATTTTTCAAGTAATTTCTCTATCAACTATAATAAGAATAACGACAATAATTATTAGCTTATTTGTGGATATTTATAAATTTGCGACAACCTCTAGAAATATACTAAACAAATAGTGCAAATGGGCTGTGAATACATATGTACTACATTACTAATAATGTCTTTTAAAAGCTATATCTTTTTTAATATTGCAAAAAAAAAAATTATTTTGAGAATCTAATATTGTAATTCAGAGTAGTCTGTTGTTCAGATTTATGATTTTGGAAGATTTTAAAGGGCAGTTTGTTATAATTGTTTAAACAATAGTTTTTAGTATTTAAACAACATCACACGTATTTTCACACACTTTTTTACCCAAACATATTTCTAAAAGATACAAATAATGTTACTAGAAATCTCTTACCAAGTGCCCTATTAAAAACTTCAATTTTTTTTTTAAGGGCGTCTTTCATCTCAAAAGATGCAAAACGTGTAAAATCACAATAATAGGGCCATTAAATATGATTTTAAAGACTCACTAAAGGCCAAAATATATGTTTACAAAAAGCTATCTTTTTTTTTTCTTCGCTAAAAAGTAAAACCAAATGGGCACTTAGACTCGGTACAGCTAATTTTTATCATCATTTATATATACCTACACATTTAGCCGACATGTTGTGATTGGTATGCATTGATGAAGAAAAAACACTTATTAAAATGAAAATTTATTAACAATTGATTTTTATCTATATAAGAATTTTTTTTTAAAAAAAAAAAAAAGAGAGAGAGAGATGTATATGCAGTTTTTTTGTATTTTTCTTTTGAGATGGAGATGTATATGCAGCTTAAAATTCATCTGAATATTGAAAGCAGCGAGAAATTAGGGAATAAATACGTGATTACTTAAAATTCATGATAAAATAATTTAACACCTTCTTGTCTTGACCGTCTTTCATTAAGATTCTTTGATTTTTGATTTTTTTTTTTTTTTTTTGAGTAGACTATATATCTATTCAATCTCCCTCTAAATACTATTGGAAAATAAATATCATAAAGTACACCCACGTGATGAATAAATTTTAAGCTTCTTTTACATCACGTATTAAAAATAAAATCACATTTCGGTGCCATTAAATGAAAAATAAAATCTTTCGATAAATAAAAACTATAACTTCGGTGGTGTGGCAATGGCTTATTGACTGCTTTCACCACCGAATCTTTCATGACAAAGTAGAAGTATTTGTCATGACTCATGTCAACTACAAGATCCTTTTTGGAAAGAAGAAGCATCCTTATCAATAACAAAATTAAGGCATGATTGATAAAGTGGTAAAACAACTCATTTTCAGTTTTTAAATAACATTACACACATTTTCACACACTTTTTCACCCATGTGTATTTCAAAAAACTACAAACAACATTACTCAAACTCCTTTATCAAACGCACACCAAATTATTGAATAATATAATAATGAAATAATGTAGAAAATAAATTTTGAAATTGATTGAGCACATACATGACATGATATTCTTGGTCAATAAAACAATAGCACATCATGTGATTAGAAAAAATAATAATAATAAATATAAACTTAAGCAAATCTCAATAGAAGACCTTCAAAACACTACAAAAAATATTAGAGCACCTCAAAATTCTGTTTAAGTATAAAGATAAACAACATGCTTGGCTATCTAAAGAATTAATTCAACTCAATAGAGGCAATTAAACATAAAAAAGGAAATCAATAAGACTCTCTAATTTAAAATTAGAAAGAAACATGTATAATTAAAAGAAGGAAGAATTGTGAAGAATATCTAAATAAGGACTAAAGGAAATTAAAGAAAAGGAAAATAATCAAAATATACTTCGTACTTACCAAAGGACTTGCATGCACAGAACTCTCTAAAGGAATGAATTCACTCAAAACTCTTTAACACAAAGGAAATCTTGTAATTAACTCATTAAGACAAACATATTAATAGAGTATGAGGATACCAAATGAATGGTTTAGATTCAATCTTCGATATAGGCAAGAACATGATGGTACGTTATGAGCACTAAGTGCTTTTCATCTGTATATACAAAACTTTTTAAACAAAATTGGAAGGTTTGTCATAGGCCATTTACATGTTAAGTATTAAAAGTTTCAAAAAAATGATGATATCTTTTAAATGCGTTTCATCTAACATTCCTCTTTAATCAATTTCTTCTAGAAAAGGGAACCAAAAAAAAAACCCAAAGAAATGTTATAAACGTGACCTATGCAAACATCTTTGACTGAGTTGGCTATGGCCTAAGTGCTTCACATTCTTAATTATTTTGGTGGTTCGAATTTTTTTAGGTTCTAGGAATCTTTGACTAAATTGCATAAGACCTAAGTCCTAAGTGCTAGCTTCACATTCTTAATTTAATATTTACCCAATATGGCACTACGGCAATGCATTGTGTGGGATAATATTGTCACCAAGCTTATCAAGTGCTTTGACTAGAGTCAAGGTGGTTGGGCAATGAGGCATGGATTTGTTGATTTTTTTTTTTAAAGAGATAGTTTTAATATATGGCGTCCACTCTTGATGATTGTTTTTATTGAATTGTTAAATTAGTTACATTTAAGGCAAACAACTGATTTTTATACATAGTTGGGGTCTTCAAAAATTATCAACAAACTCAAGATCAATAAAAAAATCCACCAGTCTTTTTTTACTTTTATTTTTTTGGTGCCTTCTCTCTTAGTTATACATAACAAGTTTGCTTCTGATCTTTTTTTCTTTTTTTGTTTATAAATGAAGAAGGATATGACTTCCATTTTAAATATTACCTATTATATATATATATATATATATATATATACTCTCACAAGTTCCATGCCACAAACATAACTCTCACGAGTTTCATGCCAAAAAATATAGCCGTTTCAAACACTTTATACTTTGAAATAAACAAAAACATTAGTCATAAGGGTCTAAGGTTTTGCTAACTGTTTTCTCTATAAAAAAAATGGTTCTGCTAATTTATCCTTCCAACTCATCAAAATTGAAACTTAATGTTTATATCAATGTATAAATTAATTGTCATAGGTTCCCATAAAAAAATTAAATTGTCATGTATTTATGGGTAAATGAATT
This sequence comes from Quercus lobata, assembly GCF_001633185.2. NCBI lineage: Eukaryota > Viridiplantae > Streptophyta > Magnoliopsida > Fagales > Fagaceae > Quercus > Quercus lobata. The sequence goes on from NC_044909.1 coordinate 47,005,153, forward strand.
GATTTTTCATGAATGAATTACCTATAGACAGTACACTAATTTTTTATATACAAATAATTTATACAGTTTGTAGGGGAAGATCCACCCGCAGTCTGTTTGTCCGCTTTGGGGCCGAAAGACCCGTATTGCTTTGTTCTTTGCAAGTGACGTGAGCAGTTTTTAAGACTTGTTCCCACATCGAAGAAAGATGCGCCCCACTCATACCTTATAAGCCTTAGCTAAAGGCAAGAGTGTACCACTACAACATAATTAATTTTATAAAATTTATATAAGAATACTTAATATCAAAAGGAAAAAGAATTGATTTGGAATATAACATTATTTCTCATGCCCTTTTTGGCAAAAATTGATACAAAAATAGTATTAAAAGGCAAAAGTAGATTTAATAACACATATAATAAAAAATTTGAAAAAAATAATTGTATGCTTAAATTAGTTGAAATGATTAAATATTTGAGAATTCACTATAATAGTATATTTTTAAATATATTAATTTTAACAATTTGCATTTCCTAAATCCTTTTAATGACATGTTATATATATATATATATATATACATATATCTCTATAAAATATGAAAGTAGAGATAATCCTAAAACAGTATGTTGAAATACACTAATATTGAAATATTTTATTCCAATAAACAAACTGAAACGATCATCGAAATAAAATTACAACTTTGATGGAGACAAATCGCCTTGGCTTTTGTGCAATAAAACTATTTATTTTTTATTTTAATAGGTAGATGGTAGGAGAGCATGAGGTGGAGTTCTATCTACGTTACAAAACATGTCATTATGGTTGAACTATGACTTGAATTCAACTAATATATTACTTATTAAAATACAATTATATTTTTAAACTATTTTTTCTTACTTTAATTATTATGTGAAAAAAAAAAAAAAAAACACACACACACACACATGTAAACTTTTCACATTGAACAAATTAACAAAATCCTCCTCAAAACCCACCACCAAACTAAACCCCATCATTTATTTATGTGTAAGATAACACAATCCTCCTTGACAATGGTGTTGAACATGGTTAAATTTTTTTTTTTACAAATAAGAAAGATGCAAATGAGAGTGTCGGGATAAATATTTAATTTACATAAATACAATATAATATTTATTACATGTGGTAAATATCAAAACCATTACTTTATTTAGATACTAGTATTATGCCCATGCGATGCACAAGTTTTATCAATAATCATATATAATTTAAGTACTGAATAAATATTGTAAATTAATAAAATAATATTTTAAATATAGAATAAAGTGTAAAGTTACAAGATCCACGATCACAAAAACTTACATCCTTAATACTTAAATACATAAAGCCTCAATGCTGATAATATGTACCTCAAATCACATATATTTTAAAATACTTTTCTATAATAGTTTAGCATTATAATAATGAAAAATAGTAAATAAATAAATAAATATTAAATGGATTAGATGAAGAATTTGAATTGTAATCAAATTAAGATTTTTAGTAACTTAGAAATTATAGATAAATTAATAATAAAAGGATTAGATGAATAATTTGGATTGCAATCAAATTAAAAATTTTATCAATTTAGAAATTATAGGAGAAGAAAATAAGAACAAAAAAAAATGTATATATTTTTAAAATCTAAAAAAATTTCTACAATTTGGTGAAACCACTTGGTGCAACCACGGCTTCTAAACCCAACTTTTATTATATAGTAGATGATGATATTGTAAAAGATTATATAAGATATATGTCGCTGATACAATAATAGTAAATAAAGTCCTTAGAGAAAGACAAGTGGCGTCATCTTATTGATATCCAAGTCATGATAATTGCCTCAAGCCATAAGGAACAACTCGTGTATATTTCCAAACAAGAACTCATGAAAGTCACGTGAATAATCACAATCTTTTCTTGCATGGAACTAATTGAGTGAAAGGTGCACATGATAAGCATGTGAGTAAGAGGAGTTACTTAGAGACAGTTTTTGGAGGAGTATTAGTCAGGATTTTTTTGGGGTGGGGGGGAAGAGCAATTGCAACACAACATGCGACAAGGAACAACTTTAATTGTCAAAGTTCCATATATAAATAGAAAAGCACTTTCTCACACAAGACACGCACAATCATCTATCAAAACCATAGACATTCTCTCTCTCTCTCTCTCTCTCATAATCCGAAGGTTATTACTTCATGCTTGTGAGTGCATCAAATTCACTTCACATGAATTAGACTTTGTAACTTAGGCTTTTTGTAATTTAGGCATTGTAATCTCGTTATTACTATCAATAAAGTTTCTCTAATTTTCAAGTTTTTATTGTTAACTTGTGATTTCATAAAGAAGTCCGATTAAATTAGGCTATGTCAAATTCACTCCTCTTTGTGCAAGTCAGTTTCCTACTTCAAGTGATGTTTAATCACTCTCAAGCACATTGAAAATTGGTTTATACTCAAATAGAGAGATAGACAAGTTTTTATTTTTTACTTTTTATTTTTATAGAATTAGAATCTAGCTCATTGATGGTTTTTTTTTTTTTTAAATAATTTTTATAATTTGATGGTTACAACAAGGGATGAGAGTTTGACCCATTAATATCTCCATTTGAAACATCAGGAAGTGTCAACTAATTGAACTACAAGATTCTTGGCCTAACTAGTGACTAATGCATAGTTGATGTGGTATCACTGGTATGTATATTATCACTTCCGTCAATAAACTTATTAATAAGTTTTGTGATAAAATTGTTTTAAAATTTTTTTTGATAGCGGTATGGTCTTTTTGTTAGAGAATCAAAGGAAAGGTTTTTTTTTTTTTTTTTAAGAGAATCAATGGCAGTAAGATGATATACTACGATAAGTATACAACTAAAATAGTATTGATGTTAGTCTCATGTGAGAGTAATGTTGTACAGAGTTATATTTACTACCACATCATTTCCCCTCCTCTCTCCCCCCCTACAAGGAATCAACATTACTCAAAACTTATTAAAGACTTATAGAAAAATCGATATTGTTTGTATGACATCCATGAAAAAAATAAGAAGACTTATTAGCCCTATATTCCCTTAAAGTTATCATAGCTTTTAAGTGAAGTTTATGGTGGTGTGCTTTTGCATTAGAACCTCTTTTCCTCTTTCTTTTGTGTGTGTTTGTTTCTAAAAAAGAAAAATTGGATTATTGCAGAAAGACAAAGTTTAGCTATAAAATTGGTTGTGGCCTAAAACTACAACCTTACTCAATAAAATAAACATTACTACATATTTTGAAAATCTAACCGTTGAATTGTATTTTCTTTACATTCTTAATACACATATCAAATTTTGTGTCAATCAGATATTATTTACTATATGATCTATAAGTTTATATTTTATGCATAATTTTAAATTATAAAAACTTACCATTTAAATATTTATTAATGACATAGTTATTGATCTTTAATTTTCTAGAAATTTTGCAAGCATGGAGGATATAAGAAGAAGATGTAATCTAATGGTGAATTTGTTAAAGGAAAATTATTAAATACTCCGGGAATATCCAATAATCACCCTTTGTTAAAATTCATCTCTAATAAAAAAGATATTGAGTGAAGTTTTAGTCTTAGACTACAATTAATTTTTTAACTAAATTTTTTCCATTGGAGAATTCAACATATTTTTAATTAAAAAATATTGAATAATCCGAATTGAATTTATTAATTCATGTGATAATATTAGGAATATTTACTTTCCTAGTCAAATTTTTAATTAAGAAAAATATTATAAAAAAAAGCTCAAAATGCCAGAAGAGAATATTACTACCCAGTTGAGATGGCATATCCACTCCACAAGCTCCAAGTGTACAAAAACCCAAAAATTCAAAAAAGAGAAGCTTCTAAAATTATGCAGGTAACAATTATAGAAAAACAAAGAAAGCTTGGCTCATCCTTAGAGCATTCCTATTAAGGATGCTAAATATGCTAAAAGCTAAAAAAAAAAGAATTCTCTTGTCTCTTTCTTTCTCTCTCTCCAAGTCTCTTTTTCTTTTTCTCTTTGCCTTTTTGTCCTCTCTGTCTCCCTCTTTCTCTATGCTCTCCGTCTCCCTCTTTCTCACAGCGATGGTCTGCCTCACCGGAGCCATCGCAAGCCTCGCACTCTTCAAGATCGCCTTGGCCCACCTTATAGGCTCGCCTCACCGGCTCTTCAAGATCGCCTTGCCAGAGCCATCGCAAGCCTTGAGTCGTGGGTATGAGTGGGTGGGTTCGGTAAAATCAGATTTGGGTTATGGGTGGGTTTAGATCTGGGTTGAGGTTCAAATTGAGGCTGCTGGGGTGGTGGGTTTTGGTTGCGGTTTTATGGTGCTTTTGTGGTGGGTTTTGGCTGCGGTTTTATGGTGCTTTTGTCGTGGGTTTTATTTTTATTTTTGGTGGTTGGGGGTTGAGGTTGTGGTTGGTGGTGATGGCTGTGGTTGTGGCTGTGGCTGTGACTGTGGTTAGAGGTGATGAGCTTGAAAAGCTCAAGCCATAGAGGTTTTGAGAGCAGAATATCAGAGAGAGGGAGAGAAGCTTCTAGACCAGGTTGAGAAAGATTGAGAGATAGTGGAAGAGAGAGATAGAGGGAAAGTGAGAAATAATTAAAAAAATGAATAAAAAAAATAAAGAAAGAATATTTAAATGAAGTGTTAAAAAAAATAGAAGTTTTGATGTAAGGGATATGGTAAAGTGATGTGTTAGAGCATTCACATTGGGAATGACATATGCTATATGTAGGAAAAATTTAACATAAAAGCCTAAAACTCCCCACACATTTGGACTTATAAAAACCAACTATTGCAAGAAAAATATGCAATAGTGCTACATCGCAATTCTAAACTATAGCTCAATTCTTATAAAAAAAAAAAAAAAACTAATATTTTATTCACTTACTTTATCAATTACTCTCTCTCTCACACTAGGTTTTTGGGTTTTGGATTTTTGTTTTCATTTAAGTTTTGAGATATATTATTTTATTGTGTAAAAATATTATTTTAATGTGTTGTATTGTAAAATAAAAGTTGGGATACTGAGAGTATTGTAAAATGGTATGGTATAATTGATAAAATTGATTTTTGGAAATAGGATGAGATAGAATTTTGGGATGTGAACGCTCTTATATGTTATAAAATTGGTTTTTAAGATGGTAAATTTTTTAAAAGCTTTAATGGGAATGCTAACTGGACAATTCTGACCACTTTCCTTACGTGGAGTCCATTCATTAGGCCTTCATCTGCAACCTTGGTGACAGTATCAACTCTATTCATTTTTATTTTAGTGCCCGGTTTTTTCCAAGGTTTCCCACTTTTCAAGAATAAAATCAAGCTCTCGGACACATTTCAGCACCCACTTCCGTCCGATTCATTCCGTTGAAATCGAACGGCGCGTATTCACTTATGACTGATCGCTGAACTTGAGTGAAGTGACAAGCACCGACCCTCTTTGTTTAAATAAATTCTTTTTATTTTTTATTTTTAACCACTACACATCTTCCAATATTTTTTTTATTCAACACCTAATTATTATAATAGAAAAAAAAAATTGAAGAATGAACAATAGCCCATCAGACTTGATGAGCTACTGTTCATGAGGCAAAAAAAAATTTGGGTATAGAGAATCCATTGAAGTGACTTTTTTTTTTGTCTCATTCTCTATTATAGAGAATATTTTGCTTTTACATAGAGCAAACTCATCAAATTTTTGTACTGTTTGAAGAATAAACAGTGACTTTTATCTTTTATCTACCAATTTTTTTAAATACACTTTCTAATAAATTCTCTATCTCATTTAAATATTATTTCTTCATTCATTATTTTTTTTAATAACTACACATTTTCCAACATTTTTTCATTTAACACTTAATTATTATAATAGAATTTTTTTTTTGAAAAATGAACAATAATCTATCATACTTGATGAACTATTATTCATGAGAAATAAAAAGTTTGGGTACAGAAAATCCATTGAAGTGACTTTTTTTTATCTTATTATCTATTACAGGGAATATTTTGCTTTTGCGCGGGCCATTAGAGATGCTCTAAAGTGGGAATTTTCAGTGGCTGTCAATCTGTGACTGTGAGTGCTTCTTATCCCTTTTCTCAAATCTCAATGGCGGCGGTGAACAACTTTGTTTTTGTTTGTTTTGCTTGTAATTATTAAGGGAAAAAAAGGGTTGTTTTGAAAATTTGTGTTGTGTTTGACTGAAAGAGCAACTTTGGTGAATACCCATTTGATGAAACCCTCTAAAGAGACTGTATCTTGATGTGATTTTCAAGTACATGTTGATTTCGTTTGTGGGTTTTGTTTGGTTTACTGTGAGTCTGTGACTGCTCTTTTTAGTATTCATTATTGTTGTTGTTATTTTCTTTGATTGTTAATGTTGTTCTGTTTGTTACTTCTGCTTTTCTATAATCTTTTGGTTATCAGCTTTGTTTTTTTTTTTTTTTTTGAGTTATTAATGCTTTACCAACTTTTTTATTTTATTTTTTAAGCTAAATAATTTATTATGTTGCCCATGTTTGTGAGCTCACATTGCCGGAGCTGTTATTGGACTAGGGGGGGCAATGGCCTCCCCTAAATTTTTTTTTTTTTAAAATATTACTATATTAATAGGTATTAACTTTAGTAATTTTGTTTAATAAAATTACATTTTGCCCTCCTTAATAATGCCATCAATTTTTTTGAAAGTAATGTTATAGTCACAAACATTTTTACAATGTTTATATAAACTATTGAGGTAGCAAATTTTTATTAGTTTGTACACTTACATCACTTTTTACTTATCAATAACTACTCACCACATTAGTAATTTGTAAAAACTTTGCAGTTTTATCATTTTTTACCTTTTAAAGGACATAAAAAATTAATAGATTAAATCTAAAATAAAATATACAAGACCGAAAAATTAGCCTAATAACGAAAATCACCAATAATAAAACTAAAAAAAGTTAAGCCCAATCAATCTATTTTACCCGAAACAAGCAACTTGGTCATTAAAAAAAACAAAAATCCTTAGTAGTAAAGTAGTAGACTCAAAGACTGAATCCACTGCACACAGCGAGCAGTAGAGTTGCCCCCTGCCTCTTAGTCCTGGCTCCGTCCCTGTCACTGAACTCTGTAAGGATTTTTACTAATTGGGTTAAATATTGAGTGCTTATTCATGATATTTTGGGCTCTTCTTTGTGATTTTATTTATGATTGTTCTACTTGGGTTAGATGCCAAGTAAATTATTCAAGAAATGTTGGGTTCTTCTTTGAAATTTTGTTTATGCTTGTTCTTGATGGTGCATGATGTTTTCAACTACTAGTTGAAGTACCTTTGCCAGAATTATAAATATAGTGAATCTGCTGACTATCAATTTAGTTAATCTGTTTTGCGAAATTACTCCTTGTGTATCAGTTAGTTTCTGGTGACTGTATTTTGATTAGACTTTGGGTTCGTAATAATTTTTTTTTAAGGGTCCTTATTGCACCATCTGCGAAGATCCGGGTAATGTTTGCTTGTTAACTTGGAAATCTAGCAGTCTCCACTTGTTCTTGTAGTTTTTTGGGTGTGATTTATCACTTATTTGAAGGAAAATATTCTCCGTTATATGCCATCCATTTATTTTTTTTGTCATTGTTGCAGTTTAGTTCTTTGTGTGATTTCTTCTGAAGTGAAATTTGTTTTCAGAGCCTAATAATTTAATTTAAACAAATCGTGGTTTATCGAGGATGGTTATTTGATTGAGTTCTTATGTTTATTAAGGTATTGTAAAAGTTGAACATGGCTAAGAACGGTGGAGAAGCGAGTGGGAGAACTTCATCGGGGTTCCCACAGGTGGTTCTCAATGAGAGGATCCTTAATTCAATGTCCCGAAGATCTATAGCTGCTCATCCTTGGCATGACTTGGAGATTGGTAAAACTCTGTTCAGCTTTTAGTCTACTTTGTATGAATGTTTATGTGACTTGTGCTTAATGCTCAATAATTTTGACTGTACGGACACAAATCGGAACCCAAGCCCAAATTGTGAATGGATATTTGCCCAGTGGACCAGTACAATAGATTCGTAGAGAGTGGGTTAAAGGATTAGGCCCTAATTAATTGGATAACAATTAGAATAGATTTAAGAGACAATCAAACAAAAGCAGAAAGAATTTGTTCTAATAAATTCGCTCTCGGCACAGTATGAGAAGGTCAGTTCCTATATAACTTAATTGAACAAGTTACAAATACAATTTTGATTGCTACAGTGCTTTCTCTCCCAATTTTTCCGATCCACTCTCTCAGGGTTTTCTCTCTAATTTATATCTCTTCCCTTCTCATCCTTCCCCTACACGTGGATAATAGATTGTTCAAGTGGATCCTTGTCCCATCCACCCCCTTTTGAAGTCTTTGGAAGTAGCTGTAAGGCTGAAAAAACACTGTTTAGAGATCACTCCCTCATTAATGTGGCCAGAGAATTAGCTGCAGAGCATTCAATACGGTGGTAGCAATTTTTCCTTAGATATTTCTGAGCTCTCATCCCTCTTGCATGATAAACGTCCCTATCATTGAAACTTCCTGGAAGGTCACCTTGAACATTATGATATACATTTGACCTGTGTTTGGCTTATCCGAGGAAATATTCCTACTCGGCCTACCTTCCCATTTGTAACCTACTCATGGGACTTTGAGCTTAACCCACCCACTACTATTTATTCGTCCTCGGATCACCCCACGTTCTCAGCCAAGGCCCAAGGCCCAATACACAATTTGGGCCCTTATCCCTACATTGACTATGCAGGACCAGGTGCTCCATCAGTTTTCAACCGTGTAAGTTCTGTTTTCTTAAATCTTTCTTGTTACGAATTTCTAAAAAGAATCTTTAGCAAGTATTATGGGCCTATGGGCAATCTGCTAGATGTATGTATGGTATGTGTTGGGTTACACGTATGAGTGAAGTCCCACATTGAATAAAGATGAGAAGAATGAGTGGTTAATATAACATAATTGAGCACATACTCATTGGGCTTAGGCCTTTTGGGTTAAAGTGTATCTCTATATGTTATATTAATTATTCAAGAAAACTCCCTAAGGTGTTTATCTCCCCGACAAGTGGTATCAGAGCCCATGGTGGTGTGCGGCGAAGGTGGTGAGGTGTTCATGGTCCCTATCCAGCGGGGACAGAGAAAGCCTAAATAGCCCACACATAAAGATCCTAGAGAAGAAGAAAAAAAAGAGCCCAACAAATGAATATTGCTAATGGTGCTAAATAATGCTTGTGATGCAAGGTTCCCATGGACATGGACGTGCGGGGTTCCCATGGATGTGCGTGCGGGGTTGACACGTGGTTCCCATGGATGGCGTACGAAAGACTCATGGATGATGCATTGATGAAGTGAAAAGCCCATTAGGCAAGGAGGAGTAAGTAGGACTTGTTCATGGCCCATAGAGAGGTCTTGAAGCCCACAGAGAGGCAGAGACTCACACGTGAGGGGGAGATTGTTGGGTTACACGTGTGAGTGAAGTCCCACATTGAATAAAGATGAGAAGAATGAGTGATTAATATAACATAATTGAGCACATACCCATTGGGCTTAGGCCTTTTGGGTTAAAGTGTGTCTCTATATGTTATATTAATTACTCAAGGAAGCTCCCCAAGGTGTTTGTCCCCCCGACAGTATGGTATATCTTGCTGATTTCTCTTAATTTCGTCAAACTTCCATATCAACATCTGCATTAAGGAGAAGTGACTGAGAGCTTGTTTGTGTATTAGTGTGGTGGATAAGAATGTAAACCAAGTAGAATTGTGTTGTTTCGCCAATGGGGAGGACCCTGCTATTTAACAAGATGTGTGAAACAGAAAGCTATAATGACTTTTCTGGAATTATATCTCGCAATGATTTCTTCCCCTTGTTTATTTATTTATTTTTATTTTTTTGTTTGATAAGTAATAAATTTTATTAGAAAAACTGAATGCAAGTACCCTGAGAGTATACTAGCTGAACATCGCTTACAATACTCAAAAACTACACAAATCCATAAGCTTAACTAAATTTGAGAAGGAAAACATCTCTGAAGCTGTCATCCACTTGAGCGCAGTGTCTTCATAAAAATCTCTTTTAGCTCTACCATAGTCCTTTCACACCCATCAAAGCATCTTGCATTTCTTTAAATAGATATTTTTTCTCTAATAATTAATCCTGGTGTAATATATGTTTTCTCAATGTCTAAAGAAATATATGTTGTGTATCAAAAATCTTTCTGGTTTTCAAATCCCAATGCGAATTTATGTGGCAGGTTGTTGAAATTGGAAAAGGCAGCAAGGTTAAGTACGAGCTTGAAAAGACAAGTGGCCTTATAAAGTACGATTTTTTTTTTTCCGCATTTAACTTCAATAATTCAACCTTCCAATTCTTAATCCAATATGTTCTGTTCAGATGCATTGTTTCTAGTAGTAAGCTTGGTTTTTTATTTCATTTAGGTTATACTCAATTTACTTGTATGTTCTGCTACTAGTCATCGTCGTACCATTTGCTTTAGAAGACATTACCTGTTTCTTGTGGCACAAGTTAAAGGATACCAAGAGGATAAACAGCTGGCGCAGGCGCCGTTTTCAAGATATTGAATTAGAGTACAGTTCAAGTGATGACAGTGAATTTTCAGATAACTATCATCATCTAAATGTCAGTAGAAAGCAAAAGTCTGTCAAAGAGAGAAGAAAAGATCGACTTCGGAGATCTCTCTACCCTTCAAGTAGGCATAGTGGACACAATCACAATCACCATCATCATGTAAGGTTGAAGACTGGGGAAGTATCAGTTCATGTTAGGGGTAGGTCTCAAAGATTAAGTACCTCAAGACACCTTCAATTGAATAAGGTAAGAAATGCTCGAAAAGATGTTGGGATTTTCAAGAGGAGACGGTTTAGATGATCATATCATGATTGGAGATACTGCTTTGGTTTGTAGCAGTAGTCTTTAAAATTGAAGTAATTATAAAATTTTTGACTTAACAAATGCAATTTCTAGTTTAGAGTGTCTGTGTCAGTGTAAGAATTACAAGGTCAACCCTCTCTCCTTGGCTTCGTTTTGTGATTTTGTCTTTAGGCCTAAAGGCACAACAAGAGGGGAATAGGCTAAAATTTGACATTGAGCACAAAGAACATTATTACACTTTTACCATTATGGAATTTGGAGCTTCATATGGATGCAATCATTTAGGTGTATTATTCATACCCATGCATATATTTTCTATAACCATACTTACATATTCAGTTGTTTATAAATGAGATGAAGGTACATAAGCAGTTTCAACTTTCAAGTTTGTACTATAGGCATTTACAGTTTCATTCTCTTTAGTTTGAAATGCTTATGTACAGCTATTGTTCTCATTTCTTTTTTATTTGTTTATTATTTAGTTTTATTCACTAATGCAACATAAGTTAGTCTAATAGTGATTGTTAAGAGGTTCAATTCTTTCCTTCAAATACTTTGGCACAAATTTTAGGCTAAATTATCCTGCCCACTATCTTTATATGTTATAATGGACTAATCTTCTAATACTTTTGTATTCAAATGTCATATAACAAATCTACTTAAATTCACAGAATATAGATACATCCATTCCAATAGCTTGCTAAATTTCACACACATACATTTGAAGCTCATTAGAGCAGGATAAGAAAATCCAGGTTGATCCATTTATTCTATTTTTGTAGAAATGCTAATAAGTAGGGGGTATCTTAAAACAAGTTTGAGTTGATGCTGCAACCATTTGCTTCATGGTAACCCCAGCATTGCACATATTAGCAATTGCTCGCATGTGTTGCGTTCCATATTTTGATAATGATCCACAATATTTCTCATATGTACTTACCTGCAGCATGAAAATGGCAAAAATATTAACATCAAAATCATGAGGATAGCATTTTAGCTACACATGAAACTTGAAAGAAGGAATCAAGGACCTACAAGCATCTTAAAACAATTCCAATCGTCCACAATAGGTTGCCCACTTGGCCGAACAGTCTCCAACACTTTTGAGCTATTACCATTTCCAAACAAAAGCTCTCCAATATGATTTATACTGTAGTCCACATGCTTCCTTAAAGAAATCTCATCATTTAGTTCCTTTTGAGCTTTAAGCTTTTCATGAGAGCCTGCAGGGGCTTTATGGTACTGAGAAAAAAAAAAAAATGAAAGTGACTTTAAGGTGAAGAAAGTATGATTATTACTTTGTTAAAAGAAAAAAAGAGACATATAACTTAAAGAACCTATGAGAATGTAGTAGTAACAAATGATTGAAAGACGAAAAACCTTGTGCCAGAAATGAAGGAGATTCGCATCACGTTGGTTAACAACCCTCAGAGTTGATGGTGAAGAGGGATTTTCAACAAAAGTATAGTTATCATTGGCAGTATTTGTACCCATGTAATAGTAGAGGCATTCATTACTTTGTTCTATGTTTCCATATTGCATTACATGTGAACTGCGATCTGAAACACCTGCTACTGTTCTCCTTTGAACCTGTAATTGCATCCATAAGATTTTGGTTGAATTGATGATTGGTCAAAGATAAAGAGACATAGCAATAGAGGGTCTAACAAGAAGATCTAGAAATCCTCTTAGGCAGGCTCTTTAGTTTCTTTTTTCAATTTACAAAAAGATTCAATTTATCATTACTTCAAAACAGTCTACAATACATAATTGACCTATTTTAAGATTCAACTATGACATTTTTAATATAAGGTCTTGTAAAACATTTACAAGAGGAAGTAATCTTTTACCACTTCATATTGCTTCTGCAAATTTTCCTGGCGCAAATCATGTTTGTCACTGCTCCAAAATTTTGAGTTCCAAAAATTAGCCACATAGCCAAAAAAAATAGTGTCGGGTTTAATATAAAATCATTAGAACTAATGTATATTTGTTTTGAGATAATATTTTCAGAGAAGTTATTAGGGTAAATGACTTTGATAATGGTACAAAATATTGCATACCTATCCTCCAACCAAGAAATACTATATAAGTCTCCCAAACATGTGTCATATTCCTCAACAGCTTTAGAATCCTCTGGACAATATGCTGCATAACTATTCTCACTTGCATTTGATGCTGTAGTTGCATATATGTTCAAATTATTTGGAAGAAGTCCCTCAAAAATACTCCCAGACTCACAAGCTTCAAGGTAAAATACCTATAATTTTCATGTTAGTATAAAACCATATTAAGTAATTGAACCCCAAAAAAGATTAATACTACTAAACAAGCTAAATATTGCAATTTAATCATTCTTGAAGGGATCACAATAAGTCGATAACTTACCATGCTTTTGTAAGATTTTGCTGCATGCTTCTTATTCAACACATTGTTAAGATCTTTGGCATATATATATTCACCATTAGGCATCGCTAACAAACAGTATGATGAACTCAATTATCTTAGTATTTGATAATAAAAACCTTCACATTATTGTATTGTAACTAGTTGAAAATTTACTATTGTATTATTCAATCCAACTTTTGGTATTTAAAGTAAAATTACTAACCCAGAACCCCAGGACCTCCATGGTCAGTATAATATATGAAAATATGGTCATTTGGTCCGCTATTCACTACCTTACCACTACCACCAGTGAGGGCACTTTTGTTTCCAAGAATAACAGCATAAAAGTTTTTTACATTAACATGGTCTTCTGTATAATCCTACAAGAAGAAATATATATTAAACTCAGATAATTAAGTTTTGTTAAATGTTAATGGATGTTATAACAAGCTCATAATTCAAATTGTATGACTATAGCAGAAAAGACCTTGGGCACTCCTTGATAAACATCAGCACCATTTGGTTCGTTGATAATCACACCAGGTCTGGGGTTGTTATCATTGAATGCAATATCATCATACATGAACACGATGATATTTTCATCTTTTAACCCACCTTTCTTCAATATTTGATATGCATGACATACATCAGCCTGCATTTCCAAAAATTCAATTTTAAAACTACTGAGTTATTTTTGCTAATGAAAAAAAAACTTATATGTTCAAACAAGTATAAATAATTTTGTCAAATCTATACCTGATGTCTATAATTATCGTAACCTTTTGATCCGGCAACTAGAACCGCCCATCTCTTTCCACTGAGATTGGTGTTACAACCAGCATTTTTTATAGTACCACCATGAATGAAATCCAGTACTTGTGATGGTAATTTGGATGCATATGTGATAGGCACAATCAAACATGAAAGTGCAAGAAGTACTATAAATGCACCATGCCCAGAACAAATCATCGTGGTTTAGACAACCTGTAAAGGAGCATGTTTAGAAGCTGATAATTAAATAGTAGCTGTGATAATTATTGTTTATGTGATAGCAGATTGATACTTAGTCATTAAAAAAATGGAGAGAGAGAGAGAGAGAGAGAGATAACTAGTTGATTGGTACGAAGCTGGGTAAATCATTCTTGGAAAAAATATGACATTTTATGGAACTTTTATGGTCTTACATCTTAATTATAACAAGATGAATGAAAAAGATGAAATGATATTATTAGGAGTACACTGTGAAACATTTTTTTTTTCAAGAACACTGATAAACAATTTTAGTCAAACCAAAGTACAAAGAATCACGATTTAATGAATAAGTGATCAATAGTGTCATGCACCTATATACAAATAATTATATATTTTTTATGGGATATATAACATATATTGATAATGCACATAATTAAATTTTTCTCAAGCCAAAATCTATCTTCTTCTTTTTTCCAAGTCATTTTTAAAAAAGTTGTACAACAAAATAACTTTTATAGTTACAATGAGAAAGTAGTTTACTTTCGAGAGATAATTGCCTGATTAACTATTTCAAGATATAATTAGAGATTGGACAATGAACACGTTTTAACAACCAATATGAAGTTTCAAATACCAAAGCTCAATTCACCAAAAAAAAAAAAAAAAAATACCAAAGCTCCTCCTTTTCTGAGTTTAAAAAAACAAAAAAAAAAAAAAAACTGTCAAAAATTTTTTTTTTCTCATAAAAACTTTCTTTAACTGGATTGTTAACGAATGTCCTTAGGGCACTCGTTAGCATTTCCTTTTAAAAATTATGTGTTGTTTTCCCTCTAAATTTACAGGAAAACTTATGGACAATTTTTAAATAGGGGTAAGTGAAAATATTCATATTTCAAGACTGGGAATTCATACATGTTCCTCCAATTTTAGTATATAGATGTTTACTGCCATATTTTTGTGGAAATATATGATTTTTCAAGTAATTTCTCTATCAGCTATAATAAGAATAATGACAATAACTATTAGCTTATTTGTGGATATTTATAAATTTGCGACAATCTCTTGAAATTTACTAAACAAATGGTGCAAATGGGCTGTGAATACATATGTACTACATTACTAATAATGTCTTTTAAAAGCTATATCTTTTTTAATATTGCAATTTTTTTTTTTTGAGAATCTAATATTGTAATTCAATGTAGTCTGTTGTTTAGTTTTATGATTTTGAAAGGTTTTAAAGTGCCGTTTGTTATAATTGTTTAAACTACAGTTTTCAGTATTTAAATAATATTACATGTATTTTCACACACTTTTTTACCTACATGTATTTCTAAAAAATACAAATAACATTACTAGAAATCTTTTACCAAACATCCTATTAAAAACTTCAAATTTCTTTTTTATAAGTGCGTCTTTCACCTCAAAAGATGCAAAACGTGTAAAATCACAATAATGGGGCCATTAAATATGATTTTAAAAACTCACTAAAGGCCAAAATATATGCTTACAAAAGGCTATCATTTTTTTTTTTTGGCTAAAAAGTAAAACCAAATGGGCACTTAGACTAAGTACAACTAATTTTTATCATCATTTATATGGAAAATTATTATGTACTTCCAGAGTACCATAAATGCATACTCCCTTCTCTCACATGAATGGTGGGGCCCACTAATTAAATTCATGATGGAACCCACCATTTATGTGAGAGAAGAGACTACGCATTTATGGTACTCCGGGAGTATCTAATAATTTTCCCATTTATATATATACCTACACACTTAGCCGACATGTTGTGATTGGTATGCATTAATGAAGAAAAAACACTTATTAAAATGAAAATTTATTAACAATTTATTTTTATCAAGGAAAAAAAAAAGATGTATATGCAGTTTTTTGTTTTTGTTTTTCTCTTTTGAGACAGAGATGTAGATGCAGCTTAAAATTCATCTGAATATTGAAAGCAGCAAGAAAATTAGGGAATAAATATGTGATTACTTAAAATTCATGATAAAATAAATTAACACCTTCTTGTCTTGACCGTATTTCATTAAGATTCTTTGAATTATTTTTTTTTTAGTAGACTATATATCTATTCAATCTCCCTCTAAATACTACTGGAAAATAAATATCATAAAGTACACCCATGTGATGAATAAATTTTACGCTTCTTTTACATCACTTATTAAAAAAAAAAAAAAAATCATATTTCGGTGCCATTAAATAAAAAATAAAATCTCTCGATAAGTAAATACTATAGCTTTAGTGGTGTGACCAATGGCTTCACTGGTTTCACCACTGAATCTTTCATGACAAGGTAGAAGTATCTGTCATGTCAACTACAAGATCGTTTTGGAAAAAAGAAGCCTCCTTATCAATAACAAGATTAAATTATTGAATAATATAATAATAAAATAATGTAGAAAATAAATTTTGAAATTGATTGACCACATGACATGATATTATTCTTGGTCAATAAAACAATAGCACATCATGTGATTAGAAAAAAATAAAAAAAATATATAAACTTAATCAAATCTCAATAGAATACCATAAAAAACACAGGAAATATTAGTCTAATTTACCCTTAAAAAATATTAGAGCACCTCAAAATTCTGTTTAAGTATAAAGATAAACAGTATACTTGGCTATCTAATTAAAGAATTAATTCAACTCAATAGGGGCAATTAAACATAAAAAAGGAAATCAATAAGACTCTCTAACTTAAAATTTAGAAAGAAACATGTATAATTAAAAGAAGGAAGAATTGTGAAGAATATCTAAATAAGGACTAGAGGAAATTAAAGAAAAGGAAAATAATCAAAATATACTAGTACTTACCAAAGGACTTGCATGCACAGAACTCTCTAAAGGAATGAATTCACTCAAAACTCTTTAACACAAAGGAAATCTTGTAATTAACTCATTGAGACAAACATATTAATAGGGTATGAGGATACCAAATGAATGGTTTAGATTCAATCTTCGATATAGGCAAGAACATGATGGTACGTTATGAGCACTAAGTGCTTTTCATCTGTATATACATAACTTTTTAAACAAAATTGGAAGGTTTGTCATAGGCCATTTACATGTTAAGTATTAAAAGTTTCAAAAAAATGATGATATCTTTTAAATGCGTTTCATCTAACATTCCTCTTCAATCAATTTCTTCTAAAAAGGGAACCCAAAAAAAAAAAAAAAAAAACCCAAAGAAATGTTACAAACGTGACCTATACAAACATCTTTGACTGAGTTGGCAATGGCCTAAGTGCTTCACATTCTTAATTATTTTGGTGGTTCGAATTTTTTTAGGTTCTAGGAATCTTTGACTGAATTGCATAAGACCTAAGTCCTAAGTGCTAGCTTCACATTCTTAATTTAATATGCACCCAATATGGCACTACGGCAATTTGTGTGGGATAATATTGTCACCAAGCTTATCAAGTGCTTTGACTAGAGTCAAGGTGGTTTTTTTTTTTTTTTTTTTTTATAATAAAAAAGAGGGGCGATCATATGTGACTTACCCCCTAGGGCGTGACTTAATAGGGGCATCTCCTGCTAGGGAATGTTGGATTGAGTCATAGCTACTGTGACCAGGGTGCCATAGACCTCACCCTAGCACCCCAAGAGAGCCAGTAGATGAGGCGCAATGCATGCAAGGAATCCACCCCTCAGTTGGTACCCACCACGACTCGAACGAGAGACCACATGCATGCATGCAGGATCTCACACCAATTGGGCCACCCCTCTTGGGGCAGAGTCAAGGTGGTTCATGTTCACCAAGTCAGAGTAGGGCCTAATTTGATGGATCCCATAGTACTATTCCTGAGAGAGGACATCTTGCCGGAGGATAAATTAGAAACTGACAAAATACGGAGAAAGGCGTCTCATTTCTGGCTATCCGAGGACCAAAAAGTATACAAGCGCTCTTTTTCTGGGCCGTATCTACTCTGCATTTACCCTGAGGTATCAGAGCTACTCCTTGAGGAATTACATGAAGGGATTTGTGGAAGCCATACAGGAGGCAGATCTTTATTTCACAAAGCCATCACTCAGGGCTATTATGGCCAAATATGTAGAAAGAAGCGCAGGAATATGTGAGGAAGTGTGATCATTGCCAAAGATTTGCACCAAATATACATCAACCAAGAGGAGTCCTTAACTCCCTATCTAGCCCTTGGCCATTTGCTCAATGGGGCTTAGATATCGTTGGCCCTTTCCCCAAAACCGCAGGAAACAAGAGATATTTGTTGGTCGACACGGACTACTTCACTAAATGGGTTGAAGCTGAGCCCTTGGCGAATATCAAAGACGTGGACACCAAGAAATTTTTCTGGAAAAACATTGTCACACGATACCCTCATCTCAGACAATGGCCTTCAATTCGACAGCAAATCTTTTAGGAGATATTGCTATGATCTTGGAATTACAAACATGTATTCCATTCCAACTTATCCTCAAGGGAATGGACAAGTTGAGGTTGTTAACAAGGTCATAGTGAATGGACTCAAGACGAGGCTGGATGACGCGAAGGGAAGATGGGTAGAAGAGTTGTCACATGTCCTCTGGACATATAGAACCACACCTTGCAAGTCAACGGGAGAGACCCCCTTTTCAATGACTTATGGAGTCAAGGCTGTCATTCCTTTAGAAATTGGCTTTCCAACATTAAGGACCAGCTCGTTCAATCTGAGCAGTAACAATAAGCTGTTGAAGAAGAGCCTAGACTTTATTGAAGAAAGAAGAGAAAGCATAAGGGTTCAATTGGCATATTACTAACATAAACTCAAGCAAGGTTATGATGCCAACGTAAAGCTAAAACCATTAGTGCCTAGTGACTTGGTGTTGAGAAAAGTCCTGGGTACTGCGAAGAACCCAACGTGGGGAAAGTTAGGACCCAATTGGGAAGGACCATATCGCATCACCTCGATGGCTGGTATAGGAGCATATTTTCTGGAAGACTTAGATGAGCATGTAATGCCGCGTCCTTGAAATGTGAACAACCTGAAAATGTATTATTATTAATAAAAGTTTCCTTTGTTAGTATGTCCATTTGTTGTATAACGGCATTGTACTTCCCTTTATCCAATCTTTGTAAGTGATTAAACAAAACCTTAGTTATGCTTGAGTCCTTGGACCAGATATTTTGGAGAAATTAACACTCTATGACATCTTTGTAAGTGATTAAATAGAACCTTAGTCATGTCTGGGTCCTCGAACCAAATGCTTTGGGGAAATTAACACTCTATGATATCTTTATAAGTGATTAAACAGAACCTTAGTCATGCCTGAGTCCTCGGACCAGATGCTTTGGGGAAATTAATACTCTATGATATCTTTATAAGTGATTAAACAGAACCTTAGTCATGCCTGAATCCTCAGACCAGATGCTTTAGGGAAATTAACACTTTTTGACATGTTTTTAAGTGTTTAAACGGAACCCTGGTCATATTTGGTCCCTTAGATTGTATACTTGGGAAAATTAATACTATAACATCTATTTATTTTTCACTAAGTGTTAAAACGGATCTAGGATTATATCCAACTCCTCGGATAGCTAGCTTTGTGCAAGCTAAAGTCCTTAATTATTTACCTAAGTGTTGGGAAAAATGAAAAATATCTCCCCCTTTTTTTATTTTTTACAGAGTTTATTACTTATCTTTATTGGATTCAGCCTTCATGGCAAAAGGATCAAGTCACAGTGCAAAATGGGGTAAATCTCTTTATTGCTGGCACTTAGTCAAATCAGTTAAGCTGGTGATAGGGTGTTTGTTGTTAGTTTCCATTAAAGTTAGAGTGGCAGCAGTTCAATTTTGTTTGCAATAATAGTAAACTTGAAAGCATATAAAGTAGAGACACAAGAAGTAAAAAAGAAAAGTCTATTCATTGATTAAAAGGAAAGTATATAACAAAGAATGGCAAAAACCACAACAAAAAGGAAATAACATGAAGATAAAATAAAAAATAAAAATCCTACAACTACTTCTTTATTGATTTAGGGCCTTCATTGGAGTCAGCTGCCTTAAGCTCAGCACTCCCGATCTTGGACTTAGATTCAGCTTCTTTAGCTTAAGAGAAAACATCCTTGATTGTAAAAGCATCCTCGGGCAGAGTGTCTTTGGCTGAGGACAAGGTCTCCTTACCCTTATCTGCCCCTGTGGAGGCCCCAGCATCAAGAGTAGGTCCTAGATACTTAGGACCTGCTCAGGAGAAGGAAGGGGTAGAGCAGTGTGAGGGAAGTCCGCTGGAATTTCTCGGATATGCTCAGGAAAGAATATCTTCTCAGCTTTCCTCAACTCGGAGTCTGTAGGGACCCCCGCAATATTGAGCGCCTCTATCCAAGTCTCAGCGCAGTACTCCCTACACACTCCAGCCACCTCCTCAACCAACCTATTTTTTGTGTCCTCCACCCCACGTTCGTAGGATGCTATCTCCACAGCTGCAGTAGCTTCCTTGGCCACCCGAGCTGCCTCTTTAGCTTCATCTTCATAACAAATTGTTTCTGAGTGGCCAACTCAATCTCTATTGTGTAGAGCAATTTACGTTGGTCCTCGGCTTGGGCCTCAGCGGTTTTTAGGCCAGCCAAGGCACTCAAGCGCTCCTTATCTACCTCCATCAGCTTGTTGGTCAGCTCTTTGTGCTCCTCCTTAAAAGCTCTAAGAACCATCTCAGCATTAGCTTAGGAGTGGGCCACAACATTGACTTCATCGCGAGTGTTCCTGACCCACTCCTCAGCTATAAAAACTTGCTAAGTGACCTGCATGATAATAGCAAAGCGGTCAAATATATACATAAGAATAAGTATGCATCCTAACGTTGAACTCAGAAGGGTATTGACTGACTTACCATGGCTAGGTCCCTTTTCAGGGACATAAAGAGGTCTTGTTGCCTTGTATGCCTAAGGCCCTCTATGTCTCTAGGGAGGAGAAGAGGCTACTCTAAGGCCTCAACGAGGAAGGTGGCATGCCCCCTTTGGGACTCCTAAATCATGGCATCCCATGGAATGGGAGCACCCCCTAACTTTAGCCGAGAAGCCTATGTGCGCGACCCTTAGCTCATTTCAGCCCCAGTCTCCTCCCTGCTCTCCACGGAGGGAGCCCGTTTGTCCTTAACATTCTTGGGCTGTTTTGCCCCTTTCGGAGGAATGATCTCCCCCTCCTCTCCTTCCTGTGCCTTTCTTTTCTTTTTTAAATCAAAACAAGGGAGCAATCCCTCTACGGTCATAGGGGGAAGAGTAGGGGGAACTTGGGTTTTGGGGACTTCTTTTGATGTTGACCCGGTGTTCCAGTTGGCCAACAGACCCTTTAAGCTGGACCGTTGCTTCAAATCCGTATCTTCTTCTTCCTCCGAGCTGGTATCAACCCGAGCAACTATCAACCTTGGAGAATGAGCAGCAGAAAACCTATCCAAATTGGCCTCAGAGTTTGAGAGCTCTATCGGCCTTTCTGGCACTTCACCTTCCTCCTCAAGGTGAAATTGGTCGATGTCGGCCTCGAGAGATAAATGTGTGGAGGTTGTCTCCTCTCTCAGAGCGGCTACCTCTTGAAGGGCGCGTTGAATAGGCAACTCAACCAGTGGATGATCTCTCCGAGCAAAAAATCCTGGCTTAGAGACGTCTATGCGGTTCAGCCTAAAGTCACCAGCCCTTATTGCTTGCCCTGCGTCCTGGAATTGGCGAGACAAAGGCTCGTAATCTAAGATTAAATGAGCAGCTCTTAACTGTTCGTCTTCGCTTATAAATACCTCAGACGTCAGCAACTTGTTGAGACCCGATACGTTGACCAAACTAAGTCTCGGAACGACGTGGTTTTTATCTACAAAAAGTATCCGATAAGGAAATTACGGTTAGATCAATTGAGACTATTATCCGAAAAGATGAAATGTTAAGGCAAAGTTTAAAAAATGAAATTTTGTTAAAAAATTAAGAATGCTAAAATCTCCTGCCAAAGGGACTAATCCTAGGGTACCCCACCTGGCTCTCCTGCCCGAGTTGGGCAATGAAGATCGTCGTTCCACTCCCCGAAGACAATCAGGTAGTCATCCTTCATGCCCTTGTTAGATTTAGGGAGGCAAGATATTAGTTTGACGATGTCGGATCGGGACTTGAGATAGTATCCCGCGCCGGCAAACTTGTGGCACTCATACATGTGAACTACATCATGCCACATGAGCCTCAAGCCCATCTGCTCGTTAAGAGCATCTACACAACTCAAGACCCTAAATAGGTTAAGGGCGCACTGATGGGGAGTCAGTCTGTGGTTAATTAGGTAATCCCTGGTTATCCTACCCATGGGAAGCATCATCCCTCCCTCTATGAAAACGATCATAGGAACGACGACTTCACCCACTTCTCTATTGGTATGAATTTGTTCTGGGGCATAATATTTCAGGGCTACTCCATGTGGGATGTGGTATTTAGCCCTAAAACCCTCCATACCAGCTAGAGAGTCCACTAAGTGTTTGAACCTACCCATCTAAACAACGTAGATGACGCAAAGGAAGTTTTCTAAAGAAGGAAGAGGGCCGAGAAGATTGACTTAGGAAAAAGAGAAAGTTTAGAGAAACAGAAACTTACAAAAGTAAGTGTGTTAATCTTGATCCTTTAGAAAAGATTTTCAAAAATCTCTTAAGGAGAGAGTTATGGATGCTTAGGAATTTAGAGTGTTTTATGAGTTGGAGCGCTGGGGTTCTTTTAAGCACTTGAAGATTTGTGAAGTAAAGAAGAAAACGAGTTCCCTCAAGGCTTTATATAGAGGGAGAAAATGAGTGGGAATAATCCCGCTTAAAATTCTAGGAAAAATATCAGCCATTAGATTGGCGCCTCATCGTTGGATGCGGGGAACATAACACCGCTTGGAGCAATTAATGACGCCTTGCGGGCTATGAAGTGTCAGTAGCAATCATAGGACGTGCAAAACAGTAATTTCACATGTGTGAGCCAGAGAAATAAATGGTCTTGTCTCTTAAAAATAAAAACCCCACTTTTTCTCCTCAGTTGAGAGGGAAAAACTGGAGTTTTGAGGGGCTATTGTAGGGATAAGGGCCCAAAATCATATATTGGGCCTTGGGCTTTGTCTGAGGACGTTGAATGGTCCGAAAAGGGACAAATAGTTATGAGGGGTTGCAATTTAAAGTCTTATGAGTAAGGAATAAATGGAATGTGGTCCGAGGAGGAACTCCTCCTTGGATATGATGAATGCAACTCAAGTATATATTCCAGCAATTAGAGTGACCCTCCAAGAAACTCCAGTGATAGAGACGTGCCTCATGAACATACGAGAAGGAAGGAAACCCAAAAATATCTGTAAGGTTGAATTTAATCAACTATCTTGTTGGCTTTATTCCGTGCCAAATTTGCTTGTATTTCGGCAATTAGTAACCCTGTATTTAGGTGGGATTCTTGTAAGGGTAGTGAGTGAGATAGTGTAAAGAAATGCTCAAGAGTGTGCAAGAAAAACAGAGACTCGCGACTGGATCTCGCGAGTGACTCACGGCTGCAAGCCGCCAGAAGCTGCACACGTGCCAGGCATGCCAGAAGTTGAAGCGTCATGCTAGCTAGAGCACTATAGGACAAAATAGGACAACTGGTCATTCAGTTATCTCGCGGCTGGAACTCGCGACTCAGTAAAGCCACGAGGCCAAGCCGTGAGCCAACCCTGTTTTGAAAAACCTGACCCTTCATATTCCATTCTTACCCTAGTATAAATACCCCTTATACCCACGAAAGAATGAGAGCTTCCAGAGAGAATTTCAAGAGAGATACCCTAGAGTAAAACAAGATTGATTCATCCACAATCTTCACATAAGAGACTCTTCAAATTCCTCTACTTTCTTCCTCTCCATTGTTAAATCCTTGAGAGGCTTTTTACCAAAACTTTTTCTTACCATATCCATTACTGTGAGAGGGTTGTTTGGTGTTTTTGGGAAGCAGTTAGGAAGGAACTAATTTCACATTGGTTGATGCTATGGTCAAGTAGCGGAATCCGGGAAGCTAGAAAAGAAATAGGTTCGGCGCAACCTCGTTGGAGCAAGAAGCTTGGAGGGCTTAGGTACACTGGGTAGATTAGGCTTGGAGGGTCTACTGCTGTTCATGTATCCCAACTACATTTTCTAGTGGATTACTTACCGCTTAGAGGGCGGCGGAGAGGTTTTACGCCGAGGGCTTCGGTTTCCTTTTCAATAACACATCGTTGTGTTGTCCTTGTATTTGCATCTCTCTTCCCTTAATCTTTACCTTTTATTTTCTACTGTGGATGTGATTTTAATTGGCTTAGATTGTTTACCAATTTTGTTTATAGTTTGTGTTCATTTTCCGCCCACTTATTGTTTGTCATAAAGCTTGAATTGGTATTTTTGTTATTGGGGGTCTAAACGTTCAATGATGTTTTATACACTATTTGAATTTTCAATATCTAAGGGAAAGTTACTACCACTGCATTAAATGCACTGCAGCTACTTTTCTGGCCGCATTTATGTGGAGAAGACCCCTAAACCATCTTGGTTATCACCACTCACAGGAAGCCAAAGAGGGTGTCTGATAGGATAGAAACTCAAGTAAGGGCTTAAATGATCAACAAGTGTAGGATTAAGATGATCTCTAGGGAGCTATATAATGTGAGAGACCCTTCATGAGATAGAGATCAGAAATTCATCAGAGAGTACTGTAGCAATCAAAATTATACTTGTAATCAGTTTAATTGATTTATATGGAGATAAACCTCCTCGGACAATGAATTCATTTAGCTCTACGTTCTTTGTTCTTGCTTCACCATCTTCTGAAACTATTATAACCATTGTCAAATTCATTAGGGCCTAGTTCTTCAACCCATTCTCTACAAATTTATTGTGCTGAGCTCACTGAACCAAGATCTCATACATTTTGGGCTTGGGCTGCAAAACAGGTTGTTACACATATAATAAAAAATTATTGTATGCTTAAATTAGTTTAAATGATTAAATATTTGAGAATTCACTATAAGGGCATCCACAACAGTCTATCTTACTACAATAAAAACACCACAAACCAATCCACCAACACGGCCAACCAAGAACAATTGCCCACAACCACCGAACAACAACTAGCAAGCCAAGAACAACCACCCACAACCACAGCCAAAAATCCAAATTAGCCAAAAACTACCACATAAATCACCATCAACATAGCCACACTACCACTGACCCACGAAACTCAACCACCATGAAACCCAGCCAAAGCACCATCATGAAACCCAAAGAAACCCACGAAATCCAGCCACAGCCACGAAATCCAACCACGAAATCCGCAGCGCTCTTGAGTTCGATGAAAGCGGTGCCAATGGAGCTTGGATTGATGATGAAGCTTAGGTTGGCAATGGAGCTTGGATCGGCGGTGAGATGGAGGACTAGGCTTGTCGGCGTTGGGTGAGCGGTGAGATGGAGGACTGGGCGAGATGGGTCGACGGCGTGGGACGGCAATGTGGGTGATGACGATGAAGATTGGCAATGATGAAGATCCAGAATAGATCGGTGAAGCAGAGAGTAGATGAGGGAGAGAAAAAAAAAATGAGAAGGAAAGAGGAAGAAACAAGAGAAGCCGGAGAGAGAGAGAGAGAGAAAGAAAGAAAGAGAAAATATTTTTTTAATGGAAGAGGAGAGAGAAATTTAATAAAATAATATATATATATATATATTTTAGCTCTCATGAACAGTGCACATCTATCTATAGATGTGCATTGTAGTAATGGAGCTAAAAAAAATAGATTTAGCTCCACTGCTGGGTGGTGATTTTGGGGTTTGAGGAGTTAAAATATAGCAATATAGCACCACTACTGTGAGTGCTCTAATAGTATGTTTATATTTTTAAATATATTGATTTTAACAATTTGCATTTCCTAAATCCTTTTAATGGCATGTTATATATATATATATGGACTGGATTCTGCAAGAATTCACGGGTTAGGAAGTCAGGGATACTGTTTTGAGTTCCTTGTATGAATTCAATGTCAAAATCAAAAATTGAAAGGATGGCTTGCCATCGTGCAAAAATCTGTTTTGATGCAATGTTTTGAACATCTTTTTCTAAAACATGTTTTGTAGATTTACAATCAATCCGTATTAAAAATTTTTTATTCAAAAGATCACTTTGAAATTTTGAAATGCATAGTACTATAGATAAAATTTCTTTTTTAATAGTACTATAATTTAACTGAATGGGAGTCCAAATTCCGGAATGAAAACAGATTGATGACAAGTCTAGGGACACCTCTCTCAATCTCAGCGTTTTTCTAGACATAAAAGGCTGGACAAGACCATGGCGACCTAGAGTTTCTGATGATTCCTTTCTTAAGAAGATCCTCTATTTCGTCTTTACAAGTATCCATAAGTTCTTGACTCATCTGGATAGGTCTAGCTTTGGTAGGGATGTTCTTTTCATGGAAATCTTTGACATAGGGGAGAGCTACCTCGTGTCTCTTTCTATGCCAAAATGATGTAGGAAGATCAGAGCAGACTTCCTGCTTAAGTTTTTCTTCAAACTTTCTGATCTCTGCTTGGTAGCTTTTGTAAGCTAATTGTTCATCAATTCTCTTGTAACTTAGTTCATCGCTAAGGTACTTAAGGTGTTTGGTTTTGACATTAATAAGGCTAAGGGTCTTAGAGATAGAGACATCCTGGAGACTACTAATTTTTCTAGGTTCTGGGCTCCTAAGAAACTTAAACCTAATTGGTTGGCCAAAAGGATGAGTAGTAATTCCTTCACTATCCGTGATGAAGGGGTACAACAAACACATGAAAGGGTTTCCTAAGATGACCCTATCATTCATGTTCTTGACAAGAACAAATGTGGTTTTAAAACACGTATCGTCTTGGCAAACATGTGTTTTTGGAATTTTGAATTCAATCTGCATTTTTCCTCCACTTGCAGAAGTCAACCTTTCTTTGGTTTTCCGGAAGTATTTAGAGGGAATGATTCCTTCTTGAATGCAGTTGAGATCAGCGCCTGAGTCTATTAAGGCAACTACCTCAAATTCAAAATCTTTGCTGATGACAATCCTAACCTTGGAATGCCATTTCTAGAAGTTAATCCTACTGATGGTTTGTAAGAATGTCTCATTGGATGGTTCCTGTACCATATCAGCTGTAGGGTTAACTGATTCGTCTACTTCTTCATCAGAAGGGTTCTGTAATGAGGTTCCTTCCTCATTGCCTTGATGAGAAGTATTTTCTAATTGTTTGACTCTCTGGTCCATGAGATTGTGATCTACCTTGAGGACGGTTAACTCTTGCCTGAGGGTTCTCACTTCTGACTTGGTATCCTTAATCTCTTTTTGGAGATCCTGGACAGTAATTTCTTTCTCGGATTTGGTAAACCTATTGTAGATTTTCTCCAAATCAACTTTGGGTTCCTGAAACCTAGGTTTGGATGTACTGGTTTCCTTAACTAGGGTTTTGTGGAACTTACTAAGCTTTTGAGCTTTGGCAACTGGATCTTTGATTTGTTCTATGAGATCTAAGAGGAGCTCTTTTTGCTTGGTAAGGACATTGATAGTCTTGTTCCTACAACAACTATCTTTGTAAGCTAGGGTTTCATCTAGGTCACTAGAGGAACTAGAAGAGACTCTGGAGGAGGATGTATACTGATAAATCTGGCAAATCTCTTGGTCAATAGAACTATTGGATGACTCACTTTCTGGGTGATTAAGTTCTAAGAGTTTGGAGATTTTTTCACTAAAGAGGGTGTTGGTAAGGGATTTGGTCTTAGCTTTACACTCTTTCTTGAAATGACCCATTTTGCCACACTTAAAACATTTTCCTAATAGTTTAGGTGTGTATTTTCCTATAGACTTGGACTTTCCTTTCTTATAGAAATCATCATTTTTGAACTTTTGTTTTCTATAATATTTGGAGGCTATTTTCTTTCTGTGGAAATTCTTAGAGGATTCTTTTCCTCTATACTTGGACTTCCTTTTGGGGATGGTTGAGGATGAGCTTTGAAGCTGGTCATCTAGTTGTCCTATCTCCTTTTCATTGTTTGAGGAGGTTCTGCTAGAACTGCTAGAGGTTATGTGGGCTTCTAAGACATTTAGGTTGGGATTAATACTGGCTGAGGTAATGTCTAGTGAAGAGGTGACTGGTTCCTTCTTCACTAGTTCTTCAAGCTTTTGGGAAGCTATTCTTATGGCTTCCTGTGGTGGATGACTAGACCTAACATTTACTGGTTGGCTAGAATCTGAAGCATTCTTCTTTGGAAGTTTGGGTTAATTGGTTATGACACAAAACTTCTTATGCCACTTAAAATGGTTCTCAAAGTATTCAAAGAAAGGGACATTACTGGATATCTCCTTCATGAACGCTTTCCATTTTTCCAAAACTTCAACCTTTTGTTCTCTGGTATGGTTGGCTCTATAGGCTTCTCTTTTGACTCTGTTTTTCTCTGAGTCGAATTCTTTGCCTAAGGCATCCATATCAGGGGTGAACTCTTTCTTTATCACCAAGAGCTGATGATCAATTTCAGGTTCTGGCTGAAAGGGATCTCTCATATCAGTGTCTAATGGTGAAGGAGGCTTTTGACTTTCTTGACTAGTGTTGTCTTCTTCTTGATCAGCAACTGAGTCTTGCTTGGCTGTGTAACAAGGGGTACTAACCTGGGATTGGGTTCTTACACCTTGAAGTTGTGGTCCTAGGTCTCTCTTAGATTTAGGAAAGAGTGCTAGGTTTCTGGATGAACTACACTGGGATGCAGGTCTATCTCTAAGAAGGATAGTTGGCTGCCTAAAGGGTTGGCGTAGATCTACTGAGGATCTAGACCTGGGTTCATCATATTCTAAGGGTGTCCTAAACCTAGATTGGTCAAAATTGAGTACAACCTCAACCTCCAAAGTTGCCTAAACAGCAAACCACTAGGAGTACTAGTCAGGCAAAGAACCCGGGCCCTTTAGTACTATTTTCTTCCAGTCCAGCAAAAGCCTTACCTGTGTCTCCTTCCATTGTTGCTAACCGTTATTTGGTGTCCACCATTCCAAAACCAAATTACGAAAGGCCCCATGGTCAGCACAGTTACAGCTCTGCGCTAGCCACTCCCCCTCCCAGGACAATCACCCTATACACGGTTGACGAACCTTTTAGCCCGATAATGCCCAAAAAGCCTTCTTCTCTTCCTCCTAGAACAGGAAGATCCTCTTATATTAGGAAACCTTTTGTCCAGCATATCTCTTATATTGAGCCACATTTGGTTCATCTAACAGATCCTCTGGCATTGGCAATGGAAGTTTTGCCCTCAGAATGGCATTTCCTCCCCAAACACCTAGAAAAGAACATCAAATTCTACAAGGGCATCCTTACCCAGGAAAAGTCTGCTCGAGTAGAAAAAGTCATGAATAATAAAAACCCTTCAGAAGTCCTCTACCATAAATTCATAATCCAAAAATTTGTAAGCTGCAAAGATTAGGGACACCCCTCTTCACTCAGGACTTTTACAACACTCAAGGGGTCAGATTCCCTATATAATTATTATGATTATATGGACGCCTTCGAAAAGGTTTTATTTTACCAAAACAAAAGCTTTGATCATTCCTGGTTCATGATGTTTGATAGGAAATTCTCTAGCCCCATACCTTCGTGGTTCCTCAAGTGGTGGGAAATGTTTGGATCAATTCCTCCAATCTTTCCAGAGCCCAGAATGGATTAGGTACCCTATTCCCAACAAAAGAGACTTAGTCAACAGGCTTAGCAGAGCAGTGGTTTTCAGTAAGTTTGATATGAAGAGTGGTTTTTGGCAAATACAAATCAGAGAGTCTGATAGGTACAAGACAACCTTCACCACATCCTTTGGCCATTACGAATGGAATGTAATGCCCTTTGGTCTCAAAAATGCACCTTCTGAATTCCAAAATATCATGAATGAGATTTTCAATCCATTTTCCAGTCATGCCATTGTGTACATTGATGATGTACTCATCTTCTCAGAATCTCTGACTCAACATTGGAAACACCTTCGAGCATTCCTCCATACCATCAAGCTCAATGGTCTTGTTGTTTCAGCCCCAAAGATAAAACTTTTCCAAACTAGTGTCCGATTCTTAGGCTTTGATATAAGACATGGTGTCATCAAACCCATAGATAAAGCCATTCAGTTTGTGAATAAGTTTCCAGATGAAATCCTAGAAAAAACCCAACTTCAGAGGTTTCTAGAATCCCTCAATTACATTTCTGATTTCTATCAAAATCTCAAATAGCAATGCAAGCCTCTCTTTAATAGACTTCGAACCAATCCTTCTCCTTGGACGTGACCTAGATGAAACCCTAGCTTGCAAAGATAGTTGTTGTAGGAACAAGACTATCAATGTCCTTACCAAGCAAGAAGAGCTCCTCTTAGATCTCATAGAACAGATCAAAGATCCAGTTGCCAAAGCTCAAAAGTTTAGTAAGTTCCACAAAACCCTAGTTAAGAGTTCTAACTACATTACAAAACATGTCATTATGGTTGAACTATGACTTGAATTCAACTAATGTATTACTTATTAAAATACAATTATATTTTTAAACTATTTTTTTGTACTATTATTATGTGAAAAAATAAAAACACACATGTAAACTTTTCACATTGAACAAATTAACAAAATTCTCCTCGAAACCCACCACCAAACTAACCCCTCCCCCCCCCCCCCCAACAATTTATTTATGTGTAAAATAACACAATCCTCCTTAACAATGGTGTCAAACATGGTTAAAAAGTAAATTTTACAAATAAGAAAAATGCAAATGAGAGTGTTGGGATAAATATTTAATTTAAATAAATATGATATAATATTTATTACATGTGGTAAATATCGTAACCATTACTTTATTTAGATACTAGTGTTATGCCCATGCGATGCACAGATTTAATCAATAATCATATATAATTTAAGTATTGAATAAATATTGTAAATTAATAAAATAATATTTTAAATATAGAATAAAGTGTAAAGTTACAAGATCCACAACCACAAAACCTTACATCCATAATACTTAAACACACAAAACCTCAATGCTGATAATATGTACCTCAAATCACATATATTTTAAAATACTTTTCTATAATATTTTAGCATTTTAATAATGAAAAAATAGTAAAAATAAATTTATTAATAATAAACAGATTAGATGAAGAATTTAAATTGTAATCAAATTAAGATTTTTAGTAACTTAGAAATTATAGATAAATTAATAATAAAAGGATTAGATGAATAATTTGGATTGCAATCAAATTAAAAATTTTATCAACTTATAAATTATAGGAGAAGAAGATAAGAACAAAAAAAATGTAAATATTTTTAAAATCTAAAAAAATTTATACAATTTGGTGAAACCACTTGGTATAACCACGGCTTCTAGGCCCAACTTTTATTATATGGTATATGATGATATTGTAAAAGATTATATAAGATATATGTCGCTGATACAATAATAATAAATAAAGTCCTTTGAGAGAGACAAGTGGTGTCATCTTATTGATATCCAAGTCATGATAATTGCCTCAAGCCATAAGGAACAACTCATGTGTTTATGTCCAAACAAGAACACATGAAAGTCACGTGAATAATCACAATCTCTTCTTGCAGGGAACCAATTGAGTGAAAGGTGCACATGATAAGCATGTGAATAAGAGGAGTTACTTAGAGACAGTTTTTGGAGGAGTATTAGTTAGGATTTGTGGGGGAAAAGAGCAATTGCAACACAACAAGCGACAAGGAACAACTTTAACTGTCAAAGTTCCATATATAAATAGAAAAGCACTTTCTCACACAAGACACGCACAATCATCTATCAAAACCATCTCTCTCTCTCTCTCTCTCTCTCTCTCTCTCTCTCTCTCTCTCTCTCTCTCTCTCTCTCTCTCTCTCTCTCTCATAATCCGAAGGTTATTACTTCATGCTTGTGAGTGCATCAAATTCACCTCACATGAATTAGACTTTGTAACTTAGGCTTTTTGTAATTTAGGCATTGTAATCTTGTTATTACTATCAATAAAGTTTCTCTAATTTTCATGTTTTTATTGTTAACTTGTGATTTCACAAAGAAGTCCTATTAAATTAGGCTATGCTAAATTCATTCCTCTTTGTGCAAGTCAGTTTCCTGCTTCGAGTGATGTTTAATCACTCTCAAGCATATTGAAAATTGGTTTATACTCAAATAGAGAGATAGACAAGTTTTTATTTTTTGCTTTTTATTTTTATAGAATCAGGATCTAACTCATTCATGGTTTTTATTTATTTATTTATTTATTATTATTATAATAATTTTTATAATTTGATAGTTACAACAATGGATGAGAGATTTGACCCATTAATATTTCCATTTGAAACATCAGGAAGTGTCAACTAATTGAACTACAAGATTCTTGGCCTGACTAGTGACTAATGGGCTATTTGGTTTTTGTGTTTCCATCATTCATAACTCTGTTTCCATCACCCATAACTCAAAAATGGTGAGACCCACAGAGAGAAAGCTTGTTTGGATTTGTTTTCAAGTTTTCTTTTCTTCACTCAATTCTCTTATTTTTGAGTGACGAGTTATGAAAACTGAAAACACATTTTAGGTGTTTTTAAGTTATAGAAACAGAATTATGATGGCATTTTTGTAAATACACACACAGCTTTTGAAATTCCAACTACAACTTTTGACTTTTAAGGTTTTTTTTTTTTTTTTTTTTTTTTTTTTTTGAAACAAAGCCATGGTCAGAACTGAGTTTAGGTGCCAAATGGGTGGGGTTTGGGAAATTGGGATATTTTAAGTGATGAATGATGAAAATTGAGTGAGGAGTGATGAGTAATTTAAAAAAAAAAAAAACAGCCCCTAATGCATAGTTGAAGTGGTATCACTGGTATGTATATTATCGCTTTCGTCAATAAACTTATTAATAAGTTTTGCGATAAAATTGTTTTTAATTTTTTTTTAATGGCAGTGTGGTCTTTTTGTTAGAGAATCAATGGAAAGGTTTTTATTTTTTTAGAGAATCAATGGGGGTAAGATGATATACTATGATAAGTATACAACTAAAATAGTATTGATGTTGTATAGAGTTATATTTACTACCTCATCTTCCAACCCCCCCCCCCCCCCCCCCCCCCGGACAAGGAATTAACATTACTCAAAGCTTATTAAAGACTTATAGAAAAATTGATATTGTTTGTATGACATCCATGAAAAATAAAAGAAGACTTATTAGTCCTATATTCCCTTAAAGTTATTATGGCTTTTGAGTGAAGTTTATGGTGGTGTGCTTTTGTGTTAAAACCTCTTTTCCTCTCTCTTGTGTGTGTTTGTTTCTTAAAAAAAAAGAAAAAAAAAAGGATTATTGCAGAAAGACAAGATTTAGCTACAAAATTGGTTGTAATCTAAGGCTACAACCTTACTCAATAAAATAAACATTACTGCATATTTTGAAAATCTAACCGTTGAATTGTATTTTCTTTACATTCTTAATACACATATCAAATTTTGCGTCAATCCGATATTATTTACCATATGATCTATAAACTTATATTTTATGCATAATTTTAAATTATAAAAACTTACCATTTAAATAATTGATTGATGACATAACTATTGATCTTTAATTTTCTAGAAATCTTACAAATATGGAGGATATAAGAAGAAGATGTAATTTAATGGTGGATTTGTTAAAATTCATCTCTAATAAAAAAGATATTAAGTAAGGTTGTGGTCTTAGACTATAACAAATTTTGTATCTAAATTTTTTCCATTGCAGAATTCAACATATTTTATAATTAAAAAATATTGAATAATTCGAATTGAATTGAGTAATTCATGTGATAATATTAGGAATATTTACTGTAAGGACACAATTTGTAACGATCCCAAAATGATATTGGGTTCGTACGTTTAAGGGCCCAAACAATATAATTTGTAGAGCGTGGGCTTGAAAGGCTAGGCCTGGGTCACCGAATAGCGGTTAGTTGTGGTTTCTACGGAAATTATGAAGGTGAACCTGACGTGGCTAACAAGACCTTCTTCTGATGCGACATGAGTGGTTCCGGTCTTTAGACCTCGTCCGAGGAGCTTAGTGTTCTTATTATTCTCCTTTTTTAAGATTTCATGGTCTGAGAGACGACCCCCTCTTCAATTGGTTCTTTTTCCCTTTTATACTAACATTTACCCTCCTTCCAGTGTCCACGTGTAAGCTTCACTTTCTGGGGTTGAGACTTGTCCCATCAGCCCATACCTAGAGTGGTTGGGGGTGGTTGTAAAAGCTGAATAGCATGGTGAAGAGCATGGACCTGTCAGACGCAGAGTTCTATATTGCAATATTGGCAGCTTTTTCACTTGGCCTGCTCCTGCATTGAGCTCGTCTTTTCCTTTAGGGGCTCTATGGGGTGCCGAGCATAAGATCGTTCTCGACCATATCCTTAGGCCTTTTTTGGACTTTCATTATGCGTCCTCGGCAATAGTTCTCATCGGTTCAGGCCTTGGGCCCTAATGTAAAGTGGGCCAGGGTCACAAATTCTCTGGCCCCACAATAGCCCCTCAAAATCCTGCTGCCCGACCTCTTAGTGGGGGAGGAGGGTTTTGGTGATGTCGGGCCTATATTATGGCTTGCCCAGCTTTGCCCTTCATTAATGTCGGTGTCTCTTCATTTGCCTGGGAGGTGCGCCGGATTATGAGACATTCCTTTAGATTTACTCACGCCGCGTCCTCGTCGATTCAGTGTTCGAGGCGCGTCTTTAATATGTCCCCTTTACGAGGCCACCCAAATCTTATGGTTGTAGACGGTGTCTGGAGTTAAGCAGAAACTGTCTCATCTGTAGCATTTCTTGGAAATCTGCGTAGATTAAATGCCGCCAACTTGCCCTCCATATAAGAAGGAGGGTAGGTGGTCACTCCCTTTACGTATAAATCCTTCAGTCCTTTCAAATTCCTAATCCTTCAACTGTGCTCAAAGTTTTCATTGCCAGTGCAATTAAACCTTAGAAAGTGATATGTTTGAGACACGAGTGGGGGTGAAGGAACCACACCCGCTCCAGAGGCATTGGGTCCTTCCGAGACTCAAAATGGCGCGGTCAGGACAGGGGAGACAGAAACTCAAGACAGTTCTCCGCTTTCACAAGGTGGGAGCGATGGCTCCACCTCTGTCAATCAAAATCCGAAGTAGGTGCTGGTCACGTCAGATTTTTGGTGCGACAGCAGTAGGGTTTCTCGTCGTTAATACCATCTGCTTTCTCTCGAGCGCTGCTAATATGACACCTGCGTGTTAGGAGTCAGAGCTGATGCGTGGATTAAGCATCCTTGCTTCTTCCTCTCTTCCTTCACTGGTGCCTCTTTCCGCCTCTGCTTCTTCTTCTTTCCCATCACCGGGGCCACCCTGGTGTTTCTATTTCTTCTTCTGCTTCTTCTTCTCTTCCATCAGCGGGGCCATCCTGTCATGCATTATCTCTACCAGAGCAGAGTTTTGAAGGATTTATCTCTTCCTTGTATCTTTTTCTTTTTGCTTCTGTAGTTAGCTTTTGGTATAGGCTTACTTAAGCCCCTCATTGTACGCTGTACTATTTCTTTGTCTTAATAAAAGATGATTCTGTTTTATTCTACATATTCTTTCTTTTCTGCAGTAATTACTTTGTGAATGGATGTATTTCATATGTGTATTTTTTTTTGAACGATACTTAGGGCAGAAACCCTTGTAACAAAAAGCTATTATTTTGAACTTATTGAGACTGTCAAGCATAATAATACCAACCTACAGTAGGTTAAACATACGAGACTAACCGTGATAACAGCTGAATGCCCTGTATTGTGCGTGAGGCAGTCATCCGAGAATGAGTAACCCCAAAATAAACCATCCGAGAGAGTTGCCAAGTACTAGGGGGCTTGGCCACGTTCTTGGTAACACATGGCCTTAATCGTTTTTGGCATCTGGTCCGAGGACTGAGGTATGGCTATACCGGGCCTAAACACTCGTTTGCATTAGTTCCCTTAAAATTGAGGATCCGAGGATAGACCGGGACTTCCATTCGGTCCAGGACTTAACCCAATTTTTAATGGGTAATCTCTCCATGGGTCAGAGTTCGAGGACCATACAATGCCTTGATTCTGTCCAAAACTCATAATCTTTCTTTTAAGTAGTTGGTTTTCCCATAGGCTTGAGTCCGAGGACCATACAATGCCTTGGTTCTGTCCAAAACTTATAATCTTTCTTTTAAGTAGTTGGTTTTCCCATAGGCTTGAGTCCGAGGATCATACAATGCCTTGGTTCTATCCAAAACTCATAATCTTTCTTTTAAGTACCAAGGATTAGCCCCTCAGCCAAGGCATGTGTCGTCGAACTGATGGTGGAATCCCCTAGAACTGCCCTTGTCGCTGGTGTGTCGAAGCATAGCCCCTAGTAGGACTTTATATTAGGGAAACAATACCAGGCCGCTGGAAGTAATGAAGGGGCTTTCGCATGCCCTGGGTTGACAGGAGTTCAACCCACCGTCTGTGCCAACGCACAAGCCTTTCCCACAAACGGCGCCAATTGTAAGGACACAATTTGTAACGATCCCAAAATGATATTAGGTTCGTACGTTTAAGGGCCCAAACAATATAATTTGTAGAGCGTGGGCTTGAAAGGCTAGGCCTGGGTCACCGAACAGCGGTTAGTCGTGGTTTCTACGGAAATTATGAAGGTGAACCTGATGTGGCTAACAAGACCTTCTTCTGATGCGACATGAGTGGTTCCGGTCTTTAGACCTCGTCCGAGGAGCTTAGTGTTCTTATTATTCTCCTTTTTTAAGACTTCATGGTCTGGGAGACGACCCCCCCTTCAATTGGTTCTTTTTCCCTTTTATACTAACATTTACCCTCCTTCCAGTGTCCACGTGTAAGCTTTACTTTCTGGGGTTGAGACTTGTCCCATCAGCCCATACCTAGAGTGGTTGGGGGTGGTTGTAAAAACTGAATAGCATGGTGAAGAGCATGGACCTGTCAGACGCAGAGTTCTATATTGCAGTATTGACAGCTTTTTCACTTAGCCTGCTCCTGCACTGAGCTCGTCTTTTCCTTTAGGGGCTCTATGGGGTGCCGAGCATAAGATCGTTCTCGGCCATATCCTTAGGCCTTTTTTGGACTTTCATTATGCGTCCTCAGCAATAGTTCTCCTTGACTCAGGTCTTGGGCCCTAATGTAAAGTGGGTCAGGGTTACAAATTCTCTGGCCCCATATTTACTTTCCTAGTCAATTTTTTAATTAAGAAAAATATTTTTTTTTTTAAAAGCTCAAAATGTTGGAAGAGAATATTAAAGCATTCTCATTAAAGGTGCTAAAAATGCTAAATACTATTTTTTTAGCATTTTTAGCACCTCAAATGATAAAAATCCACTTCCATCAAACATGCTAAATCTTAAAAGATTTAGCACCAGGCTATAGTGAGCTTGTACCAATACAAGCTCACTGTAGTTGGATTGTAAAAAAAGAAGAAGGTTTTTTATTCCCCCAACGGATCTATTTCTCATTTTTCTCTCTTTCCTATCTCACTTCTTTGTCTTGTGGTTCGACGTGGTCCGATGGTCAGGGTCGTGGTCTGATGGGTTCGGGTCATGGTCTGATGGTTGTAGGTGGTGACGGCGATGGTTCGATGGTCGGCGATTGTGGTCTGATGGGCATGGGTCGTGGGTCTGACGGTCCAATGATCGTGGTGGAGGTTCGGCGTGGGTTGTGGGTCATCGATCTACTGGGTTTATGTGTGTGTGATGGGTTTTGGTTCACCGGTCTGATGGTCTGATGAGTTTTGCTTCCTATAGGTTTTGGTTCACCGATTTGCTAGTGGCGGTGATGGAGGTATTTTTTTTTTTTTTTTTGCTGTGGTTTGTGGTCGTGGTTTTGGTTCGGCGTGGGTCGTGGGTCACCGATCTACTGGGTTTGTGTGTGTGTGATGGGTTTTGGTTCACCGATCTGGTTTGACAGGTTTTGGTTTGGCGTGATGGGTCTAATGGGTTTTGGTTCAGCGTGATGGGTATGCTGGTGGGTTCAGATCAAGGTTGAGGTTCAGATTGGGGTTGTTGGGGTGGTGGGTTTTGGCTGCGGTTTGTGTCGTGGGTATTTTTATTTTATTTATTTTAAATAAATTTTGGTGGTTGGGAGTTGAGGTTGTGGTTGGTGGTGATGACTGTGGCTGTGGGTGGTGGTGGTAGTGGGTTTGTAGGTAGTAAAAGAGATGTGAATGAGAATAAAAAATAATAAAAAGTTAATATTTTAATGAAGTGGTAAAAAATATAAAATCTTTTGATGTTGGGTATATTATAAAATATGGTGTTAAATTGATAAAGTAGATTTTTGATATGGTAAATACAAAATTTTTTGAAATCTTTGATGATGTAGCTCCCAGTTGAAAAATGACATATCCACTCCCCAAGCTCCAAGTGTACAAAAACCCAAAAATCCAAAAAAAGAGAAGCTTCTAAAATTACGCAGTTAAGAATTATAAAAACACAGAAAGCTTGGCTCATCCTTACTGGACAATTCTGACCACTTTCCTTACGTGGAGTCCATTCATAAGGCCTTCATCTGCAACCTCAGTGATAGTATCAGCTCTACTCATTTTTATTTTAGTGCCCGGTTTTTCCAAGGTTTCCCACTTTTCGAGAATAAAATCAAGCTCTCGGACACATTTCAGCACCCACAACCGTCCGATTCATTCCGTTGAAATCGAACGGTGCGTATTCACTTATGACTTACCGCTGAACCTGAGCGAAGTGACAAGCACTGACCCTCTTTGTTTAAATAATTTATTTTTATTCTTTATTTTTGAGCTCTCAAATTCTCTCTCTCTCTCTCTCTCTCTCTCTCTATATATATAGATATACACACACACATACACACAAAGAGGAAAGCTTAACGTAAAGTGGGAATTTTCAGTGGCTGTCAATCTGTGACTGTGAGTGCTTCTTATCCCTTTTCTCAAATCTCAATGGTGGCGGCGAACAACTTTGTTTTCGTTTGTTTTGCTTGTAATTATTAAGAAAGAAAAAAGGGTTGAAAATTTGTGTTGTGTTTGACTGAAAGAGCAACTTTGGTGAATACCCATTTGATGAAACCCTCTAAAGAGACTGTATCTTGATGTGATTTTCAAGCACATGTCGATTTCGTTTGTGGGTTTTGTTTGATTTACTGTGAGTCTGTGACTGCTCTTTTTAGTATTCATTATTGTTGTTGTTATTTTCTTTGATTGTTAATGTTGTTCTGTTTGTTACTTCTGCTTTTCTAGAATTTTTTGGTTATCAGCTTTGTTAATAATGCTTTACCAACTTTTTTATTTTATCTTTTTAAGCTAAATAACCCATGTTTGTGAGCTCTATAAGGATTTTTACTAATTGGGTTAAATGTTGAGTGCTTATTCATGATATTTTGGGCTCTTCTTTGTGATTTTATTTATGATTGTTCTACTTGGGTTAGATGACAAGTAAATTATTCGAGAAATGTTGGGTTCTTCTTTGAAATTTTGTTTATGCTTGTTCTTGATGGTGCATGATGTTTTCAACTACTAATTGAAGTACCTTTGCCAGAATTATAAATATTGTGAATCTGCTGATGATCAATTTAGTTAATCTGTTTTGCAAAATTACTCCTTGTGTATCAGTTAGTTTCTGGTGGCTGTATTTTGATTAGACTTTGGGTTCGTAATAATTTTTTTTAAGGGTCCTTATTGCACCATCTGCGAAGATCTGGGTAATGTTCGCTTGTTAACTTGGAAATCTAGCAGTCTCCACTTGTTCTTGTAGTTTTTTGGGTGTGATTTATCACTTATTTGAAGGTAAATATTCTCTGTTATATGCCATCCATTTATTTTTTTGTCATTGTTGCAGTTCAGTTCTTTGTGTGATTTCTTCTGAAGTTAAATTTGTTTTCAGAGCCTAATAATTTAATTAAATGGTTTATTGAGGATGGTTATATGATTGCATTCTTATATTTATTAAGGTATTGTAAAGGTTAAACATGGCTAAGAATGGTGGAGAAGCGAGTGGGAGAACTTCGTCGGGGTTCCCACAGGTGGTTCTCAATGAGAGGATCCTTAATTCAATGTCCCGAAGATCTATAGCTGCTCATCCTTGGCATGACTTGGAGATTGGTAAAACTCTGTTCAGCTTTTAGTCTACTTTGTATGAATGTTTATGTGACTTGCGCTTAATGCTCAATAATTTTGACCATGCAGGACCAGGTGCTCCATCGGTTTTCAACTGTGTAAGTTTTGTTTTCTTAAATCTTTCTTGTTACGAATTTCTAAAAGAATCTTTAGCAAGTATTATGGGCAACCTGCTAGATGTATGTATGGTATGGTATATCTTGCTGATTTCTCTTAATTCCGTCGAACTTCCATATCAACATCTGCATTAAGGAGAAGTGACTGAGAGCTTGTTTGTGTATTAGTGTGGTGGATAAGAATGTACACCAAATAGAATTGTGTTGTTTCGCCAATGGGGAGGACCCTGCTATTTAAGAAGACGTGTGAAACAGAAAGCTATAATGACCTTTCTGGCATTATATCACGCAATGATTTCTTCTTGTTTATTTATTTATTTTTATTTTTATTTTTTTGTTTGATAAGTAATAAATTTTATTATAAAAACTGAACACTAGAACACTGAGAGTATACTACCTGAACATCACTACAATACTCTAAAACTACACAAATCCATAAGCTCAACTAAATTTGAGAAGGAAAACATCCCTGAAGCTGTCATCCACTTGAGCGCAGTATCTTCATAAAAATCTCTTTCAGCTCTACCATAGCCCTTTCACACCCATCAAAGCATCTTGCATTTCTTTAAATAAATCTTTTTTCTCTAATAATTAATCCTGGTGTAATATATGTTTTCTCAGTGTCTATAGAAATATATGTTGTGTATCAAAAATCTTTCTGGTTTTCAAATCCCAATGTGAATTTGTGTGGCAGGTTGTTGAAATTGGAAAAGGCAGCAAGGTT
Source organism: Quercus lobata (assembly GCF_001633185.2). NCBI lineage: Eukaryota > Viridiplantae > Streptophyta > Magnoliopsida > Fagales > Fagaceae > Quercus > Quercus lobata. The sequence continues at coordinate 47,046,351 of NC_044909.1, forward strand.
AAGTACGAGCTTGACAAGACAAGTGGCCTTATAAAAGTACGAGTTTTTTTTTTTTTTTTTTTCTCTGCATTTAACTTCAATAATTCAACCTTCCAATTCTTAATCCAATATGTTCTTGTTCAGATGCATTCTTTCTATTAGTAAGCTTGTTTTTTTTTTTATTTCATTTAGGTTATACTCAATTTATTTGTATGTTCCGCTACTAGACATCGTTGTACCATTTGCTTTGGGGGGCATCCATTGCATTATGGAATGTTCCCACCTTCAACTGCCCTAAAAGCTATATATAAGTCTTATTGTCATGAAGTTTTTCAAAAAGCAGAAAAATTTAACTAGATTTTAATTGTCTACCATTTGATAATCTCAACTCTGTTAAGCAACGGAGGTGAATATTTTCTTTTTTATACATACATTTCTGAAAGGGTTGTGAAGTCCTATAATTCATGCATGTACGTAAGGTTACGGTGAAATTAATTTTATCATAATCCACAATCCTTCTTTTCCTACACAT